>NC_083095.1:103404392-103704392 GCF_949774975.1 Lagenorhynchus albirostris | reverse complement strand
AAGTGTAAAATCCAGAAAGGCAGGACAGGCCATGGAGAACTGGGAGCCTTGTTATGCTGATGGGCGGGATGTAAATTGCCAACAGCCACTCTGGAGAAGTGTATGGTGTTTCCTGAAACATCTAAAAAACAAAGCAACAGAGCCTAGGGCACTTCCACTTATGCTCCTATAGCTTAGGGAAATTCAAATCAAAAAGACACAGCCACCCCAAAGTTTGGGACGGCTCTGTTTACAAGAACCTCGTTTATGGTACAAGTTCAATATCACAGAAAGCGAAAAATGAATAAAGAATTTGTGGTACTTACGTACAATGCAATATCACTCAGCAATGAAATCTATGTCATCAGGCCTGTAGCAGCATAATGAGTGGACTCAGGTACGATGATTCTAAGAGAAATAAGTCACACAGAAAAAGAAATATCATAAGGTATCACTAATACACGGAATGTAAACTTGGCTACCCAGGAACTGAATTACAAAACAGAACAGGGTCTCAAATGTAGAAAACCAACTTATGCTTGCTTAAGGGGAAAGGTGAGTTGGGGTGCTGCATAAAACCAGAGATTGAAATTAGCACAGATACCGTTCCATAAGCCAAATATGTAATAGACAAGAGCTACTCCTTGCTCAACGAAGTGGACTCAACACCCCATATTAAACGCCTAAGAATATAGCTGACTAGTAAGAATCTTAAAACCTATGGATTTACATGTCTCCAAAAGAGAATCAAGCGTGTGTACAGCAGCATAAACGCAGCAGTGATAGGATTGGTGAGGTTCGGTGAGCAAATGCAGACCCTTTGAAGTCATATTGCATGGTACCCATTCCATGGGTCTCAACTCTCCAGGTTTAAGGGATTCTTCCTTCAGCTAAAACATGCATGTGGAACCCAGAGTATGATCCACCGTGTGATCGGGAAACGTGTTCAAATGTGTCTCAGTTTTCGTCCCCTGGTACTCGGGTGCAACATTCCAGACGCTTTACTAACACTCTCCCCACTTGGAGAGTCAGTGCCTTTAACCTCCTGTTTGGCCCAGTTTGCAATTTCTGCGGGAAATGAACAGGAATAGGGAGAACCAATGAGAGACTAGCTGGAGGTGTCTGGACGGGCAAATTTAACTCTCATTTCCCACCAGGAAGAGGAATTAACCAAAGGCTCAGCTTGCCATGCCAAAACCACACTAGGGCGTGAAGCAATCCTGCGGTGTTGCGGCCAGCTCACAATAAAGAGAGTTGAAGAAAGGAGCTCAGGGGCACTGTCATTCACAAACATGCAGAGTTATAAATGACAGCTATCGTCTAAAAATATACTGAAGTAAGGCTGCCAAGAGGACTTGAAAGCGGGGCAGAATTGCAGGAAACTGATTTCAGGAGGTAGACTGGAATTGCATGAAAAGCATAGGAAAAGAGGCAGAACGTCCACAATGATGCACTTGGCCAAAAAGGGCGTATGCGTTTTTTCCTGAATATATTCAGGAAAAAACGCATACGCCCTTTTTGGCCAACCAAGCAAGCTTGCAAAGGAAATCTGCACTACACTGAAGTCTCACTGCCCCACGGGCAAAAGGGCCATCTGAAAAAAGTGTAAAATCCAGAAAGGCAGGACAGGCCATGGAGAACTGGGAGCCTTGTTATGCTGATGGGCGGGATGTAAACTGCCAACAGCCACTCTGGAGAAGTGTATGGTGTTTCCTGAAACATCTAAAAAAAAAAAAGCAACAGAGCCTAGGGCACTTCCACTTATGCTCCTATAGCTTAGGGAAATTCAAATCAAAAATACATAGCCACCCCAAAGTTTGGGACGGCTCTGTTTACAAGATCCTCGTTTATGGTACAAGTTCAATATCACAGAAAGCGAAAAATGAATAAAGAATTTGTGGTATTTACGTACAATGCAATATCACTCAGCAATGAAATCTATGTCATCAGGCCCGTAGCACCATAATGAGTGGATTCAGTTACGATGATTGTAAGTGAAATAAGTCACACAGAAAAAGAAACATCATAAGATATCACTAATACACGGAATGTAAACTTGGCTACCCAGGAACTGAATTACAAAACAGAACAGGGTCTCAAATGTAGAAAACCAACTTATGCTTGCTTAAGGGGAAAGGTGAGTTGGGGTGCTGCATAAAACCAGAGATTGAAATTAGCACAGATACCGTTCCATAAGCCAAATATGTAATAAACAAGAGCTACTCCTGCCTCAACGAAGTGGACTCAACACCCCATATTAAACGCCTAAGAATATACCTGTCTAGTAAGAATCTTAAAACCTATGTAGTTACATGTCTCCAAAAGAGAATCAAGCGTGTGTACAGCAGCATAAACGCAGCAGTGATAGGATTGGTGAGGTTCGGTGAGCAAATGCAGACCTTTTGAAGTCATATTGCATGGTACCCATTCCATGGGTCTCAACTCTCCAGGTTTAAGGGATTCCTCCTTCAGCTAAAACATGCATGTGGAACCCAGAGTATGATCCACCGTGTGATCGGGAAACGTGTTCAAATGTATCTCAGTTTTTGTCCCCTGGTACTCGGGTGCCACATTCCAGACGCTTTAGTAACCCTCTCCCCACTTGGAGAGTCAGTGCCTTTAACCTCCTGTTTGGCCCAGTTTGCAATTTCTGCGGGAAATGAACAGGAATAGGGAGAACCAATGAGAGACTAGCTGGAGGTGTCTGGACGGGCAAATTTAACTCTCATTTCCCACCAGGAAGAGGAATTAACCAAAGGCTCAGCTTGCCATGCCGGAACCACTCTAGGGCCTGAAGCAATCCTGCGGTGTTGCGGCCAGCTCACAATAAAGAGAGTTGAAGAAAGGACCTCAGGGGCACTGTCATTCACAAACCTGCAGAGTTATAAATGACAGCTATCGTCCAAAAATATATTGAAGTAAGGCTGCCAAGAGCACTTGAAAGTGGGGCAGAATTGCAGGAAACCGATTTCAGGAGGTAGACTGGAATTGCATGAAAAGCATAGGAAAAGAGGCAGAACGTCCACAATGATGCACTTGGCCAAAAAGTGCGTATGCGTTTTTTCCTGAATATATTCAGGAAAAAACGCATACGCACTTTTTGGCCAACCAAGCAAGCTTGCAAAGGATATCTGCACTACAATGAAGTCTCACTGCCCCCCGGGCAAAAGGGCCATCTGAAAAAAGTGTAAAATCCAGAAAGGCAGGACAGGCCATGGAGAACTGGGAGCCTTGTTATGCTGATGGGCGGGATGTAAATTGCCAACAGCCACTCTGGAGAAGTGTATGGTGTTTCCTGAAACATCTAAAAAACAAAGCAACAGAGCCTAGGGCACTTCCACTTATGCTCCTATAGCTTAGGGAAATTCAAATCAAAAAGACACAGCCACCCCAAAGTTTGGGACGGCTCTGTTTACAAGAACCTCGTTTATGGTACAAGTTCAATATCACAGAAAGCGAAAAATGAATAAAGAATTTGTGGTACTTACGTACAATGCAATATCATTCAGCAATGAAATCTATGTCATCAGGCCTGTAGCAGCATAATGAGTGGACTCAGGTACGATGATTCTAAGAGAAATAAGTCACACAGAAAAAGAAATTTCATAAGGTATCACTAATACACGGAATGTAAACTTGGCTACCCAGGAACTGAATTACAAAACAGAACAGGGTCTCAAATGTAGAAAACCAACTTATGCTTGCTTAAGGGGAAAGGTGAGTTGGGGTGCTGCATAAAACCAGAGATTGAAATTAGCACAGATACCGTTCCATAAGCCAAATATGTAATAGACAAGAGCTACTCCTTGCTCAACGAAGTGCACTCAACACCCCATATTAAACGCCTAAGAATATAGCTGACTAGTAAGAATCTTAAAACCTATGGATTTACATGTCTCCAAAAGAGAATCAAGCGTGTGTACAGCAGCATAAATGCAGCAGTGATAGGATTGTTGAGGTTCGGTGAGCAAATGCAGACCCTTTGAAGTCATATTGCATGGTACCCATTCCATGGGTCTCAACTCTCCAGGTTTAAGGGATTCTTCCTTCAGCTAAAACATGCATGTGGAACCCAGAGTATGATCCACCGTGTGATCGGGAAACGTGTTCAAATGTGTCTCAGTTTTCGTCCCCTGGTACTCGGGTGCAACATTCCAGACGCTTTACTAACACTCTCCCCACTTGGAGAGTCAGTGCCTTTAACCTCCTGTTTGGCCCAGTTTGCAATTTCTGCGGGAAATGAACAGGAATAGGGAGAACCAATGAGAGACTAGCTGGAGGTGTCTGGACGGGCAAATTTAACTCTCATTTCCCACCAGGAAGAGGAATTAACCAAAGGCTCAGCTTGCTGTGCCGGAACCACCCTAGGGCATGAAGCAATCCTGCGGTTTTGCGGCCAGCTCACAATAAAGAGAGTTGAAGAAAGGAGCTCAGGGGCACTGTCATTCACAAACATGCAGAGTTATAAATGACAGCTATCGTCCAAAAATATATTGAAGTAAGGCTGCCAAGAGCACTTGAAAGCGGGGCAGAATTGCAGGAAACCGATTTCAGGAGGTAGACTGGAATTGCATGAAAAGCATAGGAAACGAGGCAGAACGTCCACAATGATGCACTTGGCCAAAAAGGGCGTATGCGTTTTTTCCTGAATATATTCAGGAAAAAACGCATACGCCCTTTTTGGCCAACCAAGCAAGCTTGCAAAGGAAATCTGCACTACAATGAAGTCTCACTGCCCCCCGGGCAAAAGGGCCATCTGAAAAAAGTGTAAAATCCAGAAAGGCAGGACAGGCCATGGAGAACTGGGAGCCTTGTTATGCTGATGGGCGGGATGTAAATTGCCAACAGCCACTCTGGAGAAGTGTATGGTGTTTCCTGAAACATCTAAAAAAAAAAAAGCAACGGAGCCTAGGGCACTTCCACTTATGCTCCTATAGCTTAGGGAAATTCAAATCAAAAAGACACAGCCACCCCAAAGTTTGGGACGGCTCTGTTTACAAGATCCTCGTTTATGGTACAAGTTCAATATCACAGAAAGCGAAAAATGAATAAAGAATTTGTGGTATTTACGTACAATGCAATATCACTCAGCAATGAAATCTATGTCATCAGGCCCGTAGCACCATAATGAGTGGATTCAGATACGATGATTGTAAGTGAAATAAGTCACACAGAAAAAGAAACATCATAAGATATCACTAATACACGGAATGTAAACTTGGCTACCCAGGAACTGAATTACAAAACAGAACAGGGTCTCAAATGTAGAAAACCAACTTATGCTTGCTTAAGGGGAAAGGTGAGTTGGGGTGCTGCATAAAACAAGAGATTGAAATTAGCACAGATACCATTCCATAAGCCAAATATGTAATAAACTAGAGCTACTCCTGCCTCAACGAAGTGGACTCAACACCCCATATTAAACGCCTACGAATATACCTGACTAGTAAGAATCTTAAAACCTATGGAGTTACATGTCTCCAAAAGAGAATCAAGCGTGTGTACAGCAGCATAAACGCAGCAGTGATAGGATTGGTGAGGTTCGGTGAGCAAATGCAGACCCTTTGAAGTCATATTGCATGGTACCCATTCCATGGGTCACAACTCTCCAGGTTTAAGGGATTCCTCCTTCAGCTAAAACATGCATGTGGAACCCAGAGTATGATCCACCGTGTGATCGGGAAACGTGTTCAAATGTATCTCAGTTTTTGTCCCCTGGTACACGGGTGCCACATTCCAGACGCTTTACTAACACTCTCCCCACTTGGAGAGTCAGTGCCTTTAACCTCCTGTTTGGCCCAGTTTGCAATTTCTGCGGGAAATGAACAGGAATAGGGAGAACCAATGAGAGACTAGCTGGAGGTGTCTGGACGGGCAAATTTAACTCTCATTTCCCACCAGGAAGAGGAATTAACCAAAGGCTCAGCTTGCCATGCCGGAACCACTCTAGGGCCTGAAGCAATCCTGCGGTGTTGCGGCCAGCTCACAATAAAGAGAGTTGAAGAAAGGATCTCAGGGGCACTGTCATTCACAAACCTGCAGAGTTGTAAATGACACCTATCGTCCAAAAATATATTGAAGTAAGGCTGCCAAGAGCACTTGAAAGCGGGGCAGAATTGCAGGAAACCGATTTCAGGAGGTAGACTGGAATTGCATGAAAAGCATAGGAAAAGAGGCAGAACGTCCACAATGATGCACTTGGCCAAAAAGGGCGTATGCGTTTTTTCCTGAATATATTCAGGAAAAAACGCATACGCCCTTTTTGGCCAACCAAGCAAGCTTGCAAAGGAAATCTGCACTACAATGAAGTCTCACTGCCCCCCGGGCAAAAGGGCCATCTGAAAAAAGTGTAAAATCCAGAAAGGCAGGAAAGGCCATGGAGAACTGGGAGCCTTGTTATGCTGATGGGTGGGATGTAAATTGCCAACAGCCACTCTGGAGAAGTGTATGGTGTTTCCTGAAACATCTAAAAAACAAAGCAACAGAGCCTAGGGCACTTCCACTTATGCTCCTATAGCTTAGGGAAATTCAAATCAAAAAGACACAGCCACCCCAAAGTTTGGGACGGCTCTGTTTACAAGAACCTCGTTTATGGTACAAGTTCAATATCACAGAAAGCGAAAAATGAATAAAGAATTTGTGGTACTTACGTACAATGCAATATCACTCAGCAATGAAATCTATGTCATCAGGCCCGTAGCAGCATAATGAGTGGACTCAGGTACGATGATTCTAAGAGAAATAAGTCACACAGAAAAAGAAATATCATAAGGTATCACTAATACACGGAATGAAAACTTGGCTACCCAGGAACTGAATTACAAATCAGAACAGGGTCTCAAATGTAGAAAACCAACTTATGCTTGCTTAAGGGGAAAGGTGAGTTGGGGTGCTGCATAAAACCAGAGATTGAAATTAGCACAGATACCGTTCCATAAGCCAAATATGTAATAGACAAGAGCTACTCCTTGCTCAACGAAGTGGACTCAACACCCCATATTAAACGCCTAAGAATATACCTGACTAGTAAGAATCTTAAAACCTATGGATTTACATGTCTCCGAAAGAGAATCAAGCGTGTGTACAGCAGCATATACGCAGCAGTGATAGGATTGTTGAGGTTCGGTGAGCAAATGCAGACCCTTTGAAGTCATATTGCATGGTACCCATTCCATGGGTCTCAAGTCTCCAGGTTTAAGGGATTCTTCCTTCAGCTAAAACATGCATGTGGAACCCAGAGTATGATCCACCGTGTGATCGGGAAACGTGTTCAAATATGTCTCAGTTTAAGTCCCCTGGTACTCGGGTGCAACATTCCAGACGCTTTACTAACACTCTCCCTACTTGGAGAGTCAGTGCCTTTAACCTCCTGTTTGGCCCAGTTAGCAATTACTGCGGGAAATGAACAGGAATAGGGAGAACCAATGAGAGACTAGCTGGAGGTATCTGGACGGGCAAATTTAACTCTCATTTCCCACCAGGAAGAGGAATTAACCAAAGGCTCAGCTTGCCGTGCCGGAACCACACTAGGGCCTGAAGCAATCCTGCGGTGTTGCGGCCAGCTCACAATAAAGAGAGTTGAAGAAAGGAGCTCAGGGGCACTGTCATTCACAAACCTGCAGAGTTATAAATGACAGCTATCGTCCAAAAATATATTGAAGTAAGGCTGCCAAGAGCACTTGAAAGCGGGGCAGAATTGCAGGACACAGATTTCAGGAGGTAGACTGGAATTGCATGAAAAGCATAGGAAAAGAGGCAGAAAGTCCACAATGATGCACTTGGCCAAAAAGGGCGTATGCGTTTTTTCCTGAATATATTCAGGAAAAAACGCATACGCCCTTTTTGGCCAACCAAGCAAGCTTGCAAAGGAAATCTGCACTACAATGAAGTCTCACTGCCCCCCGGGCAAAAGTGTCATCTGAAAAAAGTGTAAAATCCAGAAAGGCAGGACAGGCCATGGAGAACTGGGAGCCTTGTTATGCTGATGGGCGGGATGTAAATTGCCAACAGCCACTCTGGAGAAGTGTATGGTGTTTCCTGAAACATCTAAAAAACAAAGCAACAGAGCCTAGGGCACTTCCACTTATGCTCCTATAGCTTAGGGAAATTCAAATCAAAAAGACACAGCCACCCCAAAGTTTGGGACGGCTCTGTTTACAAGAACCTCGTTTATGGTACAAGTTCAATATCACAGAAAGCGAAAAATGAATAAAGAATTTGTGGTACTTACGTACAATGCAATATCACTCAGCAATGAAATCTATGTCATCAGGCCTGTAGCAGCATAATGAGTGGCCTCAGGTACGATGATTCTAAGAGAAATAAGTCACACAGAAAAAGAAATATCATAAGGTATCACTAATACACGGAATGTAAACTTGGCTACCCAGGAACTGAATTACAAAACAGAACAGGGTCTCAAATGTAGAAAACCAACTTATGCTTGCTTAAGGGGAAAGGTGAGTTGGGGTGCTGAATAAAACCCGAGATTGAAATTAGCACAGATACCGTTCCATAAGCCAAATATGTAATAGACAAGAGCTACTCCTTGCTCAACGAAGTGGACTCAACACCCCATATTAAACGCCTAAGAATATAGCTGACTAGTAAGAATCTTAAAACCTATGGATTTACATGTCTCCGAAAGAGAATCAAGTGTGTGTACAGCAGCATAAACGCAGCAGTGATAGGATTGTTGAGGTTCGGTGAGCAAATGCAGACCCTTTGAAGTCATATTGCATGGTACCCATTCCATGGGTCTCAACTCTCCAGGTTTAAGGGATTCTTCCTTCAGCTAAAACATCCATACGGAACCCAGAGTATGATCCACCGTGTGATCAGGAAACGTGTTCAAATGTGTCTCAGTTTTCGTCCCCTGGTACTCGGGTGCAACATTCCAGACGCTTTACTAACACTCTCCCCACTTGGAGAGTCAGTGCCTTTAACCTCCTGTTTGGCCCAGTTTGCAATTTCTGCGGGAAATGAACAGGAATAGGGAGAACCAATGAGAGACTAGCTGGAGGTGTCTGGACGGGCAAATTTAACTCTCATTTCCCACCAGGAAGAGGAATTAACCAAAGGCTCAGCTTGCCGTGCCAAAACCACACTAGGGCCTGAAGCAATCCTGCGGTGTTGTGGCCAGCTCACAATAAAGAGAGTTGAAGAAAGGAGCTCAGGGGCACTGTCATTCACAAACATGCAGGGTTATAAATGACAGCTATCGTCCAAAAATATATTGAAGTAAGGGTACCAAGAGGACTTGAAAGCGGGGCAGAATTGCCGGAAACCTATTTCAGGAGGTAGACTGGAATTGCATGAAAAGCATAGGAAAAGAGGCAGAACGTCCACAATGATGCACTTGGCCAAAAAGGGCGTATGCGTTTTTTCCTGAATATATTCAGGAAAAAACGCATACGCCCTTTTTGGCCAACCAAGCAAGCTTGCAAAGGAAATCTGCACTACAATGAAGTCTCACTGCCCCACGGGCAAAAGGGCCATCTGAAAAAAGTGTAAAATCCAGAAAGGCAGGACAGGCCATGGAAAACGGGGAGCCTTGTTATGCTGATGGGCGGGATGTAAATTGCCAACAGCCACTCTGGAGAAATGTATGGTGTTTCCTGAAACATCTAAAAAACAAAGCAACAGAGCCTAGGGCACTTCCACTTATGCTCCTATAGCTTAGGGAAATTCAAATCAAAAAGACACAGCCACCCGAAAGTTTGGGACGGCTGTGTTTACAAGAACCTCGTTTATGGTACAAGTTCAATATCACAGAAAGCGAAAAATGAATAAAGAATTTGTGGTACTTACGTACAATGCAATATCACTCAGCAATGAAATCTATGTCATCAGGCCTGTAGCAGCATAATGAGTGGACTCAGGTACGATGATTCTAAGAGAAATAAGTCACACAGAAAAAGAAATATCATAAGGTATCACTAATACACGGAATGAAAACTTGGCTACCCAGGAACTGAATTACAAATCAGAACAGGGTCTCAAATGTAGAAAACCAACTTATGCTTGCTTAAGGGGAAAGGTGAGTTGGGGTGCTGCATAAAACCAGAGATTGAAATTAGCACAGATACCGTTCCATAAGCCAAATATGTAATAGACAAGAGCTACTCCTTGCTCAACGAAGTGGACTCAACACCCCATATTAAACGCCTAAGAATATACCTGACTAGTAAGAATCTTAAAACCTATGGATTTACATGTCTCCGAAAGAGAATCAAGCGTGTGTACAGCAGCATAAACGCAGCAGTGATAGGATTGTTGAGGTTCGGTGAGCAAATGCAGACCCTTTGAAGTCATATTGCATGGTACCCATTCCATGGGTCTCAAGTCTCCAGGTTTAAGGGATTCTTCCTTCAGCTAAAACATGCATGTGGAACCCAGAGTATGATCCACCGTGTGATCGGGAATCGTGTTCAAATATGTCTCAGTTTAAGTCCCCTGGTACTCGGGTGCAACATTCCAGACGCTTTACTAACACTCTCCCTACTTGGAGAGTCAGTGCCTTTAACCTCCTGTTTGGCCCAGTTAGCAATTACTGCGGGAAATGAACAGGAATAGGGAGAACCAATGAGAGACTAGCTGGAGGTATCTGGACGGGCAAATTTAACTCTCATTTCCCACCAGGAAGAGGAATTAACCAAAGGCTCAGCTTGCCGTGCCGGAACCACACTAGGGCCTGAAGCAATCCTGCGGTGTTGCGGCCAGCTCACAATAAAGAGAGTTGAAGAAAGGAGCTCAGGGGCACTGTCATTCACAAACCTGCAGAGTTATAAATGACAGCTATCGTCCAAAAATATATTGAAGTAAGGCTGCCAAGAGCACTTGAAAGCGGGGCAGAATTGCAGGACACAGATTTCAGGAGGTAGACTGGAATTGCATGAAAAGCATAGGAAAAGAGGCAGAACGTCCACAATGATGCACTTGGCCAAAAAGGGCGTATGCGTTTTTTCCTGAATATATTCAGGAAAAAACGCATACGCCCTTTTTGGCCAACCAAGCAAGCTTGCAAAGGAAATCTGCACTACAATGAAGTCTCACTGCCCCCCGGGCAAAAGTGTCATCTGAAAAAAGTGTAAAATCCAGAAAGGCAGGACAGGCCATGGAGAACTGGGAGCCTTGTTATGCTGATGGGCGGGATGTAAATTGCCAACAGCCACTCTGGAGAAGTGTATGGTGTTTCCTGAAACATCTAAAAAACAAAGCAACAGAGCCTAGGGCACTTCCACTTATGCTCCTATAGCTTAGGGAAATTCAAATCAAAAAGACACAGCCACCCCAAAGTTTGGGACGGCTCTGTTTACAAGAACCTCGTTTATGGTACAAGTTCAATATCACAGAAAGCGAAAAATGAATAAAGAATTTGTGGTACTTACGTACAAGGCAATATCACTCAGCAATGAAATCTATGTCATCAGGCCCGTAGCAGCATAATGAGTGGCCTCACGTACGATGATTCTAAGAGAAATAAGTCACACAGAAAAAGAAATATCATAAGGTATCACTAATACACGGAATGTAAACTTGGCTACCCAGGAACTGAATTACAAAACAGAACAGGGTCTCAAATGTAGAAAACCAACTTATGCTTGCTTAAGGGGAAAGGTGAGTTGGGGTGCTGCATAAAACAAGAGATTGAAATTAGCACAGATACCATTCCATAAGCCAAATATGTAATAGACAAGAGCTACTCCTTCCTCAACGAAGTGGACTCAACACCACATATTAAACGCGTAAGAATATACCTGACTAGTAAGAATCTTAAAACCTATGGATTTACATGTCTCCGAAAGGGAATCAAGCATGTGTACAGCAGCATAAACGCAGCAGTGATAGGATTGGTGAGGTTCGGTGAGCAAATGCAGACCCTTTGCAGTCATATTGCATGGTACCCATTCCATGGGTCACAAATCTGCAGGTTTAAGGGATTCCTCCTTCAGCTAAAACATGCATGTGGAACCCAGAGTATGATCCACCGTGTGATCGGGAAACGTGTACAAATGTGTCTCAGTTTTCGTCCCCTGGTACTCGGGTGCAACATTCCAGACGCTTTACTAACACTCTCCCCACTTGGAGAGTCAGTGCCTTTAACCTCCTGTTTGGCCCAGTTTGCAATTTCTGCGGGAAATGAACAGGAATAGGGAGAACCAATGAGAGACTAGCTGGAGGTGTCTGGACGGGCAAATTTAACTCTCATTTCCCACCAGGAAGAGGAATTAACCAAAGGCTCAGCTTGCCGTGCCGGAACCACACTAGGGCCTGAAGCAATCTTGCGGTGTTGCGGCCAGCTCACAAGAAAGCGAGTTGAACAAAGGAGCTCAGGGGCACTGTCATTCACAAACCTGCAGAGTTATAAATGACAGCTATCGTCCAAAAATATATTGAAGTAAGGCTGCCAAGAGGACTTGAAAGCGGGGCAGAATTGCAGGAAACCGATTTCAGGAGGTAGACTGGAATTGCATGAAAAGCATAGGAAAAGAGGCAGAAAGTCCACAATGATGCACTTGGCCAAAAAGGGCGTATGCGTTTTTTCCTGAATATATTCAGGAAAAACGCATACGCCCTTTTTGGCCAACCAAGCAAGCTTGCAAAGGAAATCTGCACTACAATGAAGTCTCACTGCCCCCTGGGCAAAAGGGCCATCTGAAAAAAGTGTAAAATCCAGAAAGGCAGGACAGGCCATGGAGAACTGGGAGCCTTGTTATGCTGATGGGCGGGATGTAAATTGCCAACAGCCACTCTGGAGAAGTGTATGGTGTTTCCTGAAACATCTAAAAAACAAAGCAACAGAGCCTAGGGCACTTCCACTTATGCTCCTATAGCTTAGGGAAATTAAAATCAAAAAGACACAGCCACCCCAAAGTTTGGGACGGCTTTGTTTACAAGAACCTCGTTTATGGTACAAGTTCAATATCACAGAAAGCGAAAAATGAATAAAGAATTTGTGGTACTTACGTACAATGCAATATCACTCAGCAATGAAATCTATGTCATCAGGCCCGTAGCAGCATAATGAGTGGACTCAGGTACGATGATTCTAAGAGAAATAAGTCACACAGAAAAAGAAATATCATAAGGTATCACTAATACACCGAATGTAAACTTGGCTACCCAGGAACTGAATTACAAAACAGAACAGGGTCTCAAATGTAGAAAACCAACTTATGCTTGCTTAAGGGGAAAGGTGAGTTGGGGTGCTGCATAAAACCCGAGATTGAAATTAGCACAGATACCGTTCCATAAGCCAAATATGTAATAGACAAGAGCTACTCCTTCCTCAACGAAGTGGACTCAACACCCCATATTAAACGCGTAAGAATATACCTGACTAGTAAGAATCTTAAAACCTATGGATTTACATGTCTCCGAAAGAGAATCAAGAGTGTGTACAGCAGCATAAACGCAGCAGTGATAGGATTAGTGAGGTTCGGTGAGCAAATGCAGACCCTTTGAAGTCATATTGCATGGTACCCATTCCATGGGTCTCAACTCTCCAGGTTTAAGGGATTCTTCCTTCAGCTAAAACATGCATGTGGAACCCAGAGTATGATCCACCGTGTGATCGGGAAACGTGTTCAAATGTGTCTCAGTTTTTGTCCCCTGGTACTCGGGTGCAACATTCCAGACGCTTTACTAACACTCTCCCCACTTGGAGAGTCAGTGCCTTTAACGTCCTGTTTGGCCCAGTTTGCAATTTCTGCGGGAAATGAACAGGAATAGGGAGAACCAATGAGAGACTAGCTGGAGGTGTCTGGACGGGCAAATTTAACTCTCATTTCCCACCAGGAAGAGGAATTAACCAAAGGCTCAGCTTGCCGTGCCGGAACCACACTAGGGCCTGAAGCAATCTTGCTGTGTTGCGGCCTGCTCACAAGAAAGCGAGTTGAACAAAGGAGCTCAGGGGCACTGTCATTCACAAACCTGCAGAGTTATAAATGACAGCTATCGTCCAAAAATATATTGAAGTAAGGCTGCCAAGAGGACTTGAAAGTGGGGCAGAATTGCAGGAAACCGATTTCAGGAGGTAGACTGGAATTGCATGAAAAGCATAGGAAAAGAGGCAGAACGTCCACAATGATGCACTTGGCCAAAAAGGGCGTATGCGTTTTTTCCTGAATATATTCAGGAAAAAACGCATACGCCCTTTTTGGCCAACCAAGCAAGCTTGCAAAGGAAATCTGCACTACAATGAAGTCTCACTGCCCCCGGGGCAAAAGGGCCATCTGAAAAAAGTGTAAAATCCAGAAAGGCAGGACAGGCCATGGAGAACTGGGAGCCTTGTTATGCTGATGGGCGGGATGTAAATTGCCAACAGCCACTCTGGAGAAGTGTATGGTGTTTCCTGAAACATCTAAAAAACAAAGCAACAGAGCCTAGGGCACTTCCACTTATGCTCCTATAGCTTAGGGAAATTCAAATCAAAAAGACACAGCCACCCCAAAGTTTGGGACGGCTCTGTTTACAAGAACCTCGTTTATGGTACAAGTTCAATATCACAGAAAGCGAAAAATGAATAAAGAATTTGTGGTACTTACGTACAATGCAATATCAGTCAGCAATGAAATCTATGTCATCAGGTCCGTAGCAGCATAATGAGTGGACTCAGGTACGATGATTCTAAGAGAAATAAGTCACACAGAAAAAGAAATATCATAAGGTATCACTAATACACGGAATGTAAACTTGGCTACCCAGGAACTGAATTACAAAACAGAACAGGGTCTCAAATGTAGAAAACCAACTTATGCTTGCTTAAGGGGAAAGGTGAGTTGGGTTGCTGCATGAAACCAGAGATTGAAATTAGCACAGATACCGTTCCATAAGCCAAATAAGTAATAGACAAGAGCTACTCCTTGCTCAACGAAGTGGACGCAGCACCCCATATTAAACGCCTAAGAATATACCTGACTAGTAAGAATCTTAAAACCTATGGATTTACATGTCTCTGAAAGAGAATCAAGCGTGTGTACAGCAGCATAAATGCAGCAGTGATAGGATTGGTGAGGTTCGGTGAGCAAATGCAGACCCTTTGAAGTCATATAGCATGGTACCCATTCCATGGGTCTCAACTCTCCAGGTTTAAGGGATTCTTCCTTCAGCTAAAACATGCATATGGAACCCAGAGTATGATCCACCGTGTGATCGGGAAACGTGTTCAAATGTGTCTCAGTTTTTGTCCCCTGGTACTCGGGTGCAACATTCCAGACGCTTTACTAACACTCTCCCCACTTGGAGAGTCAGTGCCTTTAAACTCCTGTTTGGCCCAGTTTGCAATTTCTGCGGGAAATGAACAGGAATAGGGAGAACCAATGAGAGACTAGCTGGAGGTGTCTGGACGGGCAAATTTAACTCTCATTTCCCACCAGGAAGAGGAGTTAACCAAAGGCTCAGCTTGCCTTGCCGGAACCACACTAGGGCCTGAAGCAATCTTGCGGTGTTGCGGCCAGCTCACAAGAAAGCGAGTTGAACAAAGGAGCTCAGGGGTACTGTCATTCACAAGCCTGCAGAGTTATAAATGACAGCTACCGTCCAAAAATATATTGAAGTAAGGCTGCCAAGAGGACTTGAAAGCGGGGCAGAATTGCAGGAAACCGATTTCAGGAGGTAGACTGGAATTGCATGAAAAGCATAGGAAAAGAGGCAGAACGTCCACAATGATGCACTTGGCCAAAAAGGGCGTATGCGTTTTTTCCTGAATATATTCAGGAAAAAACGCATACGCCCCTTTTGGCCAACCAAGCAAGCTTGCAAAGGAAATCTGCACTACAATGAAGTCTCACTGCCCCCGGGGCAAAAGGGCCATCTGAAAAAAGTGTAAAATCCAGAAAGGCAGGACAGGCCATGGAGAACTGGGAGCCTTGTTATGCTGATGGGCGGGATGTAAATTGCCAACAGCCACTCTGGAGAAGTGTATGGTGTTTCCTGAAACATCTAAAAAACAAAGCAACAGAGCCTAGGGCACTTCCACTTATGCTCCTATAGCTTAGGGAAATTAAAATCAAAAAGACACAGCCACCCCAAAGTTTGGGACGGCTCTGTTTACAAGAACCTCGTTTATGGTACAAGTTCAATATCACAGAAAGCGAAAAATGAATAAAGAATTTGTGGCACTTACGTACAAAGCAATATCACTCAGCAATGAAATCTATGTCATCAGGCCCGTAGCAGCATAATGAGTGGACTCAGGTACGATGATTCTGAGAGAAATAAGTCACACAGGAAAAGAAATATCATAAGGTATCACTAATACACGGAATGAAAACTTGGCTACCCAGGAACTGAATTACAAATCAGAACAGGGTCTCAAATGTAGAAAACCAACTTATGCTTGCTTAAGGGGAAAGGTGAGTTGGGGTGCTGCATAAAACCAGAGATTGAAATTAGCACAGATACCGTTCCATAAGCCAAATATGTAATAGACAAGAGCTACTCCTTCCTCAACGAAGTGGACCCAACACCCCATATTAAACGCCTAAGAATATACCTGACTAGTAAGAATCTTAAAACCTATGGATTTACATGTCTCCGAAAGAGAATCAAGCGTGTGTACAGCAGCATAAACGCAGCAGTGATAGGATTGTTGAGGTTCGGTGAGCAAATGCAGACCCTTTGAAGTCATATTGCATGGTACCCATTCCATGGGTCTCAACTCTCCAGGTTTAAGGGATTCTTCCTTCAGCTAAAACATGCATGTGGAACCCAGAGTATGATCCACCGTGTGATCGGGAAACGTGTTCAAATATGTCTCAGTTTAAGTCCCCTGGTACTCGGGTGCAACATTCCAGACGCTTTACTAACACCCTCCCGACTTGGAGAGTCAGTGCCTTTAACCTCCTGTTTGGCCCAGTTTGCAATTTCTGCGGGAAATGAACAGGAATAGGGAGAACCAATGAGAGACTAGCTGGAGGTGTCTGGACGGGCAAATTTAACTCTCATTTCCCACCAGGAAGAGGAATTAACCAAAGGCTCAGCTTGTCGTGCCAGAACCACACTAGGGCCTGAAGCAATCCTGCGGTGTTGCGGCCAGCTCACAATAAAGAGAGTTGAAGAAAGGAGCTCAGGGGCACTGTCATTCACAAACCTGCAGAGTTATAAATGACAGCTATTGTCCAAAAATATATTGAAGTAAGGCTGCCAAGAGGACTTGAAAGTGGGGCAGAATTGCCGGAAACCGATTTCAGGAGGTAGACTGGAATTGCATGAAAAGCATAGGAAAAGAGGCAGAACGTCCACAATGATGCACTTGGCCAAAAAGGGCGTATGCGTTTTTTCCTGAATATATTCAGGAAAAAACGCATACGCCCTTTTTGGCCAACCAAGCAAGCTTGCAAAGGAAATCTGCACTACAATGAAGTCTCACTGCCCCCCGGGCAAAAGGGACATCTGAAAAAAGTGTAAAATCCAGAAAGGCAGGACAGGCCATGGAGAACTGGCAGACTTGTTATGCTGATGGGCGGGATATAAATTGCCAACAGCCACTCTGGAGAAGTGTATGGTGTTTCCTGAAACATCTAAAAAACAAAGCAACAGAGCCTAGGGCACTTCCACTTATGCTCCTATAGCTTAGGGAAATTCAAATCAAAAAGACACAGCCACCCCAAAGTTTGGGACGGCTCTGTTTACAAGAACCTCGTTTATGGTACAAGTTCAATATCACAGAAAGCGAAAAATGAATAAAGAATTTGTGGTACTTACGTACAATGCAATATCACTCAGCAATGAAATCTATGTCATCAGGCCCGTAGCAGCATAATGAGTGGACTCAGGTACGATGATTCTAAGAGAAATAAGTCACACAGAAAAAGAAATATCATAAGGTATCACTAATACACGGAATGTAAACTTGGCTACACAGGAACTGAATTACAAAACAGAACAGGGTCTCAAATGTAGAAAACCAACTTATGCTTGCTTAAGGGGAAAGGTGAGTTGGGGTGCTGCATAAAACCAGAGATTGAAATTAGCACAGATACCGTTCCATAAGCCAAATATGTAATAGACAAGAGCTACTCCTTGCTCAACGAAGTGGACTCAACACCCCATATTAAACGCCTAAGAATATACCTGACTAGTAAGAATCTTAAAACCTATGGATTTACATGTCTCCGAAAGAGAATCAAGCGTGTGTACAGCAGCATAAACGCAGCAGTGATAGGATTGTTGAGGTTCGGTGAGCAAATGCAGACCCTTTGAAGTCATATTGCATGGTACCCATTCCATGGGTCTCAACTCTCCAGGTTTAAGGGATTCTTCCTTCAGCTAAAACATGCATGTGGAACCCAGAGTATGATCCACCGTGTGATCGGGAAACGTGTTCAAATATGTCTCAGTTTAAGTCCCCTGGTACTCGGGTGCAACATTCCAGACGCTTTACTAACACTCTCCCCACTTGGAGAGTCAGTGCCTTTAACGTTCTGTTTGGCCCAGTTTGCAATTTCTGCGGGAAATGAACAGGAATAGGGAGAACCAATGAGAGACTAGCTGGAGGTGTCTGGACGGGCAAATTTAACTCTCATTTCCCACCAGGAAGAGGAATTAACCAAAGGCTCAGCTTGCCGTGCCGGAACCACACTAGGGCCTGAAGCAATCTTGCTGTGTTGCGGCCTGCTCACAAGAAAGCGAGTTGAACAAAGGAGCTCAGGGTAACTGTCATTCACAAACCTGCAGAGTTATAAATGACAGCTATCGTCCAAAAATATATTGAAGTAAGGCTGCCAAGAGGACTTGAAAGCGGGGCAGAATTGCAGGAAACCGATTTCAGGAGGTAGACTGGAATTGCATGAAAAGCATAGGAAAAGAGGCAGAACGTCAACAATGATGCACTTGGCCAAAAAGGGCGTATGCGTTTTTTCCTGAATATATTCAGGAAAAAACGCATACGCCCTTTTTGGCCAACCAAGCAAGCATGCAAAGGAAATCTGCACTACAATGAAGTCTCACTGCCCCACAGGCAAAAGGGCCATCTGAAAAAAGTGTAAAATCCAGAAAGGCAGGACAGGCCATGGAGAACTGGGAGCCTTGTTATGCTGATGGGCGGGATGTAAATTGCCAACAGCCACTCTGGAGAAGTGTATGGTGTTTCCTGAAACATCTAAAAAACAAAGCAACAGAGCCTAGGGCACTTCCACTTATGCTCCTATAGCTTAGGGAAATTCAAATCAAAAAGACACAGCCACCCCAAAGTTTGGGACGGCTCTGTTTACAAGAACCTCGTTTATGGTACAAGTTCAATATCACAGAAAGCGAAAAATGAATAAAGAATTTGTGGTACTTACGTACAATGCAATATCAGTCAGCAATGAAATCTATGTCATCAGGTCCGTAGCAGCATAATGAGTGGACTCAGGTACGATGATTCTAAGAGAAATAAGTCACACAGAAAAAGAAATATCATAAGGTATCACTAATACACCGAATGTAAACTTGGCTACCCAGGAACTGAATTACAAAACAGAACAGGGTCTCAAATGTAGAAAACCAACTTATGCTTGCTTAAGGGGAAAGGTGAGTTGGGGTGCTGCATAAAACCCGAGATTGAAATTAGCACAGATACCGTTCCATAAGCCAAATATGTAATAGACAAGAGCTACTCCTTCCTCAACGAAGTGGACTCAACACCCCATATTAAACGCGTAAGAATATACCTGACTAGTAAGAATCTTAAAACCTATGGATTTACATGTCTCCGAAAGAGAATCAAGCGTGTGTACAGCAGCATAAACGCAGCAGTGATAGGATTAGTGAGGTTCGGTGAGCAAATGCAGACCCTTTGAAGTCATATTGCATGGTACCCATTCCATGGGTCTCAACTCTCCAGGTTTAAGGGATTCTTCCTTCAGCTAAAACATGCATGTGGAACCCAGAGTATGATCCACCGTGTGATCGGGAAACGTGTTCAAATGTGTCTCAGTTTTTGTCCCCTGGTACTCGGGTGCAACATTCCAGACGCTTTACTAACAGTCTCCCCACTTGGAGTGTCAGTGCCTTTAACGTCCTGTTTGGCCCAGTTTGCAATTTCTGCGGGAAATGAACAGGAATAGGGAGAACCAATGAGAGACTAGCTGGAGGTGTCTGGACGGGCAAATTTAACTCTCATTTCCCACCAGGAAGAGGAATTAACCAAAGGCTCAGCTTGCCGTGCCGGAACCACACTAGGGCCTGAAGCAATCTTGCGGTGTTGCGGCCAGCTCACAAGAAAGCGAGTTGAACAAAGGAGCTCAGGGGTACTGTCATTCACAAGCCTGCAGAGTTATAAATGACAGCTACCGTCCAAAAACATATTGAAGTAAGGCTGCCAAGAGGACTTGAAAGCGGGGCAGAATTGCCGGAAACCGATTTCAGGAGGTAGACTGGAATTGCATGAAAAGCATAGGAAAAGAGGCAGAACGTCAACAATGATGCACTTGGCCAAAAAGGGCGTATGCGTTTTTTCCTGAATATATTCAGGAAAAAACGCATACGCCCTTTTTGGCCAACCAAGCAAGCTTGCAAAGGAAATCTGCACTACAATGAAGTCTCACTGCCCCACGGGCAAAAGGGCCATCTGAAAAAAGTGTAAAATCCAGAAAGGCAGGACAGGCCATGGAGAACTGGCAGACTTGTTATGCTGATGGGCGGGATGTAAATTGCCAACAGCCACTCTGGAGAAGTGTATGGTGTTTCCTGAAACATCTAAAAAACAAAGCAACAGAGCCTAGGGCACTTCCACTTATGCTCCTATAGCTTAGGGAAATTCAAATCAAAAAGACACAGCCACCCCAAAGTTTGGGACGGCTCTGTTTACAAGAACCTCGTTTATGGTACAAGTTCAATATCACAGAAAGCGAAAAATGAATAAAGAATTTGTGGTACTTACGTACAATGCAATATCACTCAGCAATGAAATCTATGTCATCAGGCCCGTAGCAGCATAATGAGTGGACTCAGGTACGATGATTCTAAGAGAAATAAGTCACACAGAAAAAGAAATATCATAAGGTATCACTAATACACGGAATGTAAACTTGGCTACACAGGAACTGAATTACAAAACAGAACAGGGTCTCAAATGTAGAAAACCAACTTATGCTTGCTTAAGGGGAAAGGTGAGTTGGGGTGCTGCATAAAACCAGAGATTGAAATTAGCACAGATACCGTTCCATAAGCCAAATATGTAATAGACAAGAGCTACTCCTTGCTCAACGAAGTGGACTCAACACCCCATATTAAACGCCTAAGAATATACCTGACTAGTAAGAATCTTAAAACCTATGGATTTACATGTCTCCGAAAGAGAATCAAGCGTGTGTACAGCAGCATAAACGCAGCAGTGATAGGATTGTTGAGGTTCGGTGAGCAAATGCAGACCCTTTGAAGTCATATTGCATGGTACCCATTCCATGGGTCTCAACTCTCCAGGTTTAAGGGATTCTTCCTTCAGCTAAAACATGCATGTGGAACCCAGAGTATGATCCACCGTGTGATCGGGAAACGTGTTCAAATATGTCTCAGTTTAAGTCCCCTGGTACTCGGGTGCAACATTCCAGACGCTTTACTAACACTCTCCCCACTTGGAGAGTCAGTGCCTTTAACGTTCTGTTTGGCCCAGTTTGCAATTTCTGCGGGAAATGAACAGGAATAGGGAGAACCAATGTGAGACTAGCTGGAGGTGTCTCGACGGGCAAATTTAACTCTCATTTCCCAACAGGAAGAGGAATTAACCAAAGGCTCAGCTTGCCGTGCCGGAACCACACTAGGGCCTGAAGCAATCTGGCGGTGTTGCGGCCAGCTCACAAGAAAGCGAGTTGAACAAAGGAGCTCAGGGACACTGTCATTCACAAACCTGCAGAGTTATAAATGACAGCTATCGTCCAAAAATATATTGAAGTTAGGTTGCCAAGAGGACTTGAAAGCGGGGCAGAATTGCAGGAAACCGATTTCAGGAGGTAGACTGGAATTGCATGAAAAGCATAGAAAAAGAGGCAGAAAGTCCACAATGATGCACTTGGCCAAAAAGGGCGTATGCGTTTTTTCCTGAATATATTCAGGAAAAAACGCATACGCCCTTTTTGGCCAACCAAGCAAGCTTGCAAAGGAAATCTGCACTACAATGAAGTCTCACTGCCCCCCGGGCAAAAGGGCCATCAGAAAAAAGTGTAAAATCCAGAAAGGCAGGACAGGCCATGGAGAACTGGGAGCCTTGTTATGCTGATGGGCGGGATGTAAATTGCCAACAGCCACTCTGGAGAAGTGTATGGTGTTTCCTGAAACATCTAAAAAACAAAGCAACAGAGCCTAGGGCACTTCCACTTATGCTCCTATAGCTTAGGGAAATTAAAATCAAAAAGACACAGCCACCCCAAAGTTTGGGACGGCTTTGTTTACAAGTACCTCGTTTATGGTACAAGTTCAATATCACAGAAAGCGAAAAATGAATAAAGAATTTGTGGTACTTACGTACAATGCAATATCACTCAGCAATGAAATCTATGTCATCAGGCCCGTAGCAGCATAATGAGTGGACTCAGGTACGATGATTCTAAGAGAAATAAGTCACACAGAAAAAGAAATATCATAAGGTATCACTAATACACCGAATGTAAACTTGGCTACCCAGGAACTGAATTACAAAACAGAACAGGGTCTCAAATGTAGAAAACCAACTTATGCTTGCTTAAGGGGAAAGGTGAGTTGGGGTGCTGCATAAAACCCGAGATTGAAATTAGCACAGATACCGTTCCATAAGCCAAATATGTAATAGACAAGAGCTACTCCTTCCTCAACGAAGTGGACTCAACACCACATATTAAACGCGTAAGAATATACCTGACTAGTAAGAATCTTAAAACCTATGGATTTACATGTCTCCGAAAGAGAATCAAGCTTGTGTACAGCAGCACAAACGCAGCAGTGATAGGATTGTTGAGGTTCGGTGAGCAAATGCAGACCCTTTGAAGTCATATTGCATGGTACCCATTCCATGGGTCTCAACTCTCCATGTTTAAGGGATTCTTCCTTCAGCTAAAACATGCATGTGGAACCCAGAGTATGATCCACCGTGTGATCGGGAAACGTGTTCAAATGTGTCTCAGTTTTTGTCCCCTGGTACTCGGGTGCAACATTCCAGACGCTTTACTAACACTCTCTCCACTTGGAGAGTCAGTGCCTTTAACCTCCTGTTTGGCCCAGTTTGCAATTTCTGCGGGAAATGAACAGGAATAGGGAGAACCAATGAGAGACTAGCTGGAGGTGTCTGGACGGGCAAATTTAACTCTCATTTCCCACCAGGAAGAGGAATTAACCAAAGGCTCAGCTTGCCGTGCCGGAACCACACTAGGGCCTGAAGCAATCTTGCTGTGTTGCGGCCTGCTCACAAGAAAGCGAGTTGAACAAAGGAGCTCAGGGTCACTGTCATTCACAAACCTGCAGAGTTATAAATGACAGCTATCGTCCAAAAATATATTGAAGTAAGGCTGCCAAGAGGACTTGAAAGCGGGGCAGAATTGCAGGACACCGATTTCAGGAGGTAGACTGGAATTGCATGAAAAGCATAGGAAAAGAGGCAGAACGTCCACAATGATGCACTTGGCCAAAAAGGGCGTATGCGTTTTTTCCTGAATATATTCAGGAAAAAACGCATACGCCCTTTTTGGCCAACCAAGCAAGCTTGCAAAGGAAATCTGCACTACAATGAAGTCTCACTGCCCCCGGGGCAAAAGGGCCATCTGAAAAAAGTGTAAAATCCAGAAAGGCAGGACAGGCCATGGAGAACTGGGAGCCTTGTTATGCTGATGGGCGGGATGTAAATTGCCAACAGCCACTCTGGAGAAGTGTATGGTGTTTCCTGAAACATCTAAAAAACAAAGCAACAGAGCCTAGGGCACTTCCACTTATGCTCCTATAGCTTAGGGAAATTCAAATCAAAAAGACACAGCCACCCCAAAATTTGGGACGGCTCTGTTTACAAGAACCTCGTTTATGGTACAAGTTCAATATCACAGAAAGCGAAAAATGAATAAAGAATTTGTGGTACTTACGTACAATGCAATATCAGTCAGCAATGAAATCTATGTCATCAGGTCCGTAGCAGCATAATGAGTGGACTCAGGTACGATGATTCTAAGAGAAATAAGTCACACAGAAAAAGAAATATCATAAGGTATCACTAATACACGGAATGTAAACTTGGCTACCCAGGAACTGAATTACAAAACAGAACAGGGTCTCAAATGTAGAAAACCAACTTATGCTTGCTTAAGGGGAAAGGTGAGTTGGGTTGCTGCATGAAAACAGAGATTGAAATTAGCACAGATACCGTTCCATAAGCCAAATATGTAATAGACCAGAGCTACTCCTTGCTCAACGAAGTGGACGCAGCACCCCATATTAAACGCCTAAGAATATACCTGACTAGTAAGAATCTTAAAACCTATGGATTTACATGTCTCCGAAACAGAAAAAAGCGTGTGAACAGCAGCATAAACGCAGCAGTGATAGGATTGTTGAGGTTTGGTGAGCAAATGCAGACCCTTTGAAGTCATATTGCATGGTACCCATTCCATGGGTCTCAACTCTCCAGGCTTAAGGGATTCTTCCTTCAGCTAAAACATGCATATGGAACCCAGAGTATTATCCACCATGTGATCGGGAAACGTGTTCAAATGTGTCTCAGTTTTCGTCCCCTGGTACTCGGGTGCAACATTCCAGACGCTTTACTAACACTCTCCCCACTTGGAGAGTCAGTGCCTTTAACGTCGTGTTTGGCTCAGTTTGCAATTTCTGCGGGAAATGAACAGGAATAGGGAGAACCAATGAGAGACTAGCTGGAGGTGTCTGGACGGGCAAATTTAACTCTCATTTCCCACCAGGAAGAGGAATTAACCAAAGGCTCAGCTTGCCGTGCCGGAACCACACTAGGGCCTGAAGCAATCCTGCGGTGTTGCGGCCAGCTCACAATAAAGAGAGTTGAAGAAAGGAGCTCAGGGGCACTGTCATTCACAAACCTGCAGAGTTATAAATGACAGCTATCGTCCAAAAATATATTGAAGTAAGGCTGCCAAGAGCACTTGAAAGCGGGGCAGAATTGCCGGAAACCTATTTCAGGAGGTAGACTGGAATTGCATGAAAAGAATAGGAAAAGAGGCAGAACGTCCACAATGATGCACTTGGCCAAAAAGGGCATATGCGTTTTTTCCTGAATATATTCAGGAAAAAACGCATACGCCCTTTTTGGCCAACCAAGCAAGCTTGCAAAGGAAATCTGCACTACAATGAAGTCTCACTGCCCCCCGGGCAAAAGGGCCATCTGAAAAAAGTGTAAAATCCAGAAAGGCAGGACAGGCCTTGGAGAACTGGGAGCCTTGTTATGCTGATGGGCGGGATGTAAATTGCCAACAGCCACTCTGGAGAAGTGTATGGTGTTTCCTGAAACATCTAAAAAACAAAGCAACAGAGCCTAGGGCACTTCCACTTATGCTCCTATAGCTTAGGGAAATTAAAATCAAAAAGACACAGCCACCCCAAAATTTGGGACGGCTCTGTTTACAAGATCCTCGTTTATGGTACAAGTTCAATATCACAGAAAGCGAAAAATGAATAAAGAATTTGTGGTACTTACGTACAATGCAATATCACTCAGCAATGAAATCTATGTCATCAGGCCTGTAGCAGCATAATGAGTGGACTCAGGTACGATGATTCTAAGAGAAATAAGTCACACAGAAAAAGAAATATCATAAGGTATCACTAATACACGGAATGTAAACTTGGCTACCCAGGAACTGAATTACAAAACAGAACAGGGTCTCAAATGTAGAAAACCAACTTATGCTTGCTAAAGGGGAAAGGTGAGTTGGGGTGCTGCATAAAACCAGAGATTGAAATTAGCACAGATACCGTTCCATAAGCCAAATATGTAATAGACAAGAGCTACTCCTTGCTCAACGAAGTGGACTCAACACCCCATATTAAACGCCTAAGAATATACCTGACTAGTAAGAATCTTAAAACCTATGGATTTACATGTCTCCGAAAGAGAATCAAGCGTGTGTACAGCAGCATAAACGCAGCAGTGATAGGATTGTTGAGGTTCGGTGAGCAAATGCAGACCCTTTGAAGTCATATTGCATGGTACCCATTCCATGGGTCTCAACTCTCCAGGTTTAAGGGATTCTTCCTTCAGCTAAAACATGCATGTGGAACCCAGAGTATGATCCACCGTGTGATCGGGAAACGTGTTCAAATATGTCTCAGTTTAAGTCCCCTGGTACTCGGGTGCAACATTCCAGACGCTTTACTAACACTCTCCCCACTTGGAGAGTCAGTGCCTTTAACCTCCTGTTTGGCCCAGTTAGCAATTACTGCGGGAAATGAACAGGAATAGGGAGAACCAATGAGAGACTAGCTGGAGGTGTCTGGACGGGCAAATTTAACTCTCATTTCCCACCAGGAAGAGGAATTAACCAAAGGCTCAGCTTGCCGTGCCGGAACTACACTAGGGCCTGAAGCAATCTTGCGGTGTTGCGGCCAGGTCACAAGAAAGCGAGTTGAACAAAGGAGCTCAGGGGCACTGTCATTCACAAACCTGCAGAGTTATAAATGACAGCTATCGTCCAAAAATATATTGAAGTAAGGCTGCCAAGAGGACTGGAAAGCGGGGCAGAATTGCAGGAAACCAATTTCAGGAGGTAGACTGGAATTGCATGAAAAGCATAGGAAAAGAGGCAGAACGTCCACAATGATGCACTTGGCCAAAAAGGCCGTATGCGTTTTTTCCTGAATATATTCAGGAAAAAACGCATACGCCCTTTTTGGCCAACCAAGCAAGCTTGCAAAGGAAATCTGCACTACAATGAAGTCTCACTGCCCCCCGGGCAAAAGGGCCATCTGAAAAAAGTGTAAAATCCAGAAAGGCAGGACAGGCCATGGAGAACTGGGAGCCTTGTTATGCTGATGTGCGGGATGTAAATTGCCAACAGCCACTCTGGAGAAGTGTATGGTGTTTCCTGAAACATCTAAAAAACAAAGCAACAGAGCCTAGGGCACTTCCACTTATGCTCCTATAGCTTAGGGAAATTAAAATCAAAAAGACACAGCCACCCCAAAGTTTGGGATGGCTCTGTTTACAAGAACCTCGTTTATGGTACAAGTTCAATATCACAGAAAGCGAAAAATGAATAAAGAATTTGTGGTACTTACGTACAATGCAATATCACTCAGCAATGAAATCTATATCATCAGGCCCGTAGCAGCATAATGAGTGGACTCAGGTACGATGATTCTAAGAGAAATAACTCACACAGAAAAAGAAATATCATAAGGTATCACTAATACACGGAATGTAAACTTGGCTACCCAGGAACTGAATTACAAAACAGAACAGGGTCTCAAATGTAGAAAACCAACTTATGCTTGCTTAAGGGGAAAGGTGAGTTGGGGTGCTGCATAAAACCAGAGATTGAAATTAGCACAGATACCGTTCCATAAGCCAAGTATGTAATAGGCAAGAGCTACTCCTTCCTCAACGAAGTGGACTCAACACCCCATATTAAACGCCTAAGAATATACCTGACTAGTAAGAATCTTAAAACCTATGGATTTACATGTCTCCGAACGAGAATCAAGTGTGTGTACAGAAGTATAACCGCAGCAGTGATAGGATTGGTGAGGTTCGGTGAGCAAATGCAGACCCTTTGAAGTCATATTGCATGGTACCCATTCCATGGGTCTCAACTCTCCAGGTTTAAGGGATTCTTCCTTCAGCTAAAACATGCATGTGGAACCCAGAGTATGATCCACCGTGTGATCGGGAAACGTGTTCAAATATGTCTCAGTTTAAGTCCCCTGGTACTCGGGTGCAACATTCCAGACGCTTTACTAACCCTCTCCCCACTTGGAGAGTCAGTGCCTTTAACCTCCTGTTTGGCCCAGTTGGCAATTTCTGCGGGAAATGAACAGGAATAGGGAGAACCAATGAGAGACTAGCTGGAGGTGTCTGGACGGGCAAATTTAACTCTCATTTCCCACCAGGAAGAGGAATTAACCAAAGGCTCAGCTTGCCGTGCCGGAACCACACTAGGGCCTGAAGCAATCTTGCGGTGTTGCGGCCAGCTCACAAGAAAGCGAGTTGAACAAAGGAGCTCAGGGGCACTGTCATTCACAAACCTGCAGAGTTATAAATGACAGCTATCGTCCAAAAATATATTGAAGTAAGGCTGCCAAGAGCACTTGAAAGCGGGGCAGAATTGCAGGAAACAGATTTCAGGAGGTAGACTGGAATTGCATGAAAAGAATAGGAAAAGAGGCAGAACGTCCACAATGATGCACTTGGCCAAAAAGGGCGTATGCGTTTTTTCCTGAATATATTCAGGAAAAAACGCATACGCCCTTTTTGGCCAACCAAGCAAGCTTGCAAAGGAAATCTGCACTACAATGAAGTCTCACTGCCCCCCGGGCAAAAGGGCCATCTGAAAAAAGTGTAAAATCCAGAAAGGCAGGACAGGCCTTGGAGAACTGGGAGCCTTGTTATGCTGATGGGCGGGATGTAAATTGCCAACAGCCACTCTGGAGAAGTGTATGGTGTTTCCTGAAACATCTAAAAAACAAAGCAACAGAGCCTAGGGCACTTCCACTTATGCTCCTATAGCTTAGGGAAATTAAAATCAAAAACACACAGCCACCCCAAAATTTGGGACGGCTCTGTTTACAAGAACCTCGTTTATGGTACAAGTTCAATATCACAGAAAGCGAAAAATGAATAAAGAATTTGTGGTACTTACGTACAATGCAATATCAGTCAGCAATGAAATCTATGTCATCAGGCCTGTAGCAGCATAATGAGTGGACTCAGGTACGATGATTCTAAGAGAAATACCTCACACAGAAAAAGAAATATCATAAGGCATCACTAATACACGGAATGTAAACTTGGCTACCCAGGAACTGAATTACAAAACAGAACAGTGTCTCAAATGTAGAAAACCAACTTATGCTTGCTTAAGGGGAAAGGTGAGTTGGGGTGCTGCATAAAACCAAAGATTGAAATTAGCACAGATATCGTTCCATAAGCCAAATATGTAATAGACAAGAGCTACTCCTTGCTCAACGAAGTGGACTCAACACCCCATATTAAACGCCTAAGAATATACCTGACTAGTAAGAATCTTAAAACCTATGGATTTACATGTCTCCGAAAGAGAATCAAGCGTGTGTACAGAAGCATAAACGCAGCAGTGATAGGATTGGTGAGGTTCGGTGAGCAAATGCAGACCCTCTGAAGTCATATTGCATGGTACCCATTCCATGGGTCTCAACTCTCCAGGTTTAAGGGATTCTTCCTTCAGCTAAAACATGCATGTGGAACCTAGAGTATGATCCACCGTGTGATCGGGAAACGTGTTCAAATATGTCTCAGTTTAAGTCCCCTGGTACTCGGGTGCAACATTCCAGACGCTTTACTAACTCTCTCCCCACTTGGAGAGTCAGTGCCTTTAACCTCCTGTTTGGCCCAGTTTGCAATTTCTGCGGGAAATGAACAGGAATAGGGAGAACCAATGAGAGACTAGCTGGAGGTGTCTGGACGGGCAAATTTAACTCTCATTTCCCACCAGGAAGAGGAATTAACCAAAGGCTCAGCTTGCCGTGCCGGAACTACACTAGGGCCTGAAGCAATCTTGCGGTGTTGCGGCCAGGTCACAAGAAAGCGAGTTGAACAAAGGAGCTCAGGGGCACTGTCATTCACAAACCTGCAGAGTTATAAATGACAGCTATCGTCCAAAAATATATTGAAGTAAGGCTGCCAAGAGCACTTGAAAGCGGGGCAGAATTGCAGGAAACCAAT
Source organism: Lagenorhynchus albirostris (assembly GCF_949774975.1). Classification (NCBI taxonomy): domain Eukaryota; kingdom Metazoa; phylum Chordata; class Mammalia; order Artiodactyla; family Delphinidae; genus Lagenorhynchus; species Lagenorhynchus albirostris. The sequence continues at coordinate 103,674,583 of NC_083095.1, read as the reverse complement.
TTCAGGAGGTAGACTGGAATTGCATGAAAAGCATAGGAAAAGAGGCAGAACGTCCACAATGATGCACTTGGCCAAAAAGGCCGTATGCGTTTTTTCCTGAATATATTCAGGAAAAAACGCATACACCCTTTTTGGCCAACCAAGCAAGCTTGCAAAGGAATTCTGCACTACAATGAAGTCTCACTGCCCCCCGGGCAAAAGGGCCATCTGAAAAAAGTGTAAAATCCAGAAAGGCAGGACAGGCCATGGAGAACTGGGAGCCTTGTTATGCTGATGGGCGGGATGTAAATTGCCAACAGCCACTCTGGAGAAGTGTATGGTGTTTCCTGAAACATCTAAAAAACAAAGCAACAGAGCCTAGGGCACTTCCACTTATGCTCCTATAGCTTAGGGAAATTAAAATCAAAAAGACACAGCCACCCCAAAGTTTGGGACGGCTCTGTTTACAAGAACCTCGTTTATGGTACAAGTTCAATATCACAGAAAGCGAAAAATGAATAAAGAATTTGTGGTACTTATGTACAATGCAATATCACTCAGTAATGAAATCTATGTCATCAGGCCGTAGCAGCATAATGAGTGGATTCAGATACGATGATTCTAAGTGAAATATGTCACACAGAAAAAGAAATATCATAAGGTATCACTAATACACGGAATGTAAACTTGGCTACCCAGGAACTGAATTACAAAACAGAACAGGGTCTCAAATGTAGAAAACCAACTTATGCTTGCTTAAGGGGAAAGGTGAGTTGGGGTGCTGCATAAAACCAGAGATTGAAATTAGCACAGATACCGTTCCATAAGCCAAGTATGTAATAGACAAGAGCTACTCCTTCCTCAACGAAGTGGACTCAACACCCCATATTAAACGCCTAAGAATATACCTGACTAGTAAGAATCTTAAAACCTATGGATTTACATGTCTCTGAAAGAGAATCAAGCGTGTGTACAGAAGCATAAACGCAGCAGTGATAGGATTGTTGAGGTTCGGTGAGCAAATGCAGACCCTTTGAAGTCATATTGCATGGTACCCATTCCATGGGTCACAAATCTCCAGGTTTAAGGGATTCTTCCTTCAGCTAAAACATGCATGTGGAACCCAGAGTATGATCCACCGTGTGATCGGGAAACGTGTTCAAATGTGTCTCAGTTTTCGTCCCCTGGTACTCGGGTGCAACATTCCAGACGCTTTACTAACACTCTCCCCACTTGGAGAGTCAGTGCCTTTAACGTCCTGTTTGGCCCAGTTTGCAATTTCTGCGGGAAATGAACAGGAATAGGGAGAACCAATGAGAGACTAGCTGGAGGTGTCTGGACGGGCAAATTTAACTCTCATTTCCCACCAGGAAGAGGAATTAACCAAAGGCTCAGCTTGCCGTGCCGGAACCACACTAGGGCCTGAAGCAATCCTGCGGTGTTGCGGCTAGCTCACAATAAAGAGAGCTGAAGAAAGGAGCTCAGGGGCACTGTCATTCACAAACCTGCAGAGTTATAAATGACAGCTATCGTCCAAAAATATATTGAAGTAAGGCTGCCAAGAGGACTTGAAAGCGGGGCAGAATTGCAGGAAACCGATTTCAGGAGGTAGACTGGAATTGCATGAAAAGCATAGGAAAAGAGGCAGAACGTCCACAATGATGCACTTGGCCAAAAAGGGCGTATGCGTTTTTTCCTGAATATATTCAGGAAAAAACGCATACGCCCTTTTTGGCCAACCAAGCAAGCTTGCAAAGGAAATCTGCACTACAATGAAGTCTCACTGCCCCCCGGGCAAAAGGGCCATCTGAAAAAAGTGTAAAATCCAGAAAGGCAGGACAGGCCATGGAGAACTGGGAGCCTTGTTATGCTGATGGGCGGGATGTAAATTGCCAACAGCCACTCTGGAGAAGTGTATGGTGTTTCCTGAAACATCTAAAAAACAAAGCAACAGAGCCTAGGGCACTTCCACTTATGCTCCTATAGCTTAGGGAAATTCAAATCAAAAAGACACAGCCACCCCAAAGTTTGGGACGGCTCTGTTTACAAGATCCTCGTTTATGGTACAAGTTCAATATCACAGAAAGCGAAAAATGAATAAAGAATTTGTGGTACTTACGTACAATGCAATATCACTCAGCAATGAAATCTATGTCATCAGGCCCGTAGCAGCATAATGAGTGGACTCAGGTACGATGATTCTAAGAGAAATAACTCACAGAGAAAAAGAAATATCATAAGGTATCACTAATACACGGAATGTAAACTTGGCTACCCAGGAACTGAATTACAAAACAGAACAGGGTCTCAAATGTAGAAAACCAACTTATGCTTGCTTAAGGGGAAAGGTGAGTTGGGGTGCTGCATAAAACCAGAGATTGAAATTAGCACAGATACCGTTCCATAAGCCAAATATGTAATAGACAAGAGCTACTCCTTGATCAACGAAGTGGACTCAACACCCCATATTAAACGCCTAAGAGTATACCTGACTAGTAAGAATCTTAAAACCTATGGATTTACATGTCTCCGAAAGAGAATCAAGCGTGTGTACAGAAGTATAACCGCAGCAGTGATAGGATTGGTGAGGTTCGGTGAGCAAATGCAGACCCTTTGAAGTCATATTGCATGGTACCCATTCCATGGGTCTCAACTCTCCAGGTTTAAGGGATTCTTCCTTCAGCTAAAACATGCATGTGGAACCCAGAGTATGATCCACCGTGTGATCGGGAAACGTGTTCAAATATGTCTCAGTTTAAGTCCCCTGGTACTCGGGTGCAACATTCCAGACGCTTTACTAACACTCTCCCCACTTGGAGAGTCAGTGCCTTTAACCTCCTGTTTGGCCCAGTTGGCAATTTCTGCGGGAAATGAACAGGAATAGGGAGAACCAATGAGAGACTAGCTGGAGGTGTCTGGACGGGCAAATTTAACTCTCATTTCCCACCAGGAAGAGGAATTAACCAAAGGCTCAGCTTGCCGTGCCGGAACCACACTAGGGCCTGAAGCAATCTTGCGGTGTTGCGGCCAGCTCACAAGAAAGCGAGTTGAACAAAGGAGCTCAGGGGCACTGTAATTCACAAACCTGCAGAGTTATAAATGACAGCTATCGTCCAAAAATATATTGAAGTAAGGCTGCCAAGAGCACTTGAAAGCGGGGCAGAATTGTAGGAAACCGATTTCAGGAGGTAGACTGGAATTGCATGAAAAGCATAGGAAAAGAGGCAGAACGTCCACAATGATGTACTTGGCCAAATAGGGCGTATGCGTTTTTTCCTGAATATATTCAGGAAAAAACGCATACGCCCTTTTTGGCCAACCAAGCAAGCTTGCAAAGGAAATCTGCACTACACTGAAGTCTCACTGCCCCCCGGGCAAAAGGGCCATCTGAAAAAAGTGTAAAATCCAGAAAGGCGGGACAGGCCATGGAGAACTGGGAGCCTTGTTATGCTGATGGGCGGGATGTAAATTGCCAACAGCCACTCTGGAGAAGTGTATGGTGTTTCCTGAAACATCTAAAAAACAAAGCAACAGAGCCTAGGGCACTTCCACTTATGCTCCTATAGCTTAGGGAAATTAAAATCAAAAAGACACAGCCACCCCAAAGTTTGGGACGGCTCTGTTTACAAGAACCTCGTTTATGGTACAAGTTCAATATCACAGAAAGCGAAAAATGAATAAAGAATTTGTGGTACTTACGTACAATGCAATATCACTCAGCAATGAAATCTATGTCATCAGGCCTGTAGCAGCATAATGAGTGGACTCAGGTACGATGATTCTAAGAGAAATAACTCACACAGAAAAAGAAATATCATAAGGTACCACTAATACACGGAATGTAAACTTGGCTACCCAGGAACTGAATTACAAAACAGAACAGGGTCTCAAATGTAGAAAACCAACTTATGCTTGCTTAAGGGGAAAGGTGAGTTGGGGTGCTGCATAAAACCAGAGATTGAAATTAGCACAGATACCATTCCATAAGCCAAATATGTAATAGACAAGAGCTACTCCTTCCTCAACGAAGTGGACTCAACACCACATATTAAACGCCTAAGAATATACCTGACTAGTAAGAATCTTAAAACCTATGGATTTACATGTCTCTGAAAGGGAATCAAGCATGTGTACAGCAGCATAAACGCAGCAGTGATAGGATTGGTGAGGTTCGGTGAGCAAATGCAGACCCTTTGCAGTCATATTGCATGGTACCCATTCCTTGGGTCACAACTCTGCAGGTTTAAGGGATTCCTCCTTCAGCTAAAACATGCATGTGGAACCCAGAGTATGATCCACCGTGTGATCGGGAAACGTGTTCAAATGTGTCTCAGTTTTCGTCCCCTGGTACTCGGGTGCAACATTCCAGACGCTTTACTAACACTCTCCCCACTTGGAGAGTCAGTGCCTTTAACCTCCTGTTTGGCCCAGTTTGCAATTTCTGCGGGAAATGAACAGGAATAGGGAGAACCAATGAGAGACTAGCTGGAGGTGTCTGGACGGGCAAATTTAACTCTCATTTCCCACCAGGAAGAGGAATTAACCAAAGGCTCAGCTTGCCGTGCAGGAACCACACTAGGGCCTGAAGCAATCCTGCGGTGTTGCGGCCAGCTCACAATAAAGAGAGCTGAAGAAAGGAGCTCAGGGGCACTGTCATTCACAAACCTGCAGAGTTATAAATGACAGCTATCGTCCAAAAATATATTGAAGTAAGGCTGCCAAGAGCACTTGAAAGCGGGGCAGAATTGCAGGACACCGATTTCAGGAGGTAGACTGGAATTGCATGGAAAGCATAGGAAAAGAGGCAGAACGTCCACAATGATGCACTTGGCCAAAAAGGGCGTATGCGTTTTTTCCTGAATATATTCAGGAAAAAACGCATACGCCCTTTTTGGCCAACCAAGCAAGCTTGCAAAGGAAATCTGCACTACAATGATGTCTCACTGCCCCCCGGGCAAAAGGGCCATCTGAAAAAAGTGTAAAATCCAGAAAGGCAGGACAGGCCATGGAGAACTGGGAGCCTTGTTATGCTGATGGGCGGGATGTAAATTGCCAACAGCCACTCTGGAGAAGTGTATGGTGTTTCCTGAAACATCTAAAAAACAAAGCAACAGAGCCTAGGGCACTTCCACTTATGCTCCTATAGCTTAGGGAAATTAAAATCAAAAAGACACAGCCACCCCAAAGTTTGGGACGGCTCTGTTTACAAGAACCTCGTTTATGGTACAAGTTCAATATCACAGAAAGCGAAAAATGAATAAAGAATTTGTGGTACTTACGTACAATGCAATATCACTCAGCAATGAAATCTATGTCATCAGGCCCGTAGCAGCATAATGAGTGGCCTCAGGTACGATGATTCTAAGAGAAATAAGTCACACAGAAAAAGAAATATCATAAGGTATCACTAATACACGGAATGTAAACTTGGCTACCCAGGAACTGAATTACAAAACAGAACAGGGTCTCAAATGTAGAAAACCAACTTATGCTTGCTTAAGGGGAAAGGTGAGTTGGGGTGCTGCATAAAACCAGAGATTGAAATTAGCACAGATACCGTTCCATAAGCCAAATATGTAATAGACAAGAGCTACTCCTTCCTCAACGAAGTGGACTCAACACCCCATATTAAACGCCTAAGAATATACCTGACTAGTAAGAATCTTAAAACCTATGGATTTACATGTCTCTGAAAGAGAATCAAGCGTGTGTACAGCAGCATAAACGCAGCAGTGTTAGGATTGGTGAGGTTCGGTGAGCAAATGCAGACCCTTTGAAGTCATATTGCATGGTACCCATTCCGTGGGTCACAACTCTCCAGGTTGAAGGGATTCCTCCTTCAGCTAAAACATGCATGTGGAACCCAGAGTATGATCCACCGTGTGATCGGGAAACGTGTTCAAATGTATCTCAGTTTAAGTCCCCTGGTACTCGGGTGCCACATTCCAGACGCTTTACTAACATCCTCCCGACTTGGAGAGTCAGTGCCTTTAACGTCCTGTTTGGCCCAGTTTGCAATTTCTGCGGGAAATGAACAGGAATAGGGAGAACCAATGAGAGACTAGCTGGAGGTGTCTGGACGGGCAAATTTAACTCTCATTTCCCACCAGGAAGAGGAATTAACCAAAGGCTCAGCTTGCCGTGCCGGAACCACACTAGGGCCTGAAGCAATCTTGCGGTGTTGCGGCCAGCTCACAAGAAAGCGAGTTGAACAAAGGAGCTCAGGGGCACTGTCATTCACAAACCTGCAGAGTTATAAATGACAGCTATCGTCCAAAAATATATTGAAGTAAGGCTGCCAAGAGCACTTGAAAGCGGGGCAGAATTGCAGGACACCGATTTCAGGAGGTAGACTGGAATTGCATGAAAAGCATAGGAAAAGAGGGAGAACGTCCACAATGATGCACTTGGCCAAAAAGGGCGTATGCGTTTTTTCCTGAATATATTCAGGAAAAAACGCATACGCCCTTTTTGGCCAACCAAGCAAGCTTGCAAAGGAAATCTGCACTACAATGAAGTCTCACTGCCCCCCGGGCAAAAGGGCCATCTGAAAAAAGTGTAAAATCCAGAAAGGCAGGACAGGCCATGGAGAACTGGGAGCCTTGTTATGCTGATGGGCGGGATGTAAATTGCCAACAGCCACTCTGGAGAAGTGTATGGTGTTTCCTGAAACATCTAAAAAACAAAGCAACAGAGCCTAGGGCACTTCCACTTATGCTCCTATAGCTTAGGGAAATTAAAATCAAAAAGACACAGCCACCCCAAAGTTTGGGACGGCTTTGTTTACAAGTACCTCGTTTATGGTACAAGTTCAATATCACAGAAAGCGAAAAATGAATAAAGAATTTGTGGTACTTACGTACAATGCAATATCACTCAGCAATGAAATCTATGTCATCAGGCCCGTAGCAGCATAATGAGTGGCCTCAGGTACGATGATTCTAAGAGAAATAAGTCACACAGAAAAAGAAATATCATAAGGTATCACTAATACACCGAATGTAAACTTGGCTACCCAGGAACTGAATTACAAAACAGAACAGGGTCTCAAATGTAGAAAACCAACTTATGCTTGCTTAAGGGGAAAGGTGAGTTGGGGTGCTGCATAAAACCAGAGATTGAAATTAGCACAGATACCGTTCCATAAGCCAAATATGTAATAGACAAGAGCTACTCCTTCCTCAACGAAGTGGACTCAACACCCCATATTAAACGCCTAAGAATATACCTGACTAGTAAGAATCTTAAAACCTATGGATTTACATGTCTCTGAAAGAGAATCAAGCGTGTGTACAGCAGCATAAACGCAGCAGTGATAGGATTAGTGAGGTTCGGTGAGCAAATGCAGACCCTTTGAAGTCATATTGCATGGTACCCATTCCATGGGTCTCAACTCTCCAGGTTTAAGGGATTCTTCCTTCAGCTAAAACATGCATGTGGAACCCAGAGTATGATCCACCGTGTGTTCGGGAAACGTGTTCAAATGTGTCTCAGTTTTTGTCCCCTGGTACTCGGGTGCAACATTCCAGACGCTTTACTAACACTCTCCCCACTTGGAGAGTCAGTGCCTTTAACGTCCTGTTTGGCCCAGTTTGCAATTTCTGCGGGAAATGAACAGGAATAGGGAGAACCAATGAGAGACTAGCTGGAGGTGTCTGGACGGGCAAATTTAACTCTCATTTCCCACCAGGAAGAGGAATTAACCAAAGGCTCAGCTTGCCGTGCCGGAACCACACTAGGGCCTGAAGCAATCTTGCTGTGTTGCGGCCTGCTCACAAGAAAGCGAGTTGAACAAAGGAGCTCAGGGTCACTGTCATTCACAAACCTGCAGAGTTATAAATGACAGCTATCGTCCAAAAATATATTGAAGTAAGGCTGCCAAGAGGACTTGAAAGCGGGGCAGAATTGCAGGAAACCGATTTCAGGAGGTAGACTGGAATTGCATGAAAAGCATAGGAAAAGAGGCAGAACGTCCACAATGATGCACTTGGCCAAAAAGGGCGTATGCGTTTTTTCCTGAATATATTCAGGAAAAAACGCATACGCCCTTTTTGGCCAACCAAGCAAGCTTGCAAAGGAAATCTGCACTACAATGAAGTCTCACTGCCCCCGGGGCAAAAGGGCCATCTGAAAAAAGTGTAAAATCCAGAAAGGCAGGACAGGCCATGGAGAACTGGGAGCCTTGTTATGCTGATGGGCGGGATGTAAATTGCCAACAGCCACTCTGGAGAAGTGTATGGTGTTTCCTGAAACATCTAAAAAACAAAGCAACAGAGCCTAGGGCACTTCCACTTATGCTCCTATAGCTTAGGGTAATTCAAATCAAAAAGACACAGCCACCCCAAAGTTTGGGACGGCTCTGTTTACAAGAACCTCATTTATGGTACAAGTTCAATATCACAGAAAGCGAAAAATGAATAAAGAATTTGTGGTACTTACGTACAATGCAATATCACTCAGCAATGAAATCTATGTCATCAGGTCCGTAGCAGCATAATGAGTGGACTCAGGTACGATGATTCTAAGAGAAATAAGTCACACAGAAAAAGAAATATCATAAGGTATCACTAATACACGGAATGTAAACTTGGCTACCCAGGAACTGAATTACAAAACAGAACAGGGTCTCAAATGTAGAAAACCAACTTATGCTTGCTTAAGGGGAAAGGTGAGTTGGGGTGCTGCATGAAAACAGAGATTGAAATTAGCACAGATACCGTTCCATAAGCCAAATATGTAATAGACAAGAGCTACTCCTTGCTCAACGAAGTGGACGCAGCACCCCATATTAAACGCCTAAGAATATACCTGACTAGTAAGAATCTTAAAACCTATGGATTTACATGTCTCCGAAAGAGAAAAAAGCGTGTGTACAGCAGCATAAACGCAGCAGTGATAGGATTGTTGAGGTTCGGTGAGCAAATGCAGAACCTTTGAAGTCATATTGCATGGTACCCATTCCATGGGTCTCAACTCTCCAGGCTTAAGGGATTCTTCCTTCAGCTAAAACATGCATATGGAACCCAGAGTATGATACACCATGTGATCGGGAAACGTGTTCAAATGTGTCTCAGTTTTCGTCCCCTGGTACTCGGGTGCAACATTCCAGACGCTTTACTAACACTCTCCCCACTTGGAGAGTCAGTGCCTTTAACGTCGTGTTTGGCTCAGTTTGCAATTTCTGCGGGAAATGAACAGGAATAGGGAGAACCAATGAGAGACTAGCTGGAGGTGTCTGGACGGGCAAATTTAACTCTCATTTCCCACCAGGAAGAGGAATTAACCAAAGGCTCAGCTTGCCGTTCTGGAACCACACTAGGGCCTGAAGCAATCTTGTGGTGTTGCGGCCACCTCACAAGAAAGCGAGTTGAACAAAGGAGCTCATGGGCACTGTCATTCACAAACCTGCAGAGTTATAAATGACAGCTATCGTCCAAAAATATATTGAAGTAAGGCTGCCAAAAGGACTTGAAAGCGGGGCAGAATTGCAGGAAACCGATTTCAGGAGGTAGACTGGAATTGCATGAAAAGCATAGGAAAAGAGGCAGAACGTCCACAATGATGCACTTGGCCAAAAAGGGCGTATGCGTTTTTTCCTGAATATATTCAGGAAAAAACGCATACGCCCTTTTTGGCCAACCAAGCAAGCTTGCAAAGGAAATCTGCACTACAATGAAGTCTCACTGCCCCACAGGCAAAAGGGCCATCTGAAAAAAGTGTAAAATCCAGAAAGGCAGGACAGGCCATGGAGAACTGGGAGCCTTGTTATGCTGATGGGCGGGATGTAAATTGCCAACAGCCACTCTGGAGAAGTGTATGGTGTTTCCTGAAACATCTAAAAAACAAAGCAACAGAGCCTAGGGCACTTCCACTTATGCTCCTATAGCTTAGGGAAATTAAAATCAAAAAGACACAGCCACCCCAAAGTTTGGGACGGCTCTGTTTACAAGAACCTCGTTTATGGTACAAGTTCAATATCACAGAAAGCGAAAAATGAATAAAGAATTTGTGGTACTTACGTACAATGCAATATCAGTCAGCAATGAAATCTATGTCATCAGGTCCGTAGCAGCATAATGAGTGGACTCAGGTACGATGATTCTAAGAGAAATAAGTCACACAGAAAAAGAAATATCATAAGGTATCACTAATACACGGAATGTAAACTTGGCTACCCAGGAACTGAATTACAAAACAGAACAGGGTCTCAAATGTAGAAAACCAACTTATGCTTGCTTAAGGGGAAAAGTGAGTTGGGTTGCTGCATGAAACCAGAGATTGAAATTAGCACAGATACCGTTCCATAAGCCAAATATGTAATAGACAAGAGCTACTCCTTGCTCAACGAAGTGGACGCAGCACCCCATATTAAACGCCTAAGAATATACCTGACTAGTAAGAATCTTAAAACCTATGGATTTACATGTCTCTGAAAGAGAATCAAGCGTGTGTACAGCAGCATAAATGCAGCAGTGATAGGATTGGTGAGGTTCGGTGAGCAAATGCAGACCCTTTGAAGTCATATAGCATGGTACCCATTCCATGGGTCTCAACTCTCCAGGTTTAAGGGATTCTTCCTTCAGCTAAAACATGCATATGGAACCCAGAGTATGATCCACCGTGTGATCGGGAAACGTGTTCAAATGTGTCTCAGTTTTCGTCCCCTGGTACTCGGGTGCAACATTCCAGACGCTTTACTAACACTCTCCCCACTTGGAGAGTCAGTGCCTTTAACGTGCTGTTTGGCCCAGTTTGCAATTTCTGCGGGAAATGAACAGGAATAGGGAGAACCAATGAGAGACTAGCTGGAGGTGTCTGGACGTGCAAATTTAACTCTCATTTCCCACCAGGAAGAGGAGTTCACCAAAGACTCAGCTTGCCGTGCCGGAACCACACTAGGGCCTGAAGCAATCCTGCGGTGTTGCGGCCAGCTCACAATAAAGAGAGTTGAACAAAGGAGCTCAGGGGCACTGTCATTCACAAACATGCAGAGTTATAAATGACAGCTATCGTCCAAAAATATATGGAACTAAGGCTGCCAAGAGGACTTGAAAGCGGGGCAGAATTGCAGGAAACCGATTTCAGGAGGTAGACTGGAATAGCATGAAAAGCATAGGAAAAGAGGCAGAAGGTCCACAATGATGCACTTGGCCAAAAAGGGCGTATGCGTTTTATCCTGAATATATTCAGGAAAAAACGCATACGCCCTTTTTGGCCAACCAAGCAAGCTTGCAAAGGAAATCTGCACTACAATGAAGTCTCACTGCCCCACGGGCAAAAGGGCCATCTGAAAAAAGTGTAAAATCCAGAAAGGCAGGACAGGCCATGGAGAACTGGGAGCCTTGTTATGCTGATGGGCGGGATGTAAATTGCCAACAGCCACTCTGGAGAAGTGTATGGTGTTTCCTGAAACATCTAAAAAACAAAGCAACAGAGCCTAGGGCACTTCCACTTATGCTCCTATAGCTTAGGGAAATTCAAATCAAAAAGACACAGCCACCCCAAAGTTTGGGACGGCTCTGTTTACAAGAACCTCGTTTATGGTACAAGTTCAATATCACAGAAAGCGAAAAATGAATAAAGAATTTGTGGTACTTACGTACAATGCAATATCACTCAGCAATGAAATCTATGTCATCAGGCCCGTAGCAGCATAATGAGTGGACTCAGGTACGATGATTCTAAGAGAAATAAGTCACACAGAAGAAGAAATATCATAAGGTATCACTAATACACGGAATGAAAACTTGGCTACCCAGGAACTGAATTACAAAACAGAACAGGGTCTCAAATGTAGAAAACCAACTTATGCTTGCTTAAGGGGAAAGGTGAGTTGGGGTGCTGCATAAAACCAGAGATTGAAATTAGCACAGATACCGTTCCATAAGCCAAATATGTAATAGACAAGAGCTACTCCTTCCTCAACGAAGTGGACTCAACACCCCATATTAAACGCCTAAGAATATACCTGACTAGTAAGAATCTTAAAACCTATGGATTTACATGTCTCCGAAAGAGAATCAAGCAAGTCTACAGCAGCATAAATGCAGCAGTGATAGGACTGTTGAGGTTCGGTGAGCAAATGCAGACCCTTTGAAGTCATATTGCATGGTACCCATTCCATGGGTCTCAACTCTCCAGGTTTAAGGGATTCTTCCTTCAGCTAAAACATGCATGTGGAACCCAGAGTATGATTCCACCGTGTGATCGGGAAACGTGTTCAAATGTGTCTCAGTTTTTGTCCCCTGGTACTCGGGTGCAACATTCCAGACGCTTACTAACACTCTCCCCACTTGGAGAGTCAGTGCCTTTAACCTCCTGTTTGGCCCAGTTTGCAATTTCTGCGGGAAATGAACAGGAATAGGGAGAACCAATGAGAGACTAGCTGGAGGTGTCTGGACGGGCAAATTTAACTCTCATTTCCCACCAGGAAGAGGAATTAACCAAAGGCTCAGCTTGCCGTGCCGGAACCACACTAGGGCCTGAAGCAATCTTGCTGTGTTGCGGCCTGCTCACAAGAAAGCGAGTTGAACAAAGGAGCTCAGGGTCACTGTCATTCACAAACCTGCAGAGTTATAAATGACAGCTATCGTCCAAAAATATATTGAAGTAAGGCTGCCAAGAGGACTTGAAAGCGGGGCAGAATTGCAGGAAACCGATTTCAGGAGGTAGACTGGAATTGCATGAAAAGCATAGGAAAAGAGGCAGAACGTCCACAATGATGCACTTGGCCAAAAAGGGCGTATGCGTTTTTTCCTGAATATATTCAGGAAAAAACGCATACGCACTTTTTGGCCAACCAAGCAAGCTTGCAAAGGAAATCTGCACTACAATGAAGTCTCACTGCCCCCGGGGCAAAAGGGCCATCTGAAAAAAGTGTAAAATCCAGAAAGGCAGGACAGGCCATGGAGAACTGGGAGCCTTGTTATGCTGATGGGCGGGATGTAAATTGCCAACAGCCACTCTGGAGAAGTGTATGGTGTTTCCTGAAACATCTAAAAAACAAAGCAACAGAGCCTAGGGCACTTCCACTTATGCTCCTATAGCTTAGGGAAATTCAAATCAAAAAGACACAGCCACCCCAAAGTTTGGGACGGCTCTGTTTACAAGAACCTCGTTTATGGTACAAGTTCAATATCACAGAAAGCGAAAAATGAATAAAGAATTTGTGGTACTTACGTACAATGCAATATCAGTCAGCAATGAAATCTATGTCATCAGATCCGTAGCAGCATAATGAGTGGACTCAGGTACGATGATTCTAAGAGAAATAAGTCACACAGAAAAAGAAATATCATAAGGTATCACTAATACACGGAATGTAAACTTGGCTACCCAGGAACTGAATTACAAAACAGAACAGGGTCTCAAATGTAGAAAACCAACTTATGCTTGCTTAAGGGGAAAGGTGAGTTGGGTTGCTGCATGAAAACAGAGATTGAAATTAGAACAGATACCGTTCCATAAGCCAAATATGTAATAGACAAGAGCTACTCCTTGCTCAACGAAGTGGACGCAGCACACCATATTAAACGCCTAAGAATATACCTGACTAGTAAGAATCTTAAAACCTATGGATTTACATGTCTCTGAAAGAGAAAAAAGCGTGTGTACAGCAGCATAAACGCAGCAGTGATAGGATTGGTGAGGTTCGGTGAGCAAATGCAGACCCTTTGAAGTCATATTGCATGGTACCCATTCCATGGGTCTCAAATCTCCAGGCTTAAGGGATTCTTCCTTCAGCTAAAACATGCATATTGAACCCAGAGTATGATCCACCGTGTGATCGGGAAACGTGTTCAAATGTGTCTCAGTTTTCGTCCCCTGGTACTCGGGTGCAACATTCCAGACGCTTTACTAACACTCTCCCCACTTGGAGAGTCAGTGCCTTTAACGTCCTGTTTGGCCCAGTTTGCAATTTCTGCGGGAAATGAACAGGAATAGGGAGAACCAATGAGAGACTAGCTGGAGGTGTCTGGACGGGCAAATTTAACTCTCATTTCCCACCAGGAAGAGGAATTAACCAAAGGCTCAGCTTGCCGTGCCGGAACCACACTAGGGCCTGAAGCAATCCTGCGGTGTTGCGGCCAGCTCACAATAAAGAGAGTTGAAGAAAGGAGCTCAGGGGCACTGTCATTCACAAACATGCAGAGTTATAAATGACAGCTATCGTCCAAAAATATATGGAAGTAAGGCTGCCAAGAGGACTTGAAAGCGGGGCAGAATTGCAGGAAACCGATTTCAGGAGGTAGACTGGAATTGCATGAAAAGCATAGGAAAAGAGGCAGAACGTCCACAATGATGCACTTGGCCAAAAAGGGCGTATGCGTTTTATCCTGAATATATTCAGGAAAAAACGCATACGCCCTTTTTGGCCAACCAAGCAAGCTTGCAAAGGAAATCTGCACTACAATGAAGTCTCACTGCCCCACGGGCAAAAGGGCCATCTGAAAAAAGTGTAAAATCCAGAAAGGCAGGACAGGCCATGGAGAACAGGCAGCCTTGTTATGCTGATGGGCGGGATGTAAATTGCCAACAGCCACTCTGGAGAAGTGTATGGTGTTTCCTGAAACAACTAAAAAACAAAGCAACAGAGGCTAGGGCACTTCCACTTATGCTCCTATAGCTTAGGGAAATTAAAATCAAAAAGACACAGCCACCCCAAAGTTTGGGACGGCTCTGTTTACAAGAACCTCGTTTATGGTACAAGTTCAATATCACAGAAAGCGAAAAATGAATAAAGAATTTGTGGTACTTACGTACAATGCAATATCACTCAGCAATGAAATCTATGTCATCAGGCCCGTAGCAGCATAATGAGTGGACTCAGGTACGATGATTCTAAGAGAAATACCTCACACAGAAAAAGAAATATCATAAGGTATCACTAATACACGGAATGAAAACTTGGCTACCCAGGAACTGAATTACAAAACAGAACAGGGTCTCAAATGTAGAAAACCAACTTATGCTTGCTTAAGGGGAAAGGTGAGTTGGGGTGCTGCATAAAACCAGAGATTGAAATTAGCACAGATACCGTTCCATAAGCCAAATATGTAATAGACAAGAGCTACTCCTTCCTCAACGAAGTGGACTCAACACCCCATATTAAACGCCTAAGAATATACCTGACTAGTAAGAATCTTAAAACCTATGGATTTACATGTCTCCGAAAGAGAATCAAGCATGTCTACAGCAGCATAAATGCAGCAGTGATAGGATTGTTGAGGTTCGGTGAGCAAATGCAGACCCTTTGAAGTCATATTGCATGGTACCCATTCCATGGGTCTCAACTCTCCAGGTTTAAGGGATTCTTCCTTCAGCTAAAACATGCATGTGGAACCCAGATTATGATCCACTGTGTGATCGGGAAACGTGTTCAAATGTGTCTCAGTTTTCGTCCCCTGGTACTCAGGTGCAACATTCCAGACGCTTTACTAACACTCTCCCCACTTGGAGAGTCAGTGCCTTTAACGTCCTGTTTGGCCCAGTTTGCAATTTCTGCGGGAAATGAACAGGAATAGGGAGAACCAATGAGAGACTAGCTGGAGGTGTCTGGACGGGCAAATTTAACTCTCATTTCCCACCAGGAAGAGGAATTAACCAAAGGCTCAGCTTGCCGTGCCGGAACCACACTAGGGCCTGAAGCAATCCTGCGGTGTTGCGGCCAGCTCACAATAAAGAGAGTTGAAGAAAGGAGCTCAGGGGCACTGTCATTCACAAACATGCAGAGTTATAAATGACAGCTATCGTCCAAAAATATATGGAAGTAAGGCTGCCAAGAGCACTTGAAAGCGGGGCAGAATTGCAGGAAACCGATTTCAGGAGGTAGACTGGAATTGCATGAAAAGCATAGGAAAAGAGGCAGAACGTCCACAATGATGCACTTGGCCAAAAAGGGCGTATGCGTTTTTTCCTGAATATATTCAGGAAAAAACGCATACGCCCTTTTTGGCCAACCAAGCAAGCTTGCAAAGGAAATCTGCACTACAATGAAGTCTCACTGCCCCCCGGGCAAAAGGGCCATCTGAAAAAAGTGTAAAATCCAGAAAGGGAGGACAGGCCATGGAGAACTGGGAGCCTTGTTATGCTGATGGGCGGGATGTAAATTGCCAACAGCCACTCTGGAGAAGTGTATGGTGTTTCCTGAAACATCTAAAAAACAAAGCAACAGAGCCTAGGGCACTTCCACTTATGCTCCTATAGCTTAGGGAAATTAAAATCAAAAAGACACAGCCACCCCAAAGTTTGGGACGGCTCTGTTTACAAGAACCTCGTTTATGGTACAAGTTCAATATCACAGAAAGCGAAAAATGAATAAAGAATTTGTGGTACTTACGTACAATGCAATATCACTCAGCAATGAAATCTATGTCATCAGGCCCGTAGCAGCATAATGAGTGGACTCAGGTACGATGATTCTAAGAGAAATAGGTCACACAGAAAAAGAAATATCATAACGTATCACTAATACACAGAATGTAAACTTGGATACCCAGGAACTGAATTACAAAACAGAACAGGGTCTCAAATGAAGAAAACCAACTTATGCTTGCTTAAGGGGAAAGGTGAGTTGGGGTGCTGCATAAAACCAGAGATTGAAATTAGCACAGATACCGTTCCATAAGCCAAATATGTAATAGACAAGAGCTACTCCTTCCTCAACGAAGTGGACTCAACACCCCATATTAAACGCCTAAGTATATACCTGACTAGTAAGAATCTTAAAACCTATGGATTTACATGTCTCCGAAAGAGAATCAAGCATGTCTACAGCAGCATAAATGCAGCAGTGATAGGATTGTTGAGGTTCGGTGAGCAAATGCAGACCCTTTGAAGTCATATTGCATGGTACCCATTCCATGGGTCTCAACTCTCCAGGTTTAAGGGATTCTTCCTTCAGCTAAAACATGCATGTGGAACCCAGAGTATGATCCACCGTGTGATCGGGAAACGTGTTCAAATATGTCTCAGTTTAAGTCCCCTGGTACTCGGGTGCAACATTCCAGACGCTTTACTAACACTCTCCCCACTTGGAGAGTCAGTGCCTTTAACGTCCTGTTTGGCCCAGTTTGCAATTTCTGCGGGAAATGAACAGGAATAGGGAGAACCAATGAGAGACTAGCTGGAGGTGTCTGGACGGGCAAATTTAACTCTCATTTCCCACCAGGAAGAGGAATTAACCAAAGGCTCAGCTTGCCGTTCTGGAACCACACTAGGGCCTGAAGCAATCTTGTGGTGTTGCGGCCACCTCACAAGAAAGCGAGTTGAACAAAGGAGCTCATGGGCACTGTCATTCACAAACCTGCAGAGTTATAAATGACAGCTATCGTCCAAAAATATATTGAAGTAAGGCTGCCAAAAGGACTTGAAAGCGGGGCAGAATTGCAGGAAACCGATTTCAGGAGGTAGACTGGAATTGCATGAAAAGCATAGGAAAAGAGGCAGAACGTCCACAATGATGCACTTGGCCAAAAAGGGCGTATGCGTTTTTTCCTGAATATATTCAGGAAAAAACGCATACGCCCTTTTTGGCCAACCAAGCAAGCTTGCAAAGGAAATCTGCACTACAATGAAGTCTCACTGCCCCACAGGCAAAAGGGCCATCTGAAAAAAGTGTAAAATCCAGAAAGGCAGGACAGGCCATGGAGAACTGGGAGCCTTGTTATGCTGATGGGCGGGATGTAAATTGCCAACAGCCACTCTGGAGAAGTGTATGGTGTTTCCTGAAACATCTAAAAAACAAAGCAACAGAGCCTAGGGCACTTCCACTTATGCTCCTATAGCTTAGGGAAATTAAAATCAAAAAGACACAGCCACCCCAAAGTTTGGGACGGCTCTGTTTACAAGAACCTCGTTTATGGTACAAGTTCAATATCACAGAAAGCGAAAAATGAATAAAGAATTTGTGGTACTTACGTACAATGCAATATCAGTCAGCAATGAAATCTATGTCATCAGGTCCGTAGCAGCATAATGAGTGGACTCAGGTACGATGATTCTAAGAGAAATAAGTCACACAGAAAAAGAAATATCATAAGGTATCACTAATACACGGAATGTAAACTTGGCTACCCAGGAACTGAATTACAAAACAGAACAGGGTCTCAAATGTAGAAAACCAACTTATGCTTGCTTAAGGGGAAAAGTGAGTTGGGTTGCTGCATGAAACCAGAGATTGAAATTAGCACAGATACCGTTCCATAAGCCAAATATGTAATAGACAAGAGCTACTCCTTGCTCAACGAAGTGGACGCAGCACCCCATATTAAACGCCTAAGAATATACCTGACTAGTAAGAATCTTAAAACCTATGGATTTACATGTCTCTGAAAGAGAATCAAGCGTGTGTACAGCAGCATAAATGCAGCAGTGATAGGATTGGTGAGGTTCGGTGAGCAAATGCAGACCCTTTGAAGTCATATAGCATGGTACCCATTCCATGGGTCTCAACTCTCCAGGTTTAAGGGATTCTTCCTTCAGCTAAAACATGCATATGGAACCCAGAGTATGATCCACCGTGTGATCGGGAAACGTGTTCAAATGTGTCTCAGTTTTCGTCCCCTGGTACTCGGGTGCAACATTCCAGACGCTTTACTAACACTCTCCCCACTTGGAGAGTCAGTGCCTTTAACGTGCTGTTTGGCCCAGTTTGCAATTTCTGCGGGAAATGAACAGGAATAGGGAGAACCAATGAGAGACTAGCTGGAGGTGTCTGGACGTGCAAATTTAACTCTCATTTCCCACCAGGAAGAGGAGTTCACCAAAGACTCAGCTTGCCGTGCCGGAACCACACTAGGGCCTGAAGCAATCCTGCGGTGTTGCGGCCAGCTCACAATAAAGAGAGTTGAACAAAGGAGCTCAGGGGCACTGTCATTCACAAACATGCAGAGTTATAAATGACAGCTATCGTCCAAAAATATATGGAAGTAAGGCTGCCAAGAGGACTTGAA
This sequence comes from Lagenorhynchus albirostris, assembly GCF_949774975.1. Taxonomy (NCBI): domain Eukaryota; kingdom Metazoa; phylum Chordata; class Mammalia; order Artiodactyla; family Delphinidae; genus Lagenorhynchus; species Lagenorhynchus albirostris. The sequence continues at coordinate 103,655,651 of NC_083095.1, read as the reverse complement.
AGCGGGGCAGAATTGCAGGAAACCGATTTCAGGAGGTAGACTGGAATAGCATGAAAAGCATAGGAAAAGAGGCAGAAGGTCCACAATGATGCACTTGGCCAAAAAGGGCGTATGCGTTTTATCCTGAATATATTCAGGAAAAAACGCATACGCCCTTTTTGGCCAACCAAGCAAGCTTGCAAAGGAAATCTGCACTACAATGAAGTCTCACTGCCCCACGGGCAAAAGGGCCATCTGAAAAAAGTGTAAAATCCAGAAAGGCAGGACAGGCCATGGAGAACTGGGAGCCTTGTTATGCTGATGGGCGGGATGTAAATTGCCAACAGCCACTCTGGAGAAGTGTATGGTGTTTCCTGAAACATCTAAAAAACAAAGCAACAGAGCCTAGGGCACTTCCACTTATGCTCCTATAGCTTAGGGAAATTCAAATCAAAAAGACACAGCCACCCCAAAGTTTGGGACGGCTCTGTTTACAAGAACCTCGTTTATGGTACAAGTTCAATATCACAGAAAGCGAAAAATGAATAAAGAATTTGTGGTACTTACGTACAATGCAATATCACTCAGCAATGAAATCTATGTCATCAGGCCCGTAGCAGCATAATGAGTGGACTCAGGTACGATGATTCTAAGAGAAATAAGTCACACAGAAGAAGAAATATCATAAGGTATCACTAATACACGGAATGAAAACTTGGCTACCCAGGAACTGAATTACAAAACAGAACAGGGTCTCAAATGTAGAAAACCAACTTATGCTTGCTTAAGGGGAAAGGTGAGTTGGGGTGCTGCATAAAACCAGAGATTGAAATTAGCACAGATACCGTTCCATAAGCCAAATATGTAATAGACAAGAGCTACTCCTTCCTCAACGAAGTGGACTCAACACCCCATATTAAACGCCTAAGAATATACCTGACTAGTAAGAATCTTAAAACCTATGGATTTACATGTCTCCGAAAGAGAATCAAGCAAGTCTACAGCAGCATAAATGCAGCAGTGATAGGACTGTTGAGGTTCGGTGAGCAAATGCAGACCCTTTGAAGTCATATTGCATGGTACCCATTCCATGGGTCTCAACTCTCCAGGTTTAAGGGATTCTTCCTTCAGCTAAAACATGCATGTGGAACCCAGAGTATGATCCACCGTGTGATCGGGAAACGTGTTCAAATGTGTCTCAGTTTTTGTCCCCTGGTACTCGGGTGCAACATTCCAGACGCTTTACTAACACTCTCCCCACTTGGAGAGTCAGTGCCTTTAACCTCCTGTTTGGCCCAGTTTGCAATTTCTGCGGGAAATGAACAGGAATAGGGAGAACCAATGAGAGACTAGCTGGAGGTGTCTGGACGGGCAAATTTAACTCTCATTTCCCACCAGGAAGAGGAATTAACCAAAGGCTCAGCTTGCCGTGCCGGAACCACACTAGGGCCTGAAGCAATCTTGCTGTGTTGCGGCCTGCTCACAAGAAAGCGAGTTGAACAAAGGAGCTCAGGGTCACTGTCATTCACAAACCTGCAGAGTTATAAATGACAGCTATCGTCCAAAAATATATTGAAGTAAGGCTGCCAAGAGGACTTGAAAGCGGGGCAGAATTGCAGGAAACCGATTTCAGGAGGTAGACTGGAATTGCATGAAAAGCATAGGAAAAGAGGCAGAACGTCCACAATGATGCACTTGGCCAAAAAGGGCGTATGCGTTTTTTCCTGAATATATTCAGGAAAAAACGCATACGCACTTTTTGGCCAACCAAGCAAGCTTGCAAAGGAAATCTGCACTACAATGAAGTCTCACTGCCCCCGGGGCAAAAGGGCCATCTGAAAAAAGTGTAAAATCCAGAAAGGCAGGACAGGCCATGGAGAACTGGGAGCCTTGTTATGCTGATGGGCGGGATGTAAATTGCCAACAGCCACTCTGGAGAAGTGTATGGTGTTTCCTGAAACATCTAAAAAACAAAGCAACAGAGCCTAGGGCACTTCCACTTATGCTCCTATAGCTTAGGGAAATTCAAATCAAAAAGACACAGCCACCCCAAAGTTTGGGACGGCTCTGTTTACAAGAACCTCGTTTATGGTACAAGTTCAATATCACAGAAAGCGAAAAATGAATAAAGAATTTGTGGTACTTACGTACAATGCAATATCAGTCAGCAATGAAATCTATGTCATCAGATCCGTAGCAGCATAATGAGTGGACTCAGGTACGATGATTCTAAGAGAAATAAGTCACACAGAAAAAGAAATATCATAAGGTATCACTAATACACGGAATGTAAACTTGGCTACCCAGGAACTGAATTACAAAACAGAACAGGGTCTCAAATGTAGAAAACCAACTTATGCTTGCTTAAGGGGAAAGGTGAGTTGGGTTGCTGCATGAAAACAGAGATTGAAATTAGAACAGATACCGTTCCATAAGCCAAATATGTAATAGACAAGAGCTACTCCTTGCTCAACGAAGTGGACGCAGCACACCATATTAAACGCCTAAGAATATACCTGACTAGTAAGAATCTTAAAACCTATGGATTTACATGTCTCTGAAAGAGAAAAAAGCGTGTGTACAGCAGCATAAACGCAGCAGTGATAGGATTGGTGAGGTTCGGTGAGCAAATGCAGACCCTTTGAAGTCATATTGCATGGTACCCATTCCATGGGTCTCAAATCTCCAGGCTTAAGGGATTCTTCCTTCAGCTAAAACATGCATATTGAACCCAGAGTATGATCCACCGTGTGATCGGGAAACGTGTTCAAATGTGTCTCAGTTTTCGTCCCCTGGTACTCGGGTGCAACATTCCAGACGCTTTACTAACACTCTCCCCACTTGGAGAGTCAGTGCCTTTAACGTCCTGTTTGGCCCAGTTTGCAATTTCTGCGGGAAATGAACAGGAATAGGGAGAACCAATGAGAGACTAGCTGGAGGTGTCTGGACGGGCAAATTTAACTCTCATTTCCCACCAGGAAGAGGAATTAACCAAAGGCTCAGCTTGCCGTGCCGGAACCACACTAGGGCCTGAAGCAATCCTGCGGTGTTGCGGCCAGCTCACAATAAAGAGAGTTGAAGAAAGGAGCTCAGGGGCACTGTCATTCACAAACATGCAGAGTTATAAATGACAGCTATCGTCCAAAAATATATGGAAGTAAGGCTGCCAAGAGGACTTGAAAGCGGGGCAGAATTGCAGGAAACCGATTTCAGGAGGTAGACTGGAATTGCATGAAAAGCATAGGAAAAGAGGCAGAACGTCCACAATGATGCACTTGGCCAAAAAGGGCGTATGCGTTTTATCCTGAATATATTCAGGAAAAAACGCATACGCCCTTTTTGGCCAACCAAGCAAGCTTGCAAAGGAAATCTGCACTACAATGAAGTCTCACTGCCCCACGGGCAAAAGGGCCATCTGAAAAAAGTGTAAAATCCAGAAAGGCAGGACAGGCCATGGAGAACAGGCAGCCTTGTTATGCTGATGGGCGGGATGTAAATTGCCAACAGCCACTCTGGAGAAGTGTATGGTGTTTCCTGAAACAACTAAAAAACAAAGCAACAGAGGCTAGGGCACTTCCACTTATGCTCCTATAGCTTAGGGAAATTAAAATCAAAAAGACACAGCCACCCCAAAGTTTGGGACGGCTCTGTTTACAAGAACCTCGTTTATGGTACAAGTTCAATATCACAGAAAGCGAAAAATGAATAAAGAATTTGTGGTACTTACGTACAATGCAATATCACTCAGCAATGAAATCTATGTCATCAGGCCCGTAGCAGCATAATGAGTGGACTCAGGTACGATGATTCTAAGAGAAATACCTCACACAGAAAAAGAAATATCATAAGGTATCACTAATACACGGAATGAAAACTTGGCTACCCAGGAACTGAATTACAAAACAGAACAGGGTCTCAAATGTAGAAAACCAACTTATGCTTGCTTAAGGGGAAAGGTGAGTTGGGGTGCTGCATAAAACCAGAGATTGAAATTAGCACAGATACCGTTCCATAAGCCAAATATGTAATAGACAAGAGCTACTCCTTCCTCAACGAAGTGGACTCAACACCCCATATTAAACGCCTAAGAATATACCTGACTAGTAAGAATCTTAAAACCTATGGATTTACATGTCTCCGAAAGAGAATCAAGCATGTCTACAGCAGCATAAATGCAGCAGTGATAGGATTGTTGAGGTTCGGTGAGCAAATGCAGACCCTTTGAAGTCATATTGCATGGTACCCATTCCATGGGTCTCAACTCTCCAGGTTTAAGGGATTCTTCCTTCAGCTAAAACATGCATGTGGAACCCAGATTATGATCCACTGTGTGATCGGGAAACGTGTTCAAATGTGTCTCAGTTTTCGTCCCCTGGTACTCAGGTGCAACATTCCAGACGCTTTACTAACACTCTCCCCACTTGGAGAGTCAGTGCCTTTAACGTCCTGTTTGGCCCAGTTTGCAATTTCTGCGGGAAATGAACAGGAATAGGGAGAACCAATGAGAGACTAGCTGGAGGTGTCTGGACGGGCAAATTTAACTCTCATTTCCCACCAGGAAGAGGAATTAACCAAAGGCTCAGCTTGCCGTGCCGGAACCACACTAGGGCCTGAAGCAATCCTGCGGTGTTGCGGCCAGCTCACAATAAAGAGAGTTGAAGAAAGGAGCTCAGGGGCACTGTCATTCACAAACATGCAGAGTTATAAATGACAGCTATCGTCCAAAAATATATGGAAGTAAGGCTGCCAAGAGCACTTGAAAGCGGGGCAGAATTGCAGGAAACCGATTTCAGGAGGTAGACTGGAATTGCATGAAAAGCATAGGAAAAGAGGCAGAACGTCCACAATGATGCACTTGGCCAAAAAGGGCGTATGCGTTTTTTCCTGAATATATTCAGGAAAAAACGCATACGCCCTTTTTGGCCAACCAAGCAAGCTTGCAAAGGAAATCTGCACTACAATGAAGTCTCACTGCCCCCCGGGCAAAAGGGCCATCTGAAAAAAGTGTAAAATCCAGAAAGGGAGGACAGGCCATGGAGAACTGGGAGCCTTGTTATGCTGATGGGCGGGATGTAAATTGCCAACAGCCACTCTGGAGAAGTGTATGGTGTTTCCTGAAACATCTAAAAAACAAAGCAACAGAGCCTAGGGCACTTCCACTTATGCTCCTATAGCTTAGGGAAATTAAAATCAAAAAGACACAGCCACCCCAAAGTTTGGGACGGCTCTGTTTACAAGAACCTCGTTTATGGTACAAGTTCAATATCACAGAAAGCGAAAAATGAATAAAGAATTTGTGGTACTTACGTACAATGCAATATCACTCAGCAATGAAATCTATGTCATCAGGCCCGTAGCAGCATAATGAGTGGACTCAGGTACGATGATTCTAAGAGAAATAGGTCACACAGAAAAAGAAATATCATAACGTATCACTAATACACAGAATGTAAACTTGGATACCCAGGAACTGAATTACAAAACAGAACAGGGTCTCAAATGAAGAAAACCAACTTATGCTTGCTTAAGGGGAAAGGTGAGTTGGGGTGCTGCATAAAACCAGAGATTGAAATTAGCACAGATACCGTTCCATAAGCCAAATATGTAATAGACAAGAGCTACTCCTTCCTCAACGAAGTGGACTCAACACCCCATATTAAACGCCTAAGTATATACCTGACTAGTAAGAATCTTAAAACCTATGGATTTACATGTCTCCGAAAGAGAATCAAGCATGTCTACAGCAGCATAAATGCAGCAGTGATAGGATTGTTGAGGTTCGGTGAGCAAATGCAGACCCTTTGAAGTCATATTGCATGGTACCCATTCCATGGGTCTCAACTCTCCAGGTTTAAGGGATTCTTCCTTCAGCTAAAACATGCATGTGGAACCCAGAGTATGATCCACCGTGTGATCGGGAAACGTGTTCAAATATGTCTCAGTTTAAGTCCCCTGGTACTCGGGTGCAACATTCCAGACGCTTTACTAACACTCTCCCCACTTGGAGAGTCAGTGCCTTTAACGTCCTGTTTGGCCCAGTTTGCAATTTCTGCGGGAAATGAACAGGAATAGGGAGAACCAATGAGAGACTAGCTGGAGGTGTCTGGACGGGCAAATTTAACTCTCATTTCCCACCAGGAAGAGGAATTAACCAAAGGCTCAGCTTGCCATGCCGGAACCACACTAGGGCCTGAAGCAATCCTGCGGTGTTGCGGCCAGCTCACAATAAAGAGAGTTGAAGAAAGGAGCTCAGGGGCACTGTCATTCACAAACATGCAGAGTTATAAATGACAGCTATCGTCCAAAAATATATGGAAGTAAGGCTGCCAAGAGGACTTGAAAGCGGGGCAGAATTGCAGGAAACCGATTTCAGGAGGTAGACTGGAATTGCATGAAAAGCATAGGAAAAGAGGCAGAACGTCCACAATGATGCACTTGGCCAAAAAGGGCGTATGCGTTTTTTCCTGAATATATTCAGGAAAAAACGCATACGCCCTTTTTGGCCAACCAAGCAAGCTTGCAAAGGAAATCTGCACTACAATGAAGTCTCACTGCCCCACAGGCAAAAGGGCCATCTGAAAAAAGTGTAAAATCCAGAAAGGCAGGACAGGCCATGGAGAACTGGGAGCCTTGTTATGCTGATGGGCGGGATGTAAATTGCCAACAGCCACTCTGGAGAAGTGTATGGTGTTTCCTGAAACATCTAAAAAACAAAGCAACAGAGCCTAGGGCACTTCCACTTATGCTCCTATAGCTTAGGGAAATTCAAATCAAAAAGACACAGCCACCCCAAAGTTTGGGACGGCTCTGTTTACAAGAACCTCGTTTATGGTACAAGTTCAATATCACAGAAAGCGAAAAATGAATAAAGAATTTGTGGTACTTACGTACAAGGCAATATCACTCAGCAATGAAATCTATGTCATCAGGCCCGTAGCAGCATAATGAGTGGACTCAGGTACGATGATTCTAAGAGAAATACCTCACACAGAAAAAGAAATATCATAAGGTATCACTAATACACGGAATGAAAACTTGGCTACCCAGGAACTGAATTACAAATCAGAACAGGGTCTCAAATGTAGAAAACCAACTTATGCTTGCTTAAGGGGAAAGGTGAGTTGGGGTGCTGCATAAAACCAGAGATTGAAATTAGCACAGATACCGTTCCATAAGCCAAATATGTAATAGACAAGAGATACTCCTTCCTCAACGAAGTGGACTCAACACCCCATATTAAACGCCTAAGAATATACCTGACTAGTAAGAATCTTAAAACCTATGGATTTACATGTGTCCAAAAGAGAATCAAGCATGTGTACAGCAGCATAAACGCAGCAGTGATAGGATTGTTGAGGTTCGGTGAGCAAATGCAGACCCTTTGAAGTCATATTGCATGGTACCCATTCCATGGGTCTCAACTCTCCAGTTTTAAGGGATTCTTCCTTCAGCTAAAACATGCATGTGGAACCCAGAGTATGATCCACCGTGTGATCGGGAAACGTGTTCAAATGTGTCTCAGTTTTCGTCCCCTGGTACTCGGGTGCAACATTCCAGACGCTTTACTAACACTCTCCCCACTTGGAGAGTCAGTGCCTTTAACGTCCTGTTTGGCCCAGTTTGCAATTTCTGCGGGAAATGAACAGGAATAGGGAGAACCAATGAGAGACTAGCTGGAGGTGTCTGGACGGGCAAATTTAACTCTCATTTCCCACCAGGAAGAGGAATTAACCAAAGGCTCAGCTTGCCATGCCGGAACCACACTAGGGCCTGAAGCAATCCTGCGGTGTTGCGGCCAGCTCACAATAAAGAGAGTTGAAGAAAGGAGCTCAGGGGCACTGTCATTCACAAACATGCAGAGTTATAAATGACAGCTATCGTCCAAAAATATATTGAAGTAACGCTGCCAAGAGGACTTGAAAGCGGGGCAGAATTGCAGGACACCGATTTCAGGAGGTAGACTGGAATTGCATGAAAAGCATAGGAAAAGAGGCAGAACGTCCACAATGATGCACTTGGCCAAAAAGGGCGTATGCGTTTTTTTCCTGAATATATTCAGGAAAAAACGCATACGCCCTTTTTGGCCAACCAAGCAAGCTTGCAAAGGAAATCTGCACTACAATGAAGTCTCACTGCCCCCCGGGCAAAAGGGCCATCTGAAAAAAGTGTAAAATCCAGAAAGGCAGGACAGGCCTTGGAGAACTGGGAGCCTTGTTATGCTGATGGGCGGGATGTAAATTGCCAACAGCCACTCTGGAGAAGTGTATGGTGTTTCCTGAAACATCTAAAAAACAAAGCAACAGAGCCTAGGGCACTTCCACTTATGCTCCTATAGCTTAGGGAAATTAAAATCAAAAAGACACAGCCACCCCAAAGTTTGGGACGGCTCTGTTTACAAGAACCTCGTTTATGGTACAAGTTCAATATCACAGAAAGCGAAAAATGAATAAAGAATTTGTGGTACTTACGTACAAGGCAATATCACTCAGCAATGAAATCTATGTCATCAGGCCCATAGCAGCATAATGAGTGGACTCAGGTACGATGATTCTAAGAGAAATAAGTCACACAGAAAAAGAAATATCATAAGGTATCACTAATACACGGAATGAAAACTTGGCTACCCAGGAACTGAATTACAAATCAGAACAGGGTCTCAAATGTAGAAAACCAACTTATGCTTGCTTAAGGGGAAAGGTGAGTTGGGGTGCTGCATAAAACAAGAGATTGAAATTAGCACAGATACCGTTCCATAAGCCAAATATGTAATAGACAAGAGCTACTCCTTCCTCAACGAAGTGGACTCAACACCCCATATTAAACGCCTAAGAATATACCTGACTAGTAAGAATCTTAAAACCTATGGATTTACATGTCTCCGAAAGAGAATCAAGCGTGTGTACAGCAGCATAAACGCAGCAGTGATAGGATTGTTGAGGTTCGGTGAGCAAATGCAGACCCTTTGAAGTCATATTGCATGGTACCCATTCCATGGGTCACAACTCTCCAGGTTTAAGGGATTCTTACTTCAGCTAAAACATGCATGTGGAACCCAGAGTATGATCCACCGTGTGATCGGGAAACGTGTTCAAATGTGTCTCAGTTTTCTTCCCCTGGTACTCGGGTGCAACATTCCAGACGCTTTACTAACACTCTCCCCACTTGGAGAGTCAGTGCCTTTAACCTCCTGTTTGGCCCAGTTTGCAATTTCTGCGGGAAATGAACAGGAATAGGGAGAACCAATGAGAGACTAGCTGGAGGTGTCTGGACGGGCAAATTTAACTCTCATTTCCCACCAGGAAGAGGAATTAACCAAAGGCTCAGCTTGCCGTGCCGGAACCACACTAGGGCATGAAGCAATCCTGCGGTGTTGCGGCCAGCTCACAAGAAAGAGAGTTGAAGAAAGGAGCTCAGGGGCACTGTCATTCACAAACATGCAGAGTTATAAATGACAGCTATCGTCTAAAAATATATTGAAGTAAGGCTGCCAAGAGGACTTGAAAGCGGGGCAGAATTGCAGGAAACCGATTTCAGGAGGTAGACTGGAATTGCATGAAAAGCATAGGAAAAGAGGCAGAACGTCCACAATGATGCACTTGGCCAAAAAGGGCGTATGCGTTTTTTCCTGAATATATTCAGGAAAAAACGCATACGCCCTTTTTGGCCAACCAAGCAAGCTTGCAAAGGAAATCTGCACTACAATGAAGTCTCACTGCCCCACGGGCAAAAGGGCCATCTGAAAAAAGTGTAAAATCCAGAAAGGCAGGACAGGCCATGGAGAACTGGGAGCCTTGTTATGCTGATGGGCGGGATGTAAATTGCCAACAGCCACTCTGGAGAAGTGTATGGTGTTTCCTGAAACATCTAAAAAACAAAGCAACAGAGCCTAGGGCACTTCCACTTATGCTCCTATAGCTTAGGGAAATTCAAATCAAAAAGACACAGCCACCCCAAAGTTTGGGACGGCTCTGTTTACAAGAACCTCGTTTATGGTACAAGTTCAATATCACAGAAAGCGAAAAATGAATAAAGAATTTGTGGTACTTACGTACAAGGCAATATCACTCAGCAATGAAATCTATGTCATCAGGCCTGTAGCAGCATAATGAGTGGACTCAGGTACGATGATTCTAAGAGAAATAAGTCACACAGAAAAAGAAATATCATAAGGTATCACTAATACACGGAATGTAAACTTGGCTACCCAGGAACTGAATTACAAAACAGAACAGGGTCTCAAATGTAGAAAACCAACTTATGGTTGCTTAAGGGGAAAGGTGATTTGGGGTGCTGCATAAAACCAGAGATTGAAATTAGCACAGATACCGTTCCATAAGCCAAATATGTAATAGACAAGAGCTACTCCTTGCTCAACGAAGTGGACTCAACACCCCATATTAAACGCCTAAGAATATACCTGACTAGTAAGAATCTTAAAACCTATGGATTTACATGTCTCCGAAAGAGAATCAAGCGTGTGTACACAAGCATAAACGCAGCAGTGATAGGATTGGTGAGGTTCGGTGAGCAAATGCAGACCCTTTGAAGTCATATTGCATGGTACCCATTCCATGGGTCTCAACTCTCCAGGTTTAAGGGATTCTTCCTTCAGCTAAAACATGCATGTGGAACCCAGAGTATGATCCACCGTGTGATCGGGAAACGTGTTCAAATATGTCTCAGTTTAAGTCCCCTGGTACTCGGGTGCAACATTCCAGACGCTTTACTAACACTCTCCCCACTTGGAGAGTCAGTGCCTTTAACCTCCTGTTTGGCCCAGTTTGCAATTTCTGCGGGAAATGAACAGGAATAGGGAGCACCAATGAGAGACTAGCTGGAGGTATCTGGACGGGCAAATTTAACTCTCATTTCCCACCAGGAAGAGGAATTAACCAAAGGCTCAGCTTGCCGTGCCGGAACCACACTAGGGCCTGAAGCAATCCTGCGGTGTTGCGGCCAGCTCACAATAAAGAGAGTTGAAGAAAGGAGCTCAGGGGCACTGTCATTCACAAACCTGCAGAGTTATAAATGACAGCTATCGTCCAAAAATATATTGAAGTAAGGCTGCCAAGAGCACTTGAAAGCGGGGCAGAATTGCAGGAAACCGATTTCAGGAGGTAGACTGGAATTGCATGAAAAGCATAGGAAAAGAGGCAGAACGTCCACAATGATGCACTTGGCCAAAAAGGGCGTATGCGTTTTTTCCTGAATATATTCAGGAAAAAACGCATACGCCCTTTTTGGCCAACCAAGCAAGCTTGCAAAGGAAATCTGCACTACAATGAAGTCTCACTGCCCCCCGGGCAAAAGGGCCATCTAAAAAAAGTGTAAAATCCAGAAAGGCAGGACAGGCCATGGAGAACTGGGAGCCTTGTTATGCTGATGGGCGGGATGTAAATTGTCAACAGCCACTCTGGAGAAGTGTATGGTGTTTCCTGAAACATCTAAAAAACAAAGCAACAGAGCCTAGGGCACTTCCACTTATGCTCCTATAGCTTAGGGAAATTCAAATCAAAAAGACACAGCCACCCCAAAGTTTGGGACGGCTCTGTTTACAAGAACCTCGTTTATGGTACAAGTTCAATATCACAGAAAGCGAAAAATGAATAAAGAATTTGTGGTACTTACGTACAAGGCAATATCACTCAGCAATGAAATCTATGTCATCAGGCCTGTAGCAGCATAATGAGTGGACTCAGGTACGATGATTCTAAGAGAAATAAGTCACACAGAAAAAGAAATATCATAAGGTATCACTAATACACGGAATGTAAACTTGGCTACCCAGGAACTGAATTACAAAACAGAACAGGGTCTCAAATGTAGAAAACCAACTTATGCTTGCTTAAGGGAAAGGTGAGTTGGGGTGCTGCATGAAACCAGAGATTGAAATTAGAACAGATACCGTTCCATAAGCCAAATATGTAATAGACAAGAGCTACTCCTTCCTCAACGAAGTGGACACAACACCCCATATTAAACGCCTAAGAATATACCTGACTAGTAAGAATCTTAAAACCTATGGATTTACATGTCTCTGAAAGAGAATCAAGCATGTGTACAGCAGCATAAATGCAGCAGTGATAGGATTGGTGAGGTTCACTGAGCAATTGCAGACCCTTTGAAGTCATATAGCATGGTACCCATTCCATGGGTCTCAACTCTCCAGGTTTAAGGGATTCTTCCTTCAGCTAAAACATGCATGTGGAACCCAGAGTATGATCCACCGTGTGATCGGGAAACGTGTTCAAATGAGTCTCAGTTTTCGTCCCCTGGTACTCGGGTGCAACATTCCAGACGCTTTACTAACACTCTCCCCACTTGGAGAGTCAGTGCCTTTAACGTCCTGTTTGGCCCAGTTTGCAATTTCTGCGGGAAATGAACAGGAATAGGGAGAACCAATGAGAGACTAGCTGGAGGTGTCTGGACGGGCAAATTTAACTCTCATTTCCCACCAGGAAGAGGAATTAACCAAAGGCTCAGCTTGCCGTGCCGGAACCACACTAGGGCCTGAAGCGATCCTGCGGTGTTGCGGCCAGCTCACAATAAAGAGAGTTGAAGAAAGGAGCTCAGGGGCACTGTCATTCACAAACATGCAGAGTTATAAATGACAGCTATCGTCCAAAAATATATGGAAGTAAGGCTGCCAAGAGCACTTGAAAGCGGGGCAGAATTGCAGGAAACCGATTTCAGGAGGTAGACTGGAATTGCATGAAAAGCATAGGAAAAGAGGCAGAACGTCCACAATGATGCACTTGGCCAAAAAGGGCGTATGCGTTTTTTCCTGAATATATTCAGGAAAAAACGCATATGCCCTTTTTGGCCAACCAAGCAAGCTTGCAAAGGAAATCTGCACTACAATGAAGTCTCACTGCCCCACGGGCAAAAGGGCCATCTGAAAAAAGTGTAAAATCCAGAAAGGCAGGACAGGCCATGGAGAACTGGGAGCCTTGTTATGCTGATGGGCGGGATGTAAGTTGCCAACAGCCACTCTGGAGAAGTGTATGGTGTTTCCTGAAACATCTAAAAAACAAAGCAACAGAGCCTAGGGCACTTCCACTTATGCTCCTATAGCTTAGGGAAATTAAAATCAAAAAGACACAGCCACCCCAAAGTTTGGGACGGCTCTGTTTACAAGATCCTCGTTTATGGTACAAGTTCAATATCACAGAAAGCGAAAAATGAATAAAGAATTTGTGGTATTTATGTACAATGCAGTATCACTCAGCAATGAAATCTATGTCATCAGAACCGTAGCAACATAATGAGTGGTTTCAGATACGATGATTCTAAGAGAAATAAGTCACACAGGAAAAGAAACATCATAAGATATCACTAATACACGGAATGTAAACTTGGCTACCCAGGAACTGAATTACAAAACAGAACAGGGTCTCAAATGTAGAAAACCAACTTATGCTTCCTTAAGGGGAAAGGTGAGTTGGGGTGCTGCATAAAACAAGAGATTGAAATTAGCACAGATACCGTTCCATAAGCCAAATATGTAATAGACAAGAGCTACTCCTTGCTCAACGAAGTGGACTCAACACCCCATATTAAACGCCTAAGAATATACCTGACTAGTAAGAATCTTAAAACCTATGGATTTACATGTCTCTGAAAGAGAATCAAGCATCTGTACAGCAGCATAAATGCAGCAGTGATAGGATTGGTGAGGTTCGGTGAGCAAATGCAGATCCTTTGAAATCATATAGCATGGTACCCATTCCATGGTTCTCAACTCTCCAGGTTTAAGGGATTCTTCCTTCAGCTAAAACATGCATGTGGAACCCAGAGTATGATCCACCGTGTGATCGGGAAACGTGTTCAAATGCGTCTCAGTTTTCGTCCCCTGGTACTCGGGTGCAACATTCCAGACGCTTTACTAACACTCTCCCCACTTGGAGAGTCAGTGCCTTTAACGTCGTGTTTGGCGCAGTTTGCAATTTCTGCGGGAAATGAACAGGAATACGGAGAACCAATGAGAGACTAGCTGGAGGTGTCTGGACGGGCAAATTTAACTCTCATTTCCCACCAGGAAGAGGAATTAAACAAAGGCTCAGGTTGCCGTCCCGGAACCACACTAGGGCCTGAAGCAATCCTGCGGTGTTTCGGCCAGCTCACAATAAAGAGAGTTGAAGAAAGGAGCTCAGGGGCACTGTCATTCACAAACCTGAAGAGTTATAAATGACAGCTATCGTCCAAAAATATATTGAAGTAAGGCTGCCAAGAGCACTTGAAAGCGGGGCAGAATTGCAGGACACCGATTTCAGGAGGTAGACTGGAATTGCATGAAAAGCATAGGAAAAGAGGCAGAACGTCCACAATGATGCACTTGGCCAAAAAGGGCGTATGCGTTTTTTCCTGAATATATTCAGGAAAAAACGTACACGCACTTTTTGGCAAACCAAGCAAGATTGCAAAGGAAATCTGCACTACAATGAAGTCTCACTGCCCCAGTCAAAAGGGCCATCTGAAAAAAGTGTAAAATCCAGAAAGGCAGGACAGGCCATGGAGAACTGGGAGCCTTGTTATGCTGATGGGCGGGATGTAAATTGCCAACAGCCACTCTGGAGAAGTGTATGGTGTTTCCTGAAACATCTAAAAAACAAAGCAACAGAGCCTAGGGCACTTCCATGTATGGTCCTATAGCTTAGGGATATTCAAATCAAAAACACACAGCCACCCCAATGTTTGGGACGGCTCTGTTTACAAGATCCTCGTTTATGGTACAAGTTCAATATCACAGAAAGCAAAAAATGGATAAAGATTTTGTGGTACTTACGTACAATGCAATATCACTCAGCAATGAAATCTATGTCATCAGGCCCATAGCAGCATAATGAGTGGATTCAGGTACGATGATTCTAAGTGAAATAAGTCACACAGAAAAAGAAACATCATAAGATAACACTAATACACGGAATGTAAACTTGGCTACACTGGAACTGAATTACAAAACAGAACAGGGTCTCAAATGTAGAAAACCAACTTATGCTTGCTTAAGGGGAAAGGTGAGTTGGGGTGCTGCATAAAACCAGAGATTGAAATTAGCACAGATACCGTTCCATAAGCCAAATATATAATAGACAAGAGCTACTCCTTGCTCAACGAAGTGGACTCAACACCCCATATTAAACGCCTAAGAATATTCCTGACTAGTAAGAATCTTAAAACCTATAGATTTACATGTCTCCGAAAGAGAATCAAGCGTGTGTACAGTGGCATAAACGCAGCAGTGATACGATTGGTGAGTTTCGGTGAGCAAATGCAGACCCTTTGAAGTCATATTGCATGAAACCCATTCCATGGGTCTCAACTCTCCAGGTTTAAGGGATTCTTCCTTCAGCTAAAACATGCATGTGGAACCCAGAGTATGATCCACCGTGTGATCGGGAAACTTGTTCATATGTGTCTCAGTTTTTGTACCTGGTACTCGGGTGAAACATTCCAGATGCTTTACTAACACTCTCCCCACTTGCAAAGTCAGTGCCTTTAAACTTCTGTTTGGCCCAGTTTGCAATTTCTGCCGGAAATGAACAGGAATAGGGAGAACCAATGAGAGACTAGCTGGAGGTGTCTGGACGGGCAAATTTAACTCTCATTTCCCACCAGGAAGAGGAATTAACCAAAGGCTCAGCGTGCCATGCCGGAAGCACACTAGGGCCTGAGGCAATCCTGCGGTGTTGCGGCCAGCTCACAAGAAGGACAGTTGAAGAAAGCAGCTTAGGGGCACTCTCATTCACAGACCTCCAGAGTTATAAATGACAGCTATCGTCCAAAAATATATTGAAGTAAGGCTGCCATGAGGACTTGAATGTGGGGCAGAGTTGCAGGAAACTGATTTCAGGAGGTAGACTGGAATTGCATGTAAAGCATAGGAAAAGAGGCAGAACGTCCACAATGATGCACTTGGCCAAAAAGGGCGTATGCGTTCTTTCCTGAATATATTCAGGAAAAAACCCATACGCCCTTTTTGGCCAAGCAAGCAAGCTTGCAAAGGAAATCTGCACTACAATGAAGTCTCACTGCCCCCGGGATCAAAAGGGCCATCTGAAAAAAGTGTAAAACCCAGAAAGGCAGGACAGGCCATGGAGAACTGGGAGCATTGTTATACTGATGGGCGGGATGTAAATTGCCAACAGCCACTCTGGGGAAATGTATGGTGTTTCCTGAAACATCCAAAAAACAAAGCAAGAGAGCCTAGGGCACTTCCACTTATGGTCCAATAGCTTAGGGAAATTTAAATGATAAAGACATAGCCACCCCAATGTTTGGGCCGGCTCTGTTTACAAGAACCTCGTTTACAGTACAGTTCAATATCGCAGAAAGTGAAAAATGGATAAAGAAGTTGTGGTACTTACGTACAATGCAATATCACTCAGCAATGAAATCTATGTCATCAGGCCCATAGCAGCATAATGAGTGGATTCAGATACGATGATTCTAAGTGAAATAAGTCACACAGAAAAAGAAACATCATAAGATATCACTACTACACGGAATGCAAACTTGGCTACACAGGAACTGAATTACAAAACAGAACAGGGTCTCAAATGTAGAAAACCAACTTATGCTTGCTTAAGGGGAAAGGTGAGTTGGGGTGCTGCATAAAACCAGAGATTGAAATTAGCACAGATACCATTCCATAAGCAAAATATGTAATAGACAAGAGCTACTCCTTGCTCAACGAAGTGGACTCAACACCCCATATTAAACGCCTAAGAATATACCTGACTAGTAAGAATCTTAAAACCTATGGATTTATATGTGTCTGAAAGAGAACGAATCTTTTGTACAGCGGCATAAACACAGCAGTGATAGGATTGGTGAGGTTCGGTGAGCAAATGCAGACCCTTTGAAGTCATATTGTATGGTACCCATTCCATGGGTCTCAACTCTCCAGGTTTAAGGGATTCTTCCTTCAGCTAAAACATGCATGAGACATGCAGAGTATGATCCACCATGTGATCGGGAAACGTGTTCAAATGTGTCTCAATTTTCGTCCCTGGTACTCGGGTGCAACATTCCAGATGCTTTACTAACACTCTCCCCACTTGGAGAGTCAGTGCCTTTAACCTCCTGTTTGGCCCAGTTTGCAATTTCTGCGGGAAATGAACAGGAATAGGGAGAACCAATGAGAGACTAGCTGGAAGTGTCTGGACGGGCAAATTTAACTCTCATTTCCCACCAGGAAGAGGAATTAACCAAAGGCTCAACATGCCATCCCGGAACCACGCTAGGGCCTGAAGGTATCCTGCGGTGTTGCGGCCAGCTCACAAAAAAGAGAGTTGAAGAAAGGAGCTCAGGGCCACTGTCATTCACCAACCTGCAGAGTTATAAATGACAGCTATGGTCCAAAAATATATTGAAATAAGGCTGGCAAGAGGACTTGAATGTGGGGCAGAATTGCAGGAAACCGATTTCAAAAGGTACACGGGAGTCGCTCTTAAAACATAGGAAAAGAGACAGAACTTGGAAAATAATGCACTTGGCAAGAAATGGCATATATGTTTTATCCAGATCTCTCATAACTGAGGGCAGGAGATTAACGGCAGGCTCCAACTGCCACCTGAGGGCTCACGTTGCCAAGGCTACGTGAGCAAGCCAGGCAGGAGTTACCTCACAGCAGAGGTCCCACCTCACAGAAGGGTGAGAAACCCAGCCAACTTCAGACTCTCACCAGAGGGCCCACATCACCAAGGGGATGGGAACCAGGCAGGAGTGCCTTCACACCAGTGGGGCCACATCATCGAAAGGTGAGGTACTCAGCACATGTGTCCTCAAACCAGAGGACCCACATCACCAAAGGCCTCGGAGTGAGGCAGGCAGGAGTAGCCTCACAACACTGGGCCCTTAGAATAAAAAAGTGAGGAATCCAGCAGTTGGAACCTCCCAGCAGGCTGCCCAGAGCACCGAGGCTATGGGATCCAGGCCACAGTGAACTCACAGAAGAGGGCCCATGTCATGAAACTGAGCAACCCAGCCATTGGGACCTCAGAGCAGGAGGCCCACATCCCCATGGGGATGGAAATCTGGTAGGAGTGTCCTCGCACCACTGAGAACGTATCAGAAAATTTTGGGAGACCAGCAGTTAGGGCCTGACACCAGGGGACCCTCATCACCAAGGGAAGGAGGCTCCCAGCAGGCTCCAACTGCCACCAGAGGGCTGACGTCGCCAAGGCGCTGTGTGCCAACCAGGCACGAATGACCTCACAGCAGAGGGCCCACCTCAGAGAAGTGTGACGAACCCAGTCAGGATCAGACTCGCACCAGAGGGCCCACATCAACAAGGGGATGGGAACCAGGCAGGAGTGTCCCCACACCAGTGGGACAACATCATCGAAAGGTGAGGATCCCAGCACATGTAGCCTCAAACCAGAGGAACCACATCGTCAAGGGGTTCAGAATTAGGCTGGCAGGACCGGCCTCACAACACAGGGTCCATAGAATATAAAAGTTGAGGAATCCAGCAGTTGGAACCTCCCAGCAAGCGGCCCAGAGCACCGAGGCTATGGGATCCAGGCCGCAGTGAACTCACAGCAGAGGGCCCACATCATGAACCTGTGAGCAGCCCAGCCATTGGGACCTCAGAACAGAAGGCCCACATCCCCATTGGGATGGGAACCTGGCAGGAGTGGCCTCGCACCACTTAGCACATATCAGAAAGTGTTAGGAGCCCAACAGTTAGGGCCTGACGCCAGGGGGCCCTCATAACTGAGGGGAGGAGACTCCCAGCAGGTTCCAACTGCCAACAGAGGGCCCACGTCTACAAGGTGGCATGCGCCAGCCAGGCAGTAGTGACCTCACCGCAGAGGGCCTATCTCACAGAAGGGTGAGGAACCGAGGCAGGATGAGATTCTCGCCAGAGGGCCCACAACACCAAGGGGATGGGAACCAGTCAGGACTGTCCTCCCACCAGTGGGGCCACATCATCGAAAGGTGAGGAACCCAGCACATGCGGCCTCAGATCAGAGGACATACATCACAAAGGGGATGGGAGTGAGGCAGGTAGGAGTAGCCTAAAAACAGAGGGCCCAAAGAATAAAAAAGGTGAGGAATCCAGCATTTGGAACCTCCCAGCAGGCGGCCGAGAGCACAGAAGCTATGGGATGCAGGCAGGAGTGAACTAACACCAGAGAGCCCACATCATGAAACTGTGAGCAACCCAGGCGTTGGGACCTCAGAGCAGAAAGCCCACATCCCCATGGGGATGGGAACCTGACAGGAGTGTCCTGGCATCACTGGGCTCACATCAGAAAACGTGGGGAGCCCAGCAGTTAGGGCCTGATGCTAGAGGGCCATCATCACCGAGGGCAGGATGCTCCCAGCAGGTTCCATGTGCCAACAGAGGGCCCACGTCACCAAGGTGATGTGTGCAAGTCAGGCAGGATTGACCTCACAGCAGAGGGCCTACCTCACAGAAGAGTAAGGAACCCAGCCAGGATAAGACTGTCACCAGAAGGCCCACATCACCAAGGGGATGGGAACCAGGCAGGAGTGTCCTCACACCAGTGGGGCCACATCATTGAAAGTTGCGGAACCCAGCACATGTGACCTCAAACCAGAGGACCCACATCACGAAGGGGTTGCGAGTGAGGCAGGCAGGAGGAGCATCACAACACAGGACCCATAGAATACAAAAGTTGAGGAATCGAGCAGTTGGAACCTCCCAGCAGGCAGCCCAGAGCACAGAGGCTATGGCATCCAGGCCAGAGTGAACTAAGAGCAGAGAGCCCACATCATGAAACTGTGAACAACCCAGCCGTTGGGACCTCAGAGCAGAAGGCCCACATCCCAATGGGGATGTGAACCTGGATGGAGTGTCCTCGAACCACTGGGCGCACATCACAAAATGTGGGGAGCCCAGCAGTTAGGGCCTGACGCCAGAGGGCCCTCATCATCGAGGAGAGGAGGCTCCCAGCAGGCTCCAAGTGCCACCAGAGGGCTCATGTCCACAAGGCGAGGTGAGCAAGCCAGGCAGGAGTGACCTCACAGCAGATGGCTAACCTCACAGAAAGGTGAGGAACCCAGCCAGGATCAGACTCTCAACAGAGGGCCCACATCACCAAGGGGATGGGAACCAGGCAGGAGTCTCCTAAGACCATTGGTCCCACATCATCGAAAGGTGAGGAACCCAGCACATGTGGCCTCAAACCAGACGACACACATCACGAAGGGGCTGGGAGTGAGGCAGGCAGGAGGATCCTCACAACAGAGGGCCTAAAAAATTAAAAAAGTGAGGAATCCAGCAGTTGGAACCTCCCAGCAGGCGGCCAAGAGCACAGAGGCTATGGGATCCAGGCCACAGTCAACTAACACCAGAGAGCCCACATCATGAAATTGTGATCAACCCAGCCGTTGGAACCTCAGAGCAGAAGGCCCACATCCCCATGGAGATGGGAACCTAAGAGGAGTGCCTGAGCATCACTGGGCTCACTAAGAAAAGTTGGGGAGCCCAGCAGTTAGGGCCTGACGTCAGAGGGCCCTCATCACAGAGGTGAGGAGGCTCCCAGCAGGGTCCAAGTGCCACCAGAGGGCTCATGTCAACAAGGCGAGGTGAGCAAGCCAGGCAAGAGTTACCTGATAGTAGAGGGCCCACCTCACAGATGGGTGAGGAACCCAGCCAGGATCAGACTCTCACCAGAGGACCCACATCACAAAGGGGATGGGAACCAGTCAGGATTATCCTCACACCAGTGGGGCCTCATCATCTTAAGGTGAGGAACCCAGCACATGTGTCCTCAAACCAGAGGACCCACATCACCAAGGGCCTTGGAGTGAGGCAGGCAGGAGTAGCCTCACAACACAGGGCACATAATATAAAAAACGTGAGGATTCCAGCATTTAGACCTTCCAGCAGGCAGCTCAGAACACCGAGGCTATGGGATCCAGGCCGCAGTGAACTCACATCAGAGGGCCCACATCATAAAACTGTGAGCAACCCAGGCGTTGGGACCTCAGCGCAGAAGGCCCACATCCCCATGGGAATGGGAACCTGGCTGGAGAGTCCTCGCACCACTGGGCGCACATCAGAAAATGTGGGGAGCCCACCATTTAGGGCCTGACGCCAGAGGGCCGTCATCACCGAGAGGAGGAGGCACCCTGCATGCTCCAACTGCCACCAGAGGGCTCACGTCTCCAAGGTGACGTGTGCCAGCCAGGCAGGAGTGACCTCACAGCAGAGGGCCTACCTCACAGAACGTTGAGGAACCCAGCCAGGATCAGACTCTCACCTGAGGGCCCACATCAGCAAGGGGATGGGAACCAGTCAGGACTGTCTTCCCTCCAGTGGGGCCACATCATCGAAAGGTTCGGAACCCAGCACATGTGGCCTCAAATCTGAGGACACGTATCACAAAGGGAATGGGAGTGAGGCAGGCAGGAGTAGCCTAAAAACAGAGGGCCCAAAGAATAAGAAAGGTGAGGAATCCAGCAGTTGGAACCTCCCAGCAGGCGACCGAGAGCACAGAAGTTATGGGATGCAGGCAGGAGTGAACTAACAGCAGAGAGCCCACATCATGGTACTGTGAGCAAGCCAGCCGTTTTGACCTCAGAGCAGAAGGCCCATATCCCCATGGGGATGGGAACATGGCAAGAGTGTCCTCACTCACTTGGCACACATCAGATAATGTGGGGAGCCCAGCAGTTAGGGCCTGATGCCAGAGGGCCCTCATCATCGAGGGGAGGAGGCTCCCAGCAGGCTCCAAGTGCCACCAGAGGGCTCATGTCCACAAGGCGACGTGTGCCAGACAGGCAGGAGTGACCTCACAGCAGAGGGCCCACCTCACAGATGGGTGAGGAACCCAGCCAGGATCAGACTCTCAACAGAGGGCCCACATCACCAAGGGGATGTGAACCAGGCAGGATTCTCCTAAGACCATTGGTCCCACATCATCGAAAGGTGAGGAACCCAGCACATGTGACCTCAAACCAGAGGACACACATCACGAAGGGGCTGGGAGTGAGGCAGGCAGGAGGATCCTCACAATAGAGAGCCCAAAAAATTAAAAAAGTGAGGAATCCAGCAGTTGGAACCTCCCAGCAAGCGGCCAAGAGCACAGAGGCTATGGGATCCAGGCCTCTGTGAACTATCACCAGAGAGCCCACATCATGAAAATGTGAACAACCCAGCCGTTGGAACCTCAGAGCAGAAGGCCCACATCCCCATGGAGATGGGATCCTAAGAGGAGTGCCCAAGCATCATTGGGCTCACTAAGAAAAGTTGGTGAGCCCAGCAGTTAGGGCCTGACCCAAGAGGGCCCTCATCACCGGTGGAAGGAGATTCCCAGCATGCTCCAACTGCCACCACACGGCTGACTTCACCAAGGCAATGTGTGCCAGCCATGCAGGAGTGACCTATCAGCAGAGGGTCTCCCTCACAGAAGGGTGAGGAACACAGCCAGGAACAGACTCTCACCAGGGGGTTCACATAACCACGTGGATGAGAACCAGGCAGGAGTGTCCTCACACTAGTGGGGCCACATCATCGAAAGGTGAGGAACCCAACAAAGGTGGCCACAAACCAGAGGACCCACATCACCAAGGGGTTGAGAGTGAGGTAGGTGTCTGGACGGGCATATTTAACACTCATTTCCCACCAGGAAGAGGAATTAACCAAAGGCTCAGCGTGCCATGCCAGAAGCAGATTAGGACCTGAAGCAGTCTTGCAGGTTTGCAGCCAGCTCACAAGAAATTGAGTTGAAGAAAGGAGTTCAGGGGCCCTGTAATTCACAAACCTGCAGAGTTATAAATGACAGATAACGTCCAAAAATATATTGAAGTAAGGCTGCCAAGAGCACTTGAAAGCGGGGCAGAATTGCAGGAAACCGATTTCAGGAGGTAGACTGGATTTGCATTTAAAGCATAGGAAAAGGGGCAGAACATCGACAATGATGCACTTGGCAAAAAAGGGCGTATGAGTTTGTTCCTGAATATATTCAGGAAAAAACACATACACCCTTTTTGGCAAACCAAGCAAGCTTGCAATGGAAATCCGAACTACTATGAAGTGTCACTTCCCCCCGGTCTAAAGGGCCATCTGAAAAAAGTGTAAAATCCAGAAAGGCAAGATAGGCCATGGGGAAAAAGGAGCCTTGTTATGCTGATGGGCGGGATGTAAATTGCCAACAGCCACTCTGGAGAAGTGTATGGTGTTTCCTGATACATCTCAAAAACAAAGCAACAGAGTCTAGGGCATTTCCACTTATGGTCCTATAGCTTAGGGAAATTAAAATCAAAAAGACACAGCCACCCCAAAATTTGGGACGGCTCTGTTTACAGGAACCTCTTCTACGGTACAAGTTAAATATCCCAGAGAACAAATAATTGATAAAGAAGTTGCGGTACTTACGTACAACAGAATACCACTCAGCAATGAAATCTGTGCCACCAGGCCTGTACCAGCATAATGAGTGGATTCAGATACGATGATTCTAAGTGAAATAAGTCACACAGAAAAAGAAACATCATAAGGTATCACTAATACACGGAATGTAAACTTGGCTACCCAGGAACTGAATTACAAAACAGAACAGGGTCTCAAGTTTAGAAAACCAACTTATGCTTGCTTAAGGGGAAAGGTGAGTTGGGGTGCTGCATAAAACCAGAGTCTGAAATTAGCACAGATAGCATTCCATAGGCCAAATATGTAATAGACAAGACCTACCCCTTGCTCAACGAAATGGACTCAACAATGAGGTATCACCTCACACCTGTTAGAATGGGCATCATCTGAAAATCTACAAACAACAAATGCTGGAAAGGGTGTGGAGAAAAGGAAGCCTCTTCCACTATTGTTGGGAATATAAATTGATACAGTCACTATGGAGAACAATATGGAGTTTCTTAAGAAACTAATAATAGAATTACCATATGATACAGCAATCCCAGTACTGGACATATACCCAGACAAAACCATAAATCAAAAAGAGACATTCACCGCAATGTTCATTGCATCACTATTTACAATATCGAGGTAATGGAAGCAACCTAAATGCCCACAGACAGACGAATGCATAAAGATGTGGTACATATATAAAATGGAATATTACTAAGCCATGAAAGGAATGAAATTGGGTCATTTGTAGAGACGTCGATGGATCTAGAGACTGTCATACAGAGTGAAGTAAGTCAGAAAGAGAAAAACAAATCTTGTATATTCATGCATCTATGTGGAACCTTGAAAAACTGTACAGATTAACCGTTTTGCAAGGCATAAATAGAGCAACAGATGTAGACAACAAACGTATGGACAACAAGGGGGGAAAGCTCTTGGGGGGGTGGTGGTGGGAGGAGTTGAGAGATTGGGATTGGCATGTAAACATTTATATGTATAAAATAGATAACCAATAAGAACCTGCTGTATAAAAATATAAAATAAAATTCAAAATTAAAAAGAAATAAAATTTAAAAAATAAAACAAAAAAAACAATTATTCCCTTCACATACATGTATTTATATGAATAAATTATTTCCATGCTTATATCTGTAAATACGAAAAAGAGGAATAAAATCTACCTTGAACCAAAAATGAAAAAGAGAAAAAAAAAACAGAACCCACCAGTTACTCAGAGGAAAACCGTAGCAGGGCACTTGCTCCAGTTGTAAACAATTCTGAAGTTGGTCAGTGGTGGGGAATCGTCTCCCATTCAGCCAGCAGCCCCCACACAACAAGCGTCCTCATTGCAAAGCTGGGGCACCGTGCCGTGGCATCTGTGAGTAA
This sequence comes from Lagenorhynchus albirostris, assembly GCF_949774975.1. Lineage (NCBI taxonomy): Eukaryota > Metazoa > Chordata > Mammalia > Artiodactyla > Delphinidae > Lagenorhynchus > Lagenorhynchus albirostris. The sequence goes on along the minus strand of NC_083095.1, from coordinate 103,630,948 downwards.
ACGTGAGCTGAGCCCCAGGCCAGTTGCTGCTGAACTGTTCCCACCCTTCCCAGGTAAAACACCTGAATATATACAAGGACTTGAAAGCCTAGAGGAAGGGCCATGGAGCCACACGAGTGACAGCATGCCAGCTGACTTGGTGCCTGCAGGCCAGCCAGGATGGTCCTGGCCCTGGGTGCTCTTCTGGAAGATTTCCATTTCCCTGCCTGAGATACCCGTCCTGTCCCTGCCCCCACTGCTTTTTTCCTTCCTCACCTCTGCCCAGGGAGAAATTCCAGCAGCAGGCATGGGTGACACATCCTCTTCTTTAGCAGGTGGCAGCCTGGCAACTGCTGCAGAAAGTCCAGCAGAGCCCCACTCACACTGGGCCACCCACAAAGCCGTGGCCTCTCACTCCCTCCCACCAGCCCAGCCCCGAGACTGCTGACAGGGCAGAGAAAATGGCGTCAGGCACAGCTGCAGGGGCTTTTGCTGCCTGGAGTGGTATTTATATTGATCTCAACCCAGGCACACCTGGGGAGGGCTGGCCGGCACGGTAAGGCTGCCCAGGTCAGCCAATCATCACCTCTCAGGGACTCACAGTTGCAGAAAATGGAACTTGCTGAACCGGCCTGGTCCAAGGAACAGGTGTGGGCTCCTGAGAGTCAGGATAGACAAGGGGCTGCAGCTTTGGCTTGTTTTCTAATCATTTTATCTGGCCCATGAGTGGGAGACAACTTCAAGAAAACCCTCTCCTAATGAGAGGAACCCAGGAGTCAGGGAGAGGAGGAGTGGGTGGTGGTTGGAGACAGAGGCCTGGTGCCCTGGGTGCAGTGGAAGTCTCTGGAAGACCAGGTGGAGGGAGGCCACACAGAGTGATGCCCAGGGTCACAGACCTGTCAGAGCTGCTGTCTGTTAGTTCAAGTCCTGCTCTGAGGTGCTCTGTGTCAGCTCTGAGCGACAGGTGAGCTGGGGGTGCTCTTCAATGAGGGCTATGTGCACGGTTCCTGTGTGCCCAGCCCTGCCACGGTACCTGCAAGGGTAGCTCTGTATCCTGGGAGGGGCCTGACCATGAGAGCCCCGTGGGCTGGGTTGGGGGTGGGGTACCTGCCCAGGAGAGCTCCATATCCTGGGATTGACCTGACCACGAGAGCCCCATGGGCTGCTGGGGACCTGGTAAACGATGTCAGGACAGTCAGTGAAGCCACCGAGGATATACCTCCAGTTGCTCCTGATTCCTACACCCTGCTGGTCATTCTACCAACCACCAGGACATGGTATTCTGTATTAGTCTTCAATGATGCCTTCTTTTGTATTCCATTAGTCCCAGAGTCACAAGAAATTTTGGCTTGTGAGTGGCAGGACTCAACATACAACTAAAACAATACTTCCGGGCCGTCTTGCCCCAAGGGTTCAAAAATTCCCACACCATCTTTGGGGAAAGCTTAGCTAAAGACCGAAAAGTTCTACCTCTGGAAAAGGAAACCCTCCTTCAATATGCAGATGACATTCTGATCGCCAGCCCTACTAAGGAGGCCTCTGAACTACCAAGCCAATAAAGGATAGAAGTTGTCCAAGAAAAAGCTCAAATATCACAGACTGCGGTGACCTGCCTGGGCTTCATTCTCACACAAGGTCAGAGAATCCCATCCCAGGAAAAGGAAGAAACCATTTGCAGCCTTACCCCTTTCTAAAACGAGAAGACAGCTTAGGTGTTCCTGGGGAGGCCAGGGTTTGCTGCTTCTGGATCCCTAACTACAGTCTACTAGCTGGGCCTCTATATGAAACACTGAAAGGAAAAGATGATGATCCTTTTGAACAGAATCCAGAAGTGGCCTTTCAAGAATGGAAAGAGCAGTCAATTCAGACCCTTGCCCTGGAACTCCCTAATTGAGCTAAACCCTTTGACCTTTACATTCCCGGTGAAAGGTGAATCGCCATTGCAGAATTAGTGCAAAAACTGGGACCACTTGAAATGGAACAATGCAAGAATGCCATCCAAGTAGGATAAACTACAGTCACCAAGGGGCTTGGCCCACTGCCACCAAGGGGCTTGGCCCACTGCCACATCTGGCCAAGATACTGGCGGTATCTAAAAACCTGGAAATCAGCAGCCCAAAAGGCCACCTCCCTCCTAAGGGAAAAGGACCCCACGTGGTGATCCTAATCACCAACCATGCCCTGAAGTTGCAGGGTTCGCTCCGTGGGCACACCGACCTCGAGTGAGGAGGCCCTCCAACTCCAACATCCAGAGAGATAACCAGGGGCAACAGGGCACCATGACGACTCGTGTGAACATCACTTGACCTGGAGTTTCTCTCATAAGACAACAAGAGTGTGTCCCGAAAGAGTAGACTACTGCTTGCAGGACTTACTGCACCCGGAGGGGAGCTAATAAACTTGGCGGGGGAACCGTATATCACACTGTCACCATAGAAAAGCCTACAGACACCGTGATGATGGTGGCCAATAAGACCGGCTGGACTCCTGTTTACTTCAAAAGGCTGTTGACTCAGTGGCCATCATGGTCCTTGATCACCACTGACCCTGGACTGTCTGGGAGTCGAGCGGGCAGGGCTCTGACACCTGGTGCTGTTTTTACGTTAATTCAGGGGCCTAATTGAAGAAAGAGCAGACTACTGGTCAGAGCATCTAGGCTGGCAGAAACGGTCAGCCTAAGGTGGCCGAACAAATGTGGGGCGGGGTGAAACCGGCCCCCACAGCGTCTCTGCACATCTCTTTCCTGGACCCTTAAAGGTCATTAGAATCTATAACACTTCCAATGCTGGTGCTCAGGCGGACGAGCAGGGAGGCAGGGGTCCTGGGGCCAATCAACGTCACCTGGAGGCTGCTGGGGAGAAGTTCTGACCCTCGTCCCCTGGTATGAGGGCTCCCAACTCAGCACTCAGCAGTTACAGAAGAAGGGTCTGCACCCTCAGCACTCCAAGAATGAGGAACGGGACAAAAGGCAGAGGAGGGGTTTGTCCCCAGCAAAGCCCATTAAAAATCCCTGGGAGATAAAAATAGAATCTGGGCAATAAAGTCAAGTCTGACTTTTTTTATCCTTTGTGCTTTGTCTAATTTCACGTGCTCCTAGGGTCCCGCATGCAGAGGTTCCACACCCGGCACTTCAGACCAGATTTCCTAGTGCAGAATGGCTGGGTCGACACCTCAGCTCCTGGGGCCCAGTGCAGACTCCGAGATATAGAGCCTGAGCTGCAGCCAACCTGGCCCTCGAGAGCTCCGCCCCCTCCCTCCCACTGACTCTGACAGGATCTCTACACAGCAGCCCAGCCCACAGCCCACGGGGTAGTGCATGCTCTCACCTCTCCATTCTCTGATCAAAATATAAAGCTTCCTTTGCTTGTGAACCAAACTCAGTCTCGATCTGTTGGCCCCAATGACACTGGGCAGGGGGACACTTGTTGGGGTCCACTCTGGAGGATCAGTAACAGAAATTGAGACTATTGTAACTTCAATGAACAGATGTGTGAGCCAAATTGTCGTTAACATAGAACAGTTTATAAGGCTCGGGTAAAATAAGATGTTTCTAACACTTCCATTTGATATTTCCATCACTTTATTATAAGCAAGTTCAGTGAAAAGGTTTGTCTTATTTGTCAGGCCAATATTAGAGAAATGAAGTGATTTCTTTCCAAGGATGTACATCTAATAATCTTGGTTAAAGCTTCAATCTTGTTTTAAATGCTTTTCCATTGAAAATGATACCTCTCTTTCAGCTCCCCCATTTCTGGGAAGTATAAAATCTTATAATTTATTATTACCAAAGGGGAAAGGTGGGAGGAGGGATAAATTAACAGTTTGGAATTAACACATACACACTGCTATGTATAAAATAGATCATCAACAAGGAACTACTGTATAGCACAGGGAACTACACTCAATATTTTGCAATAACCTATAAGGGGAAATAATCGGAAAAAGAATAGATATTTTTATTGACATCATCTATCAATGACAGTTAAAGTGTAACCTAAGGGAAGCCGGTGGTGAGTGCTTCTGACCCTGAAGACTTCAATCATCTAAAGTTTGGACTCTGCCTACTTCCCAAGGCCCTTAATGAACATATGTGTAGCCGTAGCTTAAAAAATTCCCCAGTTTGGGTTTCGGGGAGACACTGATTTTGAAAAAGCCCTGGTGTTCTCCTTACATGAATGGGACTCTTCCTACTGCTAAAACATGTCTGTCACACCCAGAGGATGGTATACAATCTGATCAGGAAGAGTTTGGAAAAGGCATCTCATCTCCTCATCTCCTGGTGCTCGGGTTCACCCCTCCAGCGTCTTTACTAACAGTCTCCCCACTTGGAGATGTCAGCACTGTCAACATCCTGTTGCGTACAGTTTGGAATTTGTCCAGTGGATGAAGCGGAAGTTTGAAGAACAATGAGAGACAAGTCCTAAGTGTTCAGACAGGCACATGTCACTCTAATTTCCAATCAGGAAGATGAATTGACCAAAGGCTAGGGTTGCCCATGGAAACAGTATAGGGCTTGAGGAAATCCCACTGCTTTGTGGCCAGTTCCCATAAACACAAGTTGAACAATGGAACTCAGGGGCAGTAACATTCACAAAACTGCAGAGTTGAAAATATCTATCACTGAAAAATGTCTTGAGGAAAGTCAGAGAAAAGGATTGGTAAGCAAGGGAGAATGGCAGGAAAGGGATTTGAGGAGGTAGAAAGGACTCGCCATTAAGCACAAAAAAGGGGCTGAACATTGCCAACATTGCAGTTGGCCAAAAAGGCTGTATGCGTTTTTTTCTGTATATATTCAAGAAAAGGGCATACACTTTTTTAGCCAACCAAACAGGTGGGCACTGGAAATCAATACTACAAAAGATATCACTTCGCATCAGTCAGAAGAGCCATCGTCATAAAGTGTAAACACCAGAAATGCAGGACAGGGCAAGGAGAAGAGGGAGCCCTGTGAGGCTTATAGTGGAAATGTATATTGCCAACGGCCATTCTGGAGAAGTGTATTGTGTTTACTAAAGCATCTAACAAATGAGCTACAGAGCATAGGGCACTTGCACTCATGGGCGTATATCTTGGGAAAAACAAAAATCGAGAGGACACAGGCACCCCAATGTTTACTGCCTCTCTGTTTAAAAGATCCTCGACTAGGATATAACTTAAATGTCTCTGGAGGGAAAAAATGGATAGAGATGTGGTACTTATGTAGAGTGGAATATTACTCAGCCTAGAAATCAATGAAATATGGCCAGGTGTAACAACTCCGGAGGAGTTACGTATGATCATTCTAAGTGACATAATTCAAAAAGAAAAAGACACATATCATAAGATATCACTTAAATGTGGAATCCAAAATGGCTACACATGAAATAAATTACAAAACAAAAACATAGTCAAATATGTAGAAAACATGCATAAGGCTGCTAAACGGGAAAGGTGGGGAGGGGTGAGGCATCATCCAGGAGGTTGAAATTAGCAAAGATACCATTCCAAATACCAAACTGATAATCAACAAGGCCTACACGGTAGCTAAAAGAACTGCACTCAGCACACTCAAGTCACCGGAAAAGAATATCTATGACTGGTAAGAATCTGAAGAAGAATTTATTGATGTCTCTCTGTATGTGAATCAAGTGGATGTACAGCAGCAAGAAACAGTGCTTTGAAAATCAGCTGTAACCAATATAGTAATAAATTGAAAAAAGTAAACGACAGAGAGACAGAGAAAACCTCTTACAACTTTTCCTCAGGGACGGTGATGCAACATGGATTGAACACATCTAGACCCACAGCAGGATGAGACATAAGGCTGGAAACTGTTCGCGCTAAGAGAAATGTGAGGTTGGGTGAGGAAATGCACACCATTTAAAGTAATACTACCTGGTACCCATTCAATGGGTCCCAAATCTGCAGATTCAAGGAATCTTCCTACAGCTAAAACATGCATGGAAAACCCAGAGGACTGTACACCATGTGATCGGGAGATGTGTCTAAAATGCACCTCATTTATCCTAAAATGCACCTCATTTATCCTCTCCTGGTGCTCCTGTTCATCATTCTAGCTACGTTACTTAGAATCTCCCCCACTTAGAGAATCAGCACATTTAAACTTCTGTTTCACACATTTTGCAAATTGTGAGGAGGATGAACGGGAAGAGGGGGAACCAATGAGAGAATAGTTGTAGGGGTTTGGACGGGCACATGTCACTCTAATTTCACTCTAATTTCCCATTAAGAATAAGAATTAATAAAAGGCTCAGCTCACCTCGCCGGAACCAAAATAGGGCCTGAAGCAATCCTGCGGCTTTGAGGCCAGCTCACAAAAGAGCAACTTAAAAAATGGAGCTCAGGGTCACTGCAATTCACAAACCTGCAGAGTTATAAATGAAAACTAACGTCCAAAAATATGTTGAGGTAAGGCAAAGAAGAGGATCTGAATGCAAGACAGAATTGCAAGAAACAGATTTCAAGAGATAGATTGGACTCGTCTTTAAAGCACATGAAAAGCGGCAGAATTTCGACAATGATGCAGTTGGCCCAAAAGGGAGTATGCGTTTTTTCCTGAATATATCCAGGAAAAAAACGCATACGCACTTTATGGGCAACCAAGCAATGCAAATGTGCACAACAAAGAAGTCTCATTTCCCACCGGTCAAAAGGGCCATACGAAAAATTTATAAAAACCAGAAATGCAGGACAGGCCATGGAGAACAGGGAGACTTTATATGCTGATGGACAGTGTGTGAACTGCTGAGAGCCACTCTGGAGAAGTGTATGATGGTTCCTAAATCATCTAAAAAACAGAGCTAAAATTTCTGTGGAAGATGAACAGGAATAGGGAGAACCAATGAGAGACTAGCTGGAGGTGTCTGGACGGGCAAATTTAACTCTCATTTCCCACCAGGAAGAGGAATTAACCAAAGGCTCAGCTTGCCATGCCAGAACCACACTAGGGCCTGAATCAATCTTGCAGTGTTGCAGTCAGCTCACAATAAAGAGTGTTGAAGAAAGGAGCTCAGGGGCACTGTCATTCACAAACCTGCAGAGTTATAAATGACAGCTATCGTCCAAAAATATATTGAAGTAAGGCTGCCAAGAGCACTTGAAAGCGGGGCAGAATTACAGGAAACCGATTTCAGGAGGTAGACTGGAATTGCATGAAAAGCATAGGAAAAGAGGCAGAACGTCCACAATGATGCACTTGGCCAAAAAGGGCGTATGCGTTTTTTCCTGAATATATTCAGGAAAAAACGCATACGCCCTTTTTGGCCAACCAAGCAAGCTTGCAAAGGAAATCTGCACTACAATGAAGTCTCACTGCCCCCCGGGCAAAAGGGCCATCTGAAAAAAGTGTAAAATCCAGAAAGGCAGGACAGGCCATGGAGAACTGGGAGCCTTGTTATGCTGATGGGCGGGATGTAAATTGCCAACAGCCACTCTGGAGAAGTGTATGGTGTTTCCTGAAACATCTAAAAAACAAAGCAACAGAGCCTAGGGCACTTCGACTTATGCTCCTATAGCTTAGGGAAATTCAAATCAAAAAGACACAGCCACCCCAAAGTTTGGGACGGCTCTGTTTACAAGAACCTCGTTTATGGTACAAGTTCAATATCACAGAAAGCGAAAAATGAATAAAGAATTTGTGGTACTTACGTACAATGCAATATCACTCAGCAATGAAATCTATGTCATCAGGCCCGTAGCAGCATAATGAGTGGACTCAGGTACGATGATGCTAAGAGAAATAAGTCACACAGAAAAAGAAATATCATAAGGTATCACTAATACACGGAATGTAAACTTGGCTACCCAGGAACTGAATAGAAAACAGAACAGGGTCTCAGATGTAGAAAAACAACTTATGCTTGCTTAAGGGGAAAGGTGAGTTGGGGTGCTGCATAAAACAAGAGATTGAAATTAGCACAGATACCGTTCCATAAGCCAAATATGTAATAGACAAGAGCTACTCCTTCCTCAGCGAAGTGGACTCAACACCCCATATTAAACGCCTAAGAATATACCTGACTAGTAAGAATCTTAAAACCTATGGATTTATATGTTTCTGAAAGAGAATCAAGCGTGTGTACAGCAGCATAAATGCAGCAGTGATAGGATTGGTGAGGTTCGGTGAGCAAATGCAGACCCTTTGAAGTCATATTGCATGGTACCCATTCCATGGGTCTCAACTCTCCAGGTTTAAGGGATTCTTCCTTCAGCTAAAACATGCATGTGGAACCCAGAGTATGATCCACCGTGTGATAGGGAAACGTGTTCAAATATGTCTCAGTTTAAGTCCCCTGGTACTCGGGTGCAACATTCCAGACGCTTTACTAACACTCTCCCCACTTGGAGAGTCAGTGCCTTTAACCTCCTGTTTGGCCCAGTTTGCAATTTCTGCGGGAAATGAACAGGAATAGGGAGAACCAATGAGAGACTAGCTGGAGGTGTCTGGACGGGCAAATTTAACTCTCATTTCCCACCAGGAAGAGGAATTAACCAAAGGCTCAGCTTGCCATGCCGGAACCACACTAGGGCCTGAAGCAATCTTGGGGTGTTGTGGCCAGCTCACAAGAAAGCGAGTTGAAGAAAGGAGCTCAGGGGCACTGTAATTCACAAACCTGCAGAGTTATAAATGACAGCTATCGTCCAAAAATATATTGAAGTAAGGCTGCCAAGAGCACTTGAAAGCGGGGCAGAATTGCAGGAAACCGATTTCAGGAGGTAGACTGGAATTGCATGAAAAGCATGGGAAAAGAGGCAGAACGTCCACAATGATGCACTTGGCCAAAAAGGGCGTATGCGTTTTTTCCTGAATATATTCAGGAAAAAACGCAAACGCCCTTTTTGGCCAACCAAGCAAGCTTGCAAAGAAATCTGCACTACAATGAAGTCTCACTGCCCCACGGGCAAAAGGGCCATCTGAAAAAAGTGTAAAATCCAGAAAGACAGGACAGGCCATGGAGAACTGGGAGCCTTGTTATGCTGATGGGCGGGATGTAAATTGCCAACAGCCACTCTGGAGAAGTGTATGGTGTTTCCTGAAACATCTAAAAAACAAAGCAACAGAACCTAGGGCACTTCGACTTATGCTCCTATAGCTTAGGGAAATTCAAATCAAAAAGACACAGCCACCCCAAAGTTTGGGACGGCTCTGTTTACAAGAACCTCGTTCATGGTACAAGTTCAATATCACAGAAAGCGAAAAATGAATAAAGAATTTGTGGTACTTACGTACAATGCAATATCACTCAGCAATGAAATCTATGTCATCAGACCCGTAGCAGCATAATGAGTGGACTCAGGTACGATGATTCTAAGAGAAATAAGTCACACAGAAAAAGAAATATCATAAGGTATCACTAATACACGGAATGTAAACTTGGCTACACAGGAACTGAATTACAAAACAGAACAGGGTCTCAGATGTAGAAAACCAACTTATGCTTGCTTAAGGGGAAAGGTGAGTTGGGGTGCTGCATAAAACAAGAGATTGAAATTAGCACAGATACCGTTCCATAAGCCAAATATGTAATAGACAAGAGCTACTCCTTGCTCAACGAAGTGGACTCAACACCCCATATTAAACGCCTAAAAATATACCTGAATAGTAAGAATCTTAAAACCTGTGGATTTATATGTCTCCGAAAAGGAATCAAGCGTGTGTACAGCAGCATAAACGCAGCAGTGATAGGATTGGTGAGTTTCGGTGAGCAAATGCAGACCCTTTGAAGTCATATTGCATGGTACCCATTCCATGGGTCACAACTCTCCAGGTTTAAGGGATTCTTCCTTCAGCTAAAACATGCATGTGGAACCCAGAGTATGATCCACCGTGTGATTGGGAAACGTGTTCAAATGTGTCTCAGTTTTCGTCCCGTGCTACTCGGATACAACATTCCAGACGCTTTACTAACACTCTCCCCACTTGGAGAGTCAGTGCCTTTAACGTCCTGTTTGGCCCAGTTTGCAATTTCTTCGGGAAATGAACAGGAATAGGGAGAACCAATGAGAGACTAGCTGGAGGTGTCTGGACGGGCAAATTTAACTCTCATTTCCCACCAGGAAGAGGAATTAACCAAAGGCTCAGCTTGCCGTGCCGGAACCACACTAGGGCCTGAAGCAATCTTGCGGTGTTGCGGCCAGCTCACAAGAAAGCGAGTTGAACGAAGGCGCTCAGGGGCACTGTCATTCACAAACCTGCAGAGTTATAAATGACAGCTATCGTCCAAAAATATATTGAAGTAAGGCTGCCAAGAGCACTTGAAAGCGGGGCAGAATTGCAGGAAACCGATTTCAGGAGGTAGACTGGAATTGCATGAAAAGCATAGTAAAAGAGGCAGAACGTCCACAATGATGCACTTGGCCAAAAAGGGCGTATGCGTTTTTTCCTGAATATATTCAGGAAAAAACGCATACGCCCTTTTTGGCCAACCAAGCAAGCTTGCAAAGGAAATCTGCACTACAATGAAGTCTCACTGCCCCCCGGGCTAAAGGGCCATCTGAGAAAGGTGTAAAATCCAGAAAGGCAGGACAGGCCATGGAGAACTGGGAGCCTTGTTATGCTGATGGGCGGGATGTAAATTGCCAACAGCCACTCTGGAGAAGTGTATGGTGTTTCCTGAAACATCTAAAAAACAAAGCATCAGAGCCTAGGGCACTTCCAGTTATGCTCCTATAGCTTAGGGAAATTAAAATCAAAAAGACACAGCCACCCCAAAGTTTGGGACGGCTCTGTTTACAAGAACCTCGTTTATGGTACAAGTTCATTATCACAGAAAGCGAAAAATGAATAAAGAATTTGTGGTACTTACGTACAATGCAATATCACTCAGCAATGAAATCTATGTCATCAGGCCCGTAGCAGCATAATGAGTGGATTCAGGTACGATGATTCTAAGTGAAATATGTCACACAGAAAAAGAAATATCATAAGGTATCACTAATACACGGAATGTAAACTTGGCTACCCAGGAACTGAATTACAAAACAGAACAGGGTCTCAAATGTAGAAAACCAACTTATGCTTGCTTAAGGGGAAAGGTGAGTTGGGGTGCTGCATAAAACCAGAGATTGAAATTAGCACAGATACCGTTCCATAAGCCAAATATGTAATAGACAAGAGCTACTCCTTCCTCAACGAAGTGGACTCAACACCCCATATTAAACGCCTAAGAATATACCTGACTAGTAAGAATCTTAAAACCTATGGATTTATATGTTTCTGAAAGAGAATCAAGCGTGTGTACAGCAGCATAAATGCAGCAGTGATAGGATTGGTGAGGTTCGGTGAACAAATGCAGACCCTTTGAAGTCATATTGCATGGTACCCATTCCATGGGTCTCAACTCTCCAGGTTTAAGGGATTCTTCCTTCAGCTAAAACATGCATGTGGAACCCAGAGTATGATCCACCGTGTGATCGGGAAACGTGTTCAAATATGTCTCAGTTTAAGTCCCCTGGTACTCGGGTGCAACATTCCAGACGCTTTACTAACACTCTCCCCACTTGGAGAGTCAGTGCCTTTAACCTCCTGTTTGGCCCAGTTTGCAATTTCTGCGGGAAATGAACAGGAATAGGGAGAACCAATGAGAGACTAGCTGGAGGTGTCTGGACGGGCAAATTTAACTCTCATTTCCCACCAGGAAGAGGAATTAACCAAAGGCTCAGCTTGCCATGCCGGAACCACACTAGGGCCTGAAGCAATCTTGGGGTGTTGTGGCCAGCTCACAAGAAAGCGAGTTGAAGAAAGGAGCTCAGGGGGACTGTAATTCACAAACCTGCAGAGTTATAAATGACAGCTATCGTCCAAAAATATATTGAAGTAAGGCTGCCAAGAGCACTTGAAAGCGGGGCAGAATTGCAGGAAACCGATTTCAGGAGGTAGACTGGAATTGCATGAAAAGCATAGGAAAAGAGGCAGAACGTCCACAATGATGCACTTGGCCAAAAAGGGCGTATGCGTTTTTTCCTGAATATATTCAGGAAAAAACGCATACGCCCTTTTTGGCCAACCAAGCAAGCTTGCAAATAAATCTGCACTACAATGAAGTCTCACTGCCCCACGGGCAAAAGGGCCATCTGAAAAAAGTGTAAAATCCAGAAAGACAGGACAGGCCATGGAGAACTGGGAGCCTTATTATGCTGATGGGCGGGATGTAAATTGCCAACAGCCACTCTGGAGAAGTGTATCGTGTTTCCTGAAACATCTAAAAAACAAAGCAACAGAACCTAGGGCACTTCGACTTATGCTCCTATAGCTTAGGGAAATTCAAATCAAAAAGACACAGCCACCCCAAAGTTTGGGACGGCTCTGTTTACAAGAACCTCGTTTATGGTACAAGTTCAATATCACAGAAAGCGAAAAATGAATAAAGAATTTGTGGTACTTACGTACAATGCAATATCACTCAGCAATGAAATCTATGTCATCAGGCCCGTAGCAGCATAATGAGTGGACTCAGGTACGATGATTCTAAGAGAAATAAGTCACACAGAAAAAGAAATATCATAAGGTATCACTAATACACGGAATGTAAACTTGGCTACACAGGAACTGAATTACAAAACAGAACAGGGTCTCAGATGTAGAACACCAACTTATGCTTGCTTAAGGGGAAAGGTGAGTTGGGGTGCTGCATAAAACAAGAGATTGAAATTAGCACAGATACCGTTCCATAAGCCAAATATGTAATAGACAAGAGCTACTCCTTGCTCAACGAAGTGGACTCAACATCCCATATTAAACGCCTAAATATATACCTGAATAGTAAGAATCTTAAAACCTATGGATTTATATGTCTCCGAAAAGGAATCAAGCGTGTGTACAGCAGCATAAACGCAGCAGTGATAGGATTGGTGAGTTTCGGTGAGCAAATGCAGACACTTTGAAGTCATATTGCATGGTACCCATTCCATGGGTCACAACTCTCCAGGTTTAAGGGATTCTTCCTTCAGCTAAAACATGCATGTGGAACCCAGAGTATGATCCACCGTGTGATTGGGAAACGTGTTCAAATGTGTCTCAGTTTTCGTCCCCTGCTACTCGGGTACAACACTCCAGACGCTTTACTAACACTCTCCCCACTTGGAGAGTCAGTGCCTTTAACGTCCTGTTTGGCCCAGTTTGCAATTTCTTCGGGAAATTAATAGGAATAGGGAAAACCAATGAGAGACTAGCTGGAGGTGTCTGGACGGGCAAATTTAACTCTCATTTCCCACCAGGAAGAGGAATTAACCAAAGGCTCAGCTTGCCGTGCCGGAACCACACTAGGGCCTGAAGCAATCTTGCAGTGTTGCGGCCAGCTCACAAGAAAGCGAGTTGAACGAAGGAGCTCAGGGGCACTGTCATTCACAAACCTGCAGAGTTATAAATGACAGCTATCGTCCAAAAATATATTGAAGTAAGGCTGCCAAGAGCACTTGAAAGCGGGGCAGAATTGCAGGAAACCGATTTCAGGAGGTAGACTGGAAGTGCATGAAAAGCATGGGAAAAGAGGCAGAACGTCCACAATGATGCACTTGGCCAAAAAGGGCGTATGCGTTTTTTCCTGAATATATTCAGGAAAAAACGCATACGCCCTTTTTGGCCAACCAAGCAAGCTTGCAAAGGAAATCTGCACTACAATGAAGTCTCACTGCCCCCCGGGCAAAAGGGCCATCTGAAAAAAGTGTAAAATCCAGAAAGACAGGACAGGCCATGGAGAACAGGGAGCCTTGTTATGCTGATGGGCGGGATGTAAATTGCCAACAGCCACTCTGGAGAAGTGTATGGTGTTTCCTGAAACATCTAAAAAACAAAGCAACAGAGCCTAGGGCACTTCCACTTATGCTCCTATAGCTTAGGGAAATTCAAATCAAAAAGACAGAGCCACCCCAAAATTTGGGACGGCTCTGTTTACAAGAACCTCGTTTATGGTACAAGTTCTTTATCACAGAAAGCGAAAAATGAATAAAGAATTTGTGGTACTTACGTACAATGCAATATCACTCAGCAATGAAATCTCTGTCATCAGGCCCGTAGCAGCATAATGAGTGGATTCAGATACGATGATTCTAAGTGAAATATGTCACACAGAAAAAGAAATATCATAAGGTATCACTAATACACGGAATGTAAACTTGGCTACACAGGAACTGAATTACAAAACAGAACAGGGTCTCAAATGTAGAAAACCAACTTATGCTTGCTTAAGGGAAAGGTGAGTTGGGGTGCTGCATAAAACCAGAGATTGAAATTAGCACAGATACCGTTCCATAAGCCAAATATGTAATAGACAAGAGCTACTCCTTGCTCAACGAAGTGGACTCAACACCCCATATTAAACGCCTAAGAATATACCTGACTAGTAAGAATCTTAAAACCTATGGATTTACATGTCTCTGAAAGAGAATCAAGCATGTGTACAGAAGCATAAATGTAGCAGTGATAGGATTGGTGATGTTCGTTGAGCAAATGCAGACCCTTTGAAGTCATATAGCATGGTACCCATTCCATGGGTCTCTACTCTCCAGGTTTAAGGGATTCTTCCTTCAGCTAAAACATGCATGTGGAACCCAGATTATGATCCACCATGTGATCGGGAAACGTGTTCAAATGTGTCTCAGTTTTCGTCCCCTGGTACTCGGGTGCAACATTCCAGACGTTTTACTAACACTCTCCCCACTTGGAGAGTCAGTGCCTTTAACGTCGTGTTTGGCCCAGTTTGCAATTTCTGCGGGAAATGAACAGGAATAGGGAGAACCAATGAGAGACTAGCTGGAGGTGTCTGGATGGGCAAATTTAACTCTCATTTCCCACCAGGAAGAGGAATTAACCAAAGCTCAGCTTGACGTGCCGGAACCACACTAGGGCCTGAAGCAATCCTGCGGTGTTGCGACCAGCTCACAATAAAGAGTGTTGAAGAAAGGAGCTCAGGGGCACTGTCATTCACAAACATGCAGAGTTATAAATGACAGCTATCGTCCAAAAATATATTGAAGTAAGGCTGCCAAGAGCACTTGAAAGCGGGGCAGAATTGCAGGACACTGATTTCAGGAGGTAGACCGGAATTGCATGAAAAGCATAGGTAAAGAGGCAGAACGTCCACAATGATGCACTTGGCCACTAAGGGCGTATGCGTTTTTTCCTGAATATATTCAGGAAAAAACGCATACGCCCTTTTTGGCCAACCAAGCAAGCTTGCAAAGGAAATCTGCACTACAATGAAGTCTCACTGCCCCACGGGCAAAAGGGCCATCTGAAAAAAGTGTAAAATCCAGAAAGGCAGGACAGGCCATGGAGAACTGGGAGCCTTGTTATGCTGATGGGCGGGATGTAAATTGCCAACAGCCACTCTGGAGAAGTGTATGGTGTTTCCTGAAACATCTAAAAAACAAAGCAACAGAGCCTAGGGCACTTCCACTTATGCTCCTATAGCTTAGGGAAATTCAAATCAAAAAGACACAGGCACCCCAAAGTTTGGAACAGCTCTGTTTACAAGATACTCGTTTATGGTACAAGTTCAATATCACAGAAAGCGAAAAATGAATAAAGAATTTGTGGTATTTACGTACAATGCAATATCACTCAGCAATGAAATCTATGTCATCAGGCCCGTAGCAGCATAATGAGTGGATTCAGATACGATGATTCTAAGTGAAATAAGTCACACAGAAAAAGAAACATCATAAGATATCACTAATACACGGAATGTAAACTTGGCTACACAGGAACTGAATTACAAAACAGAACAGGGTCTCAAATGTAGAAAACCAACTTATGCTTGCTTAAGGGGAAATGTGAGTTGGGGTGCTGCATAAAACCAGAGATTGAAATTAGCACAGATACCGTTCCATAAGCCAAATATGTAATAGACAAGAGCTACTCCTTCCTCAACGAAGTGGACTCAACACCCCATATTAAACGCCTAAGAATATACCTGACTAGTAAGAATCTTAAAACCTATGGATTTACATGTCTCTGAAAGAGAATCAAGCATGTGTACAGCAGCATAAATGCAGCAGTGATAGGTTTGGTGAGGTTCGGTGAGCAAATGCAGACCCTTTGAAGTCACATTGCATGGTACCCATTCCATGGGTCTCAACTCTCCAGGTTTAAGGGATTCTTCCTTCAGCTAAAACATGCATGTGGAACCCAGAGTATGATCCACCGTGTGATCGGGAAACGTGTTCAAATATTTCTCAGTTTAAGTCCCCTGGTACTCGGGTGCAACATTCCAGACGCTTTACTAACACTCTCCCCTCTTGGAGAGTCAGTGCCTTTAACCTCCTGTTTGGCCCAGTTTGCAATTTCTGCGGGAAATGAACAGTTTGCAATTTCTGCGGGAAATGAACAGGAATAGGGAGAACCAATGAGAGACTAGCTGTAGGTGTCTGGACGGGCAAATTTAACTCTCATTTCCCACCAGTAAGAGGAATTAACCAAAGGCTCAGCTTGACGTGCCGGAACCACACTAGGGCCTGAAGCAATCCTGCGGTGTTGCGGCCAGCTCACAATAAAGAGTGTTGAAGAAAATAGCTCAGGGGCACTGTCATTCACAAACCTGCAGAGTTATAAATGACAGCTATCGTCCAAAAATATATTGAAGTAAGGCTGCCAAGAGCACTTGAAAGCGGGGTAGAATTGCAGGACACCGATTTCAGGAGGTAGACTGGAATTGCATGAAAAGCATAGGAAAAGAGGCAGAACGTCCACAATGATGCACTTGGCCAAAAAGGGCGTATGCGTTTTTTCCTGAATATATTCAGGAAAAAACGCATACGCCCTTTTTGGCCAACCAAGCAAGCTTGCAAAGGAAATCTGCACTACAATGAAGTCTCACTGCCCCCCGGGCAAAAGGGCCATCTGAAAAAAGTGTAAAATCCAGAAAGGCAGGACAGGCCATGGAGAACTGGGAGCCTTGTTATGCTGATGGGCGGGATGTAAATTGCCAACAGCCACTCTGGAGAAGTGTATCGTGTTTCCTGAAACATCTAAAAAACAAAGCAACAGAACCTAGGGCACTTCGACTTATGCTCCTATAGCTTAGGGAAATTCAAATCAAAAAGACACAGCCACCCCAAAGTTTGGGACGGCTCTGTTTACAAGAACCTCGTTTATGGTACAAGTTCAATATCACAGAAAGCGAAAAATGAATAAAGAATTTGTGGTACTTACGTACAATGCAATATCACTCAGCAATGAAATCTATGTCATCAGGCCCGTAGCAGCATAATGAGTGGACTCAGTAACGATGATTCTAAGAGAAATAAGTCACACAGAAAAAGAAATATCATAAGGTATCACTAATACACGGAATGTAAACATGGCTACACAGGAACTGAATTACAAAACAGAACAGGGTCTCAGATGTAGAAAACCAACTAATGCTTGCTTAAGGGGAAAGGTGAGTTGGGGTGCTGCATAAAACAAGAGATTGAAATTAGCACAGATACCGTTCCATAAGCCAAATATGTAATAGACAAGAGCTACTCCTTGCTCAACGAAGTGGACTCAACATCCCATATTAAACGCCTAAATATATACCTGAATAGTAAGTATCTTAAAACCTATGGATTTATATGTCTCCGAAAAGGAATCAAGCGTGTGTACAGCAGCATAAACGCAGCAGTGATAGGATTGGTGAGTTTCGGTGAGCAAATGCAGACACTTTGAAGTCATATTGCATGGTACCCATTCCATGGGTCACAACTCTCCAGGTTTAAGGGATTCTTCCTTCAGCTAAAACATGCATGTGGAACCCAGAGTATGATCCACCGTGTGATTGGGAAACGTGTTCAAATGTGTCTCAGTTTTCGTCCCCTGCTACTCGGGTACAAGATTCCAGACGCTTTACTAACACTCTCCCCACTTGGAGAGTCAGTGCCTTTAACCTCCTGTTTGGCCCAGTTTGCAATTTCTGCGGGAAATGAACAGGAATAGGGAAAACCAATGAGAGACTAGCTGGAGGTGTCTGGACGGGCAAATTTAACTCTCATTTCCCACCAGGAAGAGGAATTAACCAAAGGCTCAGCTTGCCGTGACGGAACCACACTAGGGCCTGAAGCAATCTTGCGGTGTTGCAGCCAGCTCACAAGAAAGCGAGTTGAACGAAGGAGCTCAGGGGCACTGTCATTCACAAACCTGCAGAGTTATAAATGACAGCTATCGTCCAAAAATATATTGAAGTAAGGCTGCCAAGAGGACTTGAAAGCGGGGCAGAATTACAGGAAACCGATTTCAGGAGGTAGACTGGAATTTCATGAAAAGCATAGTAAAAGAGGCAGAACGTCCACAATGATGCACTTGGCCAAAAAGGGCGTATGCGTTTTTTCCTGAATATATTCAGGAAAAAACGCATACGCCCTTTATGGCCAACCAAGCAAGCTTGCAAAGGAAATCTGCACTACAATGAAGTCTCACTTCCCCCGGGGCAAAAGAGCCATCTGAAAAAGGTGTAAAATCCAGAAAGGCAGGACAGGCCATGGAGAACTGGGAGCCTTGTTATGCTGATGGGCGGGATGTAAATTGCCAACAGCCACTCTGGAGAAGTGTATGGTGTTTCCTGAAACATCTAAAAAACAAAGCAACAGAGCCTAGGGCACTTCCACTTATGCTCCTATAGCTTAGGGAAATTCAAATCAAAAAGACAGAGCCACCCCAAAATTTGGGACGGCTCTGTTTACAAGAACCTCGTTTATGGTACAAGTTCATTATCACAGAAAGCGAAAAATGAATAAAGAATTTGTGGTACTTACGTACAATGCAATATCACTCAGCAATGGAATCTATGTCATCAGGCCCGTAGCAGCATAATGAGTGGATTCAGGTACGATGATTCTAAGTGAAATAGGTCACACAGAAAAAGAAATATCATAAGGTATCACTAATACACGGAATGTAAACTTGGCTACACAGGAATTGAATTACAAAACAGAACAGGGTCTCAGATGTAGAAAACCAACTTATGCTTGCTTAAGGGAAAGGTGAGTTGGGGTGATGCATAAAACCAGAGATTGAAATTAGCACAGATACCGTTCCATAAGCCAAATATGTAATAGACAAGAGCTACTCCTTGCTCAACGAAGTGGACTCAACACCCCATATTAAACGCCTAAGAATATACCTGACTAGTAAGAATCTTAAAACCTATGGATTTACATGTCTCTTAAAGAGAATCAAGCATGTGTACAGCAGCATAAATGTAGCAGTGATAGCATTGGTGATGTTCGTTGAGCAAATGCAGACCCTTTGAAGTCATATAGCATGGTACCCATTCCATGGGTCTCTACTCTCCAGGTTTAAGGGATTCTTCCTTCATCTAAAACATGCATGTGGAACCCAGAGTATGATCCACCGTGTGATCGGGAAACGTGTTCAAATATGTCTCAGTTTTCGTACCCTGGTACTCGGGTGCAACATTCCAGACGCTTTACTAACACTCTCCCCACTTGGAGAGTCAGTGCCTTTAACGTCGTGTTTGGCCCAGTTTGCAATTTCTGCGGGAAATGAACAGGAATAGGGAGAACCAATGAGAGACTAGCTGGAGGTGTCTGGACGGGCAAATTTAACTCTCATTTCCCAACAGGAAGAGGAATTAACCAAAGGCTCAGCTTGACGTGCCGGAACCACACTAGGGCCTGAAGCAATCCTGCGGTGTTGCGGCCAGCTCACAATAAAGAGTGTTGAAGAAAGGAGCTCAGGGGCACTGTCATTCACAAACCTGCAGAGTTATAAATGACAGCTATCGTCCAAAAATATACTGAAGTAAGGCTGCCAAGAGCACTTGAAAGCGGGGCAGAATTGCAGGACACCGATTTCAGGAGGTAGACTGGAATTGCATGAAAAGCATAGGAAAAGAGGCAGAACGTCCACAATGATGCACTTGGCAAAAAGGGCGTATGCGTTTTTTCCTGAATATATTCAGGAAAAAACGCATACGCCCTTTTTGGCCAACCAAGCAAGCTTGCAAAGGAAATCTGCACTACAATGAAGTCTCACTGCCCCCCGGGCAAAAGGGCCATCTGAAAAAAGTGTAAAATCCAGAAAGGCAGGACAGGCCATGGAGAACTGGGAGCCTTGTTATGCTGATGGGCGGGATGTAAATTGCCAACAGCCACTCTGGAGAAGTGTATGGTGTTTCCTGAAACATCTAAAAAACAAAGCAACAGAACCTAGGGCACTTCGACTTATGCTCCTATAGCTTAGGGAAATTCAAATCAAAAAGACACAGCCACCCCAAAGTTTGGGACGGCTCTGTTTACAAGAACCTCGTTTATGGTACAAGTTCAATATCACAGAAAGCGAAAAATGAATAAAGAATTTGTGGTACTTACGTACAATGCAATATCACTCAGCAATGAAATCTATGTCATCAGGCCCGTAGCAGCATAATGAGTGGACTCAGTAACGATGATTCTAAGAGAAATAAGTCACACAGAAAAAGAAATATCATAAGGTATCACTAATACACGGAATGTAAACTTGGCTACACAGGAACTGAATTACAAAACAGAACAGGGTCTCAGATGTAGAAAACCAACTAATGCTTGCTTAAGGGGAAAGGTGAGTTGGGGTGCTGCATAAAACAAGAGATTGAAATTAGCACAGATACCGTTCCATAAGCCAAATATGTAATAGACAAGAGCTACTCCTTGCTCAACGAAGTGGACTCAACATCCCATATTAAACGCCTAAATATATACCTGAATAGTAAGAATCTTAAAACCTATGGATTTATATGTCTCCGTAAAGGAATCAAGCGTGTGTACAGCAGCATAAACACAGCAGTAATAGGATTGGTGAGTTTCGTTGAGCAAATGCAGACACTTTGAAGTCATATTGCATGGTACCCATTCCATGGGTCACAACTCTCCAGGTTTAAGGGATTCTTCCTTCAGCTAAAACATGCATGTGGAACCCAGAGTATGATCCACCGTGTGATTGGGAAACGTGTTCAAATGTGTCTCAGTTTTCGTCCCCTGCTACTCGGGTACAAGATTCCAGACGCTTTACTAACACTCTCCCCACTTGGAGAGTCAGTGCCTTTAACCTCCTGTTTGGCGCAGTTTGCAATTTCTTTGGGAAATGAACAGGAATAGGGAGAACCAATGAGAGACTAGCTGGAGGTGTCTGGACGGGCAAATTTAACTCTCATTTCCCACCAGGAAGAGGAATTAACCAAAGGCTCAGCTTGCCGTGCCGGAACCACACTAGGGCCTGAAGCAATCTTGCGGTGTTGCGGCCAGCTCACAAGAAAGCGAGTTGAACGAAGGAGCTCAGGGGCACTGTCATTCACTAACCTGCAGAGTTATAAATGACAGCTATCGTCCAAAAATATATTGAAGTAAGGCTGCCAAGAGCACTTGAAAGCAGGGCAGAATTGCAGGAAACCGATTTCAGGAGGTAGACTGGAATTGCATGAAAAGCATAGGAAAAGAGGCAGAACGTCCACAATGATGCACTTGGCCAAAAAGGGCGTATGCGTTTTTTCCTGAATATATTCAGGAAAAAACGCATACGCCCTTTTTGGCCAACCAAGCAAGCTTGCAAAGGAAATCTGCACTACAATGAAGTCTCACTGCCCCCCGGGCAAAAGGGCCATCTGAGAAAGGTGTAAAATCCAGAAAGGCAGGACAGGCCATGGAGAACTGGGAGCCTTGTTATGCTGATGGGCGGGATGTAAATTGCCAACAGCCACTCTGGAGAAGTGTATGGTGTTTCCTGAAACATCTAAAAAACAAAGCATCAGAGCCTAGGGCACTTCCAGTTATGCTCCTATAGCTTAGGGAAATTAAAATCAAAAAGACACAGCCACCCCAAAGTTTGGGACGGCTCTGTTTACAAGAACCTCGTTTATGGTACAAGTTCATTATCACAGAAAGCGAAAAATGAATAAAGAATTTGTGGTACTTACGGACAATGCAATATCACTCAGCAATGAAATCTATGTCATCAGGCCCGTAGCAGCATAATGAGTGGACTCAGGTACGATGATTCTAAGTGAAATATGTCACACAGAAAAAGAAATATCATAAGGTATCACTAATACACGGAATGTAAACTTGGCTACACAGGAACTGAATTACAAAACAGAACAGGGTCTCAAATGTAGAAAACCAACTTATGCTTGCTTAAGGGAAAGGTGAGTTGGGGTGCTGCATAAAACCAGAGATTGAAATTAGCACAGATACCGTTCCATAAGCCAAATATGTAATAGACAAGAGCTACTCCTTGCTCAACGAAGTGGACTCAACACCCCATATTAAACGCCTAAGAATATACCTGACTAGTAAGAATCTTAAAACCTATGGATTTACATGTCTCTGAAAGAGAATCAAGCATGTGTACAGCAGCATAAATGTAGCAGTGATAGGATTGGTGAGGTTCGGTGAGCAAATGCAGACCCTTTGAAGTCATATAGCATGGTACCCATTCCATGGGTCTCTACTCTCCACGTTTAAGGGATTCTTCCTTCAGCTAAAACATGCATGTGGAACCCAGATTATGATCCACCATGTGATCGGGAAACGTGTTGAAATGTGTCTCAGTTTTCGTCCCCTGGTACTCGGGTGCAACATTCCAGACGTTTTACTAACACTCTCCCCACTTGGAGAGTCAGTGCCTTTAACGTCGTGTTTGGCCCAGTTTGCAATTTCTGCGGGAAATGAACAGGAATAGGGAGAACCAATGAGAGACTAGCTGGAGGTGTCTGGATGGGCAAATTTAACTCTCATTTCCCAACAGGAAGAGGAATTAACCAAAGCTCAGCTTGACGTGCCGGAACCACACTAGGGCCTGAAGCAATCCTGCGGTGTTGCGGCCAGCTCACAATAAAGAGTGTTGAAGAAAGGAGCTCAGGGGCACTGTCATTCACAAACATGCAGAGTTATAAATGACAGCTATCGTCCAAAAATATATTGAAGTAAGGCTGCCAAGAGCACTTGAAAGCGGGGCAGAATTGCAGGAAACCGATTTCAGGAGGTAGACTGGAATTGCATGAAAAGCATAGGTAAAGAGGCAGAACGTCCACAATGATGCACTTGGCCAAAAAGGGCGTATGCGTTTTTTCCTGAATATATTCAGGAAAAAACGCATACGCCCTTTTTGGCCAACCAAGCAAGCTTGCAAAGGAAATCTGCACTACAATGAAGTCTCACTGCCCCCCGGGCAAAAGGGCCATCTGAAAAAAGTGTAAAATCCAGAAAGGCAGGACAGGCCATGGAGAACTGGGAGCCTTGTTATGCTGATGGGCGGGATGTAAATTGCCAACAGCCACTCTGGAGAAGTGTATGGTGTTTCCTGAAACATCTAAAAAACAAAGCAACAGAGCCTAGGGCACTTCCACTTATGCTCCTATAGCTTAGGGAAATTCAAATCAAAAAGACACAGCCACCCCAAAGTTTGGAACAGCTCTGTTTACAAGATACTCGTTTATGGTACAAGTTCAATATCACAGAAAGCGAAAAATGAATAAAGAATTTGTGGTATTTACGTACAATGCAATATCACTCAGCAATGAAATCTATGTCATCAGGCCCGTAGCACCATAATGAGTGGATTCAGATACGATGATTCTAAGTGAAATAAGTCACACAGAAAAAGAAACATCATAAGATATCACTAATACACGGAATGTAAACTTGGCTACACAGGAACTGAATTACAAAACAGAACAGGGTCTCAAATGTAGAAATCCAACTTATGCTTGCTTAAGGGGAAATGTGAGTTGGGGTGCTGCATAAAACCAGACATTGAAATTAGCACAGATACCGTTCCATAAGCCAAATATGTAATAGACAAGAGCTACTCCTTCCTCAATGAAGTGGACTCAGCACCCCATATTAAACGCCTAAGAATATACCTGACTAGTAAGAATCTTAAAACCTATGGATTTACATGTCTCTGAAAGAGAATCAAGCATGTGTACAGCAGCATAAATGCAGCAGTGATAGGTTTGGTGAGGTTCGGTGAGCAAATGCAGACCCTTTGAAGTCATATTGCATGGTACCCATTCCATGGGTCTCAACTCTCCAGGTTTAAGGGATTCTTCCTTCAGCTAAAACATGCATGTGGAACCCAGAGTATGATCCACCGTGTGATCGGGAAACGTGTTCAAATATTTCTCAGTTTAAGTCCCCTGGTACTCGGGTGCAACATTCCAGACGCTTTACTAACACTCTCCCCTCTTGGAGAGTCAGTGCCTTTAACCTCCTGTTTGGCCCAGTTTGCAATTTCTGCGGGAAATGAACAGTTTGCAATTTCTGCGGGAAATGAACAGGAATAGGGAGAACCAATGAGAGACTAGCTGGAGGTGTCTGGACGGGCAAATTTAACTCTCATTTCCCACCAGGAAGAGGAATTAACCAAAGGCTCAGCTTGCCGTGCCGGAACCACACTAGGGCCTGAAGCAATCTTGCGTTGTTGCGGCCAGCTCACAAGAAAGCGAGTTGAACGAAGGAGCTCAGGGGCACTGTCATTCACTAACCTGCAGAGTTATAAATGACAGCTATCGT
Organism: Lagenorhynchus albirostris; assembly: GCF_949774975.1. Classification (NCBI taxonomy): domain Eukaryota; kingdom Metazoa; phylum Chordata; class Mammalia; order Artiodactyla; family Delphinidae; genus Lagenorhynchus; species Lagenorhynchus albirostris. The sequence goes on along the minus strand of NC_083095.1, from coordinate 103,606,483 downwards.
CCAAAAATATATTGAAGTAAGGCTGCCAAGAGCACTTGAAAGCGGGGCAGAATTGCAGGAAACCGATTTCAGGAGGTAGACTGGAATTGCATGAAAAGCATAGTAAAAGAGGCAGAACGTCCACAATGATGCACTTGGCCAAAAAGGGCGTATGCGTTTTTTCCTGAATATATTCAGGAAAAAACGCATACGCCCTTTTTGGCCAACCAAGCAAGCTTGCAAAGGAAATCTGCACTACAATGAAGTCTCACTGCCCCACGGGCAAAAGGGCCATCTGAAAAAGGTGTAAAATCCAGAAAGGCAGGACAGGCCATGGAGAACTGGGAGCCTTGTTATGCTGATGGGCGGGATGTAAATTGCCAACAGCCACTCTGGAGAAGTGTATGGTGTTTCCTGAAACATCTAAAAAACAAAGCAACAGAGCCTAGGGCACTTCCACTTATGCTCCTATAGCTTAGGGAAATTCAAATCAAAAAGACACAGCCACCCCAAAGTTTGGGACGGCTCTGTTTACAAGAACCTCGTTTATGGTACAAGTTCAATATCACAGAAAGCGAAAAATGAATAAAGAATTTGTGGTAGTTACGTACAATGCAATATCACTCAGCAATGAAATCTATGTCATCAGGCCCGTAGCAGCATAATGAGTGGACTCAGGTACGATGATTCTAAGAGAAATAAGTCACACAGAAAAACAAATATCATAAGGTATCACTAATACACGGAATGTAAACTTGGCTACACAGGAATTGAATTACAAAACAGAACAGGGTCTCAGATGTAGAAAACCAACTTATGCTTGCTTAAGGGAAAGGTGAGTTGGGGTGCTGCATAAAACCAGAGATTGAAATTAGCACAGATACCGTTCCATAAGCCAAATATGTAATAGACAAGAGCTACTCCTTGCTCAACGAAGTGGACTCAACACCCCATATTAAACGCCTAAGAATATACCTGACTAGTAAGAATCTTAAAACCTATGGATTTACATGTCTCTGAAAGAGAATCAAGCATGTGTACAGCAGCATAAATGCAGAAGTGATAGGTTTGGTGAGGTTCGGTGAGCAAATGCAGACCCTTTGAAGTCATATTGCATGGTACCCATTCCATGGGTCTCAACTCTCCAGGTTTAAGGGATTCTTCCTTCAGCTAAAACATGCATGTGGAACCCAGAGTATGATCCACCGTGTGATCGGGAAACGTGTTCAAATATTTCTCAGTTTAAGTCCCCTGGTACTCGGGTGCAACATTCCAGACGCTTTACTAACACTCTCCCCTCTTGGAGAGTCAGTGCCTTTAACCTCCTGTTTGGCCCAGTTTGCAATTTCTGCGGGAAATGAACAGTTTGCAATTTCTGCGGGAAATGAACAGGAATAGGGAGAACCAATGAGAGACTAGCTGGAGGTGTCTGGACGGGCAAATTTAACTCTCATTTCCCACCAGGAAGAGGAATTAACCAAAGGCTCAGCTTGACGTGCCGGAACCACACTAGGGCCTGAAGCAATCTTGCGTTGTTGCGGCCAGCTCACAAGAAAGCGAGTTGAACGAAGGAGCTCAGGGGCACTGTCATTCACTAACCTGCAGAGTTATAAATGACAGCTATCGTCCAAAAATATATTGAAGTAAGGCTGCCAAGAGCACTTGAAAGCGGGGTAGAATTGCAGGACACCGATTTCAGGAGGTAGACTGGAATTGCATGAAAAGCATAGTAAAAGAGGCAGAACGTCCACAATGATGCACTTGGCCAAAAAGGGCGTATGCGTTTTTTCCTGAATATATTCAGGAAAAAACGCATACGCCCTTTTTGGCCAACCAAGCAAGCTTGCAAAGGAAATCTGCACTACAATGAAGTCTCACTGCCCCCCGGGCAAAAGGGCCATCTGAAAAAAGTGTAAAATCCAGAAAGGCAGGACAGGCCATGGAGAACTGGGAGCCTTGTTATGCTGATGGGCGGGATGTAAATTGCCAACAGCCACTCTGGAGAAGTGTATGGTGTTTCCTGAAACATCTAAAAAACAAAGCAACAGAGCCTAGGGCACTTCCACTTATGCTCCTATAGCTTAGGGAAATTCAAATCAAAAAGACACAGCCACCCCAAAGTTTGGGACGGCTCTGTTTACAAGAACCTCGTTTATGGTACAAGTTCAATATCACAGAAAGCGAAAAATGAATAAAGAATTTGTGGTAGTTACGTACAATGCAATATCACTCAGCAATGAAATCTATGTCATCAGGCCCGTAGCAGCATAATGAGTGGACTCAGGTACGATGATTCTAAGAGAAATAAGTCACACAGAAAAAGAAATATCATAAGGTATCACTAATACACGGAATGTAAACTTGGCTACACAGGAATTGAATTACAAAACAGAACAGGGTCTCAGATGTAGAAAACCAACTTATGCTTGCTTAAGGGGAAAGGTGAGTTGGGGTGCTGCATAAAACAAGAGATTGAAATTAGCACAGATACCGTTCCATAAGCCAAATATGTAATAGACAAGAGCTACTCCTTGCTCAACGAAGTGGACTCAACACCCCATATTAAACGCCTAAAAATATACCTGAATAGTAAGAATCTTAAAACCTATGGATTTATATGTCTCCGAAAAGGAATCAAGCGTGTGTACAGCAGCATAAACGCAGCAGTGATAGGATTGGTGAGTTTTGGTGAGCAAATGCAGACCCTTTGAAGTCATATTGCATGGTACCCATTCCATGGGTCACAACTCTCCAGGTTTAAGGGATTCTTCCTTCAGCTAAAACATGCATGTGGAACCCAGAGTATGATCCACCGTGTGATTGGGAAACGTGTTCAAATGTGTCTCAGTTTTCGTCCCGTGCTACTCGGATACAACATTCCAGACGCTTTACTAACACTCTCCCCACTTGGAGAGTCAGTGCCTTTAACGTCCTGTTTGGCCCAGTTTGCAATTTCTTCGGGAAATGAACAGGAATAGGGAAAACCAATGAGAGACTAGCTGGAGGTGTCTGGACGGGCAAATTTAACTCTCATTTCCCACCAGGAAGAGGAATTAACCAAAGGCTCAGCTTGCCGTGCCGGAAACACACTAGGGCCTGAAGCAATCTTGCGGTGTTGCGGCCAGCTCACAAGAAAGCGAGTTGAACGAAGGAGCTCAGGGACACTGTCATTCACAAACCTGCAGAGTTATAAATGACAGCTATCGTCCAAAAATATATTGAAGTAAGGCTGCCAAGAGCACTTGAAAGCGGGGCAGAATTGCAGGAAACCGATTTCAGGAGGTAGACTGGAATTGCATGAAAAGCATAGGAAAAGAGGCAGAACGTCCACAATGATGCACTTGGCCAAAAAGGGCGTATGCGTTTTTTCCTGAATATATTCAGGAAAAAACGCATACGCCCTTTTTGGCCAACCAAGCAAGCTTGCAAAGGAAATCTGCACTACAATGAAGTCTCACTGTCCCCCGGGCTAAAGGGCCATCTGAGAAAGGTGTAAAATCCAGAAAGGCAGGACAGGCCATGGAGAACTGGGAGCCTTGTTATGCTGATGGGCGGGATGTAAATTGCCAACAGCCACTCTGGAGAAGTGTATGGTGTTTCCTGAAACATCTAAAAAACAAAGCATCAGAGCCTAGGGCACTTCCACTTATGCTCCTATAGCTTAGGGAAATTAAAATCAAAAAGACACAGCCACCCCAAAGTTTGGGACGGCTCTGTTTACAAGAACCTCGTTTATGGTACAAGTTCATTATCACAGAAAGCGAAAAATGAATAAAGAATTTGTGGTACTTACGTACAATGCAATATCACTCAGCAATGAAATCTATGTCATCAGGCCCGTAGCAGCATAATGAGTGGACTCAGGTACGATGATTCTAAGTGAAATATGTCACACAGAAAAAGAAATATCATAAGGTATCACTAATAAACGGAATGTAAACTTGGCTACACAGGAACTGAATTACAAAACAGAACAGGGTCTCAAATGTAGAAAACCAACTTATGCTTGCTTAAGGGAAAGGTGAGTTGGGGTGCTGCATAAAACCAGAGATTGAAATTAGCACAGATACCGTTCCATAAGCCAAATATGTAATAGACAAGAGCTACTCCTTGCTCAACGAAGTGGACTCAACACCCCATATTAAACGCCTAAGAATATACCTGACTAGTAAGAATCTTAAAACCTATGGATTTATATGTTTCTGAAAGAGAATCAAGCGTGTGTACAGCAGCATAAACGCAGCAGTGATAGGATTGGTGAGGTTCGGTGAGCAAATGCAGACCCTTTGAAGTCATATTGCATGGTACCCATTCCATGGGTCTCAACTCTCCAGGTTTAAGGGATTCTTCCTTCAGCTAAAACATGCATGTGGAACCCAGAGTATGATCCACCGTGTGATCGGGAAACGTGTTCAAATATGTCTCAGTTTAAGTCCCCTGGTACTCGGGTGCAACATTCCAGACGCTTTACTAACACTCTCCCCACTTGGAGAGTCAGTGCCTTTAACCTCCTGTTTGGCCCAGTTTGCAATTTCTGCGGGAAATGAACAGGAATAGGGAGAACCAAAGAGAGAGTAGCTGGAGGTGTCTGGACGGGCAAATTTAACTCTCATTTCCCACCAGGAAGAGGAATTAACCAAAGGCTCAGCTTGCCGTGACGGAACCACACTAGGGCCTGAAGCAATCTTGCGGTGTTGCGGCCAGCTCACAAGAAAGCGAGTTGAAGAAAGGAGCTCAGGGGCACTGTCATTCACAAACCTGCAGAGTTATAAATGACAGCTATCGTCCAAAAATATATTGAAGTAAGGCTGCCAAGAGGACTTGAAAGCGGGGCAGAATTACAGGAAACTGATTTCAGGAGGTAGACTGGAATTGCATGAAAAGCATAGGAAAAGAGGCAGAACGTCCACAATGATGCACTTGGCAAAAAGGGCGTATGCGTTTTTTCCTGAATATATTCAGGAAAAAACGCATACGCCCTTTTTGGCCAACCAAGCAAGCTTGCAAAGGAAATCTGCACTACAATGAAGTCTCACTGCCCCACGGGCAAAAGGGCCATCTGAAAAAAGTGTAAAATCCAGAAAGACAGGACAGGCCATGGAGAACAGGGAGCCTTGTTATGCTGATGGGCGGGATGTAAATTGCCAACAGCCACTCTGGAGAAGTGTATGGTGTTTCCTGAAACATCTAAAAAACAAAGCAACAGAGCCTAGGGCACTTCCACTTATGCTCCTATAGCTTAGGGAAATTCAAATCAAAAAGACAGAGCCACCCCAAAATTTGGGACGGCTCTGTTTACAAGAACCTCGTTTATGGTACAAGTTCATTATCACAGAAAGCGAAAAATGAATAAAGAATTTGTGGTACTTACGTACAATGCAATATCACTCAGCAATGAAATCTCTGTCATCAGGCCCGTAGCAGCATAATGAGTGGATTCAGGTACGATGATTCTAAGTGAAATATGTCACACAGAAAAAGAAATATCATAAGGTATCACTAATACACGGAATGTAAACTTGGCTACACAGGAACTGAATTACAAAACAGAACAGGGTCTCAAATGTAGAAAACCAACTTATGCTTGCTTAAGGGAAAGGTGAGTTGGGGTGCTGCATAAAACCAGAGATTGAAATTAGCACAGATACCGTTCCATAAGCCAAATATGTAATAGACAAGAGCTACTCCTTGCTCAACGAAGTGGACTCAACACCCCATATTAAACGCCTAAGAATATACCTGACTAGTAAGAATCTTAAAACCTATGGATTTACATGTCTCTGAAAGAGAATCAAGCATGTGTACAGCAGCATAAATGTAGCAGTGATAGGATTGGTGAGGTTCGGTGAGCAAATGCAGACCCTTTGAAGTCATATAGCATGGTACCCATTCCATGGGTCTCTACTCTCCACGTTTAAGGGATTCTTCCTTCAGCTAAAACATGCATGTGGAACCCAGATTATGATCCACCATGTGATCGGGAAACGTGTTGAAATGTGTCTCAGTTTTCGTCCCCTGGTACTCGGGTGCAACATTCCAGACGCTTTACTAACACTCTCCCCACTTGGAGAGTCAGTGCCTTTAACGTCGTGTTTGGCCCAGTTTGCAATTTCTGCGGGAAATGAACAGGAATAGGGAGAACCAATGAGAGACTAGCTGGAGGTGTCTGGACGGGCAAATTTAACTCTCATTTCCCAACAGGAAGAGGAATTAACCAAAGGCTCAGCTTGACGTGCCGGAACCACACTAGGGCCTGAAGCAATCCTGCGGTGTTGCGGCCAGCTCACAATAAAGAGTGTTGAAGAAAGGAGCTCAGGGGCACTGTCATTCACAAACCTGCAGAGTTATAAATGACAGCTATCGTCCAAAAATATATTGAAGTAAGGCTGCCAAGAGCACTTGAAAGCGGGGTAGAATTGCAGGACACCGATTTCAGGAGGTAGACTGGAATTGCATGAAAAGCATAGGAAAAGAGGCAGAACGCCCACAATGATGCACTTGGCCAAAAAGGGCGTATGCGTTTTTTCCTGAATATATTCAGGAAAAAACGCATACGCCCTTTTTGGCCAACCAAGCAAGCTTGCAAAGGAAATCTGCACTACAATGAAGTCTCACTGCCCCCCGGGCAAAAGGGCCATCTGAAAAAAGTGTAAAATCCAGAAAGGCAGGACAGGCCATGGAGAACTGGGAGCCTTGTTATGCTGATGGGCGGGATGTAAATTGCCAACAGCCACTCTGGAGAAGTGTATGGTGTTTCCTGAAACATCTAAAAAACAAAGCAACAGAACCTAGGGCACTTCGACTTATGCTCCTATAGCTTAGGGAAATTCAAATCAAAAAGACACAGCCACCCCAAAGTTTGGGACGGCTCTGTTTACAAGAACCTCGTTTATGGTACAAGTTCAATATCACAGAAAGCGAAAAATGAATAAAGAATTTGTGGTACTTACGTACAATGCAATATCACTCAGCAATGAAATCTATGTCATCAGGCCCGTAGCAGCATAATGAGTGGACTCAGGTACGATGATTCTAAGAGAAATAAGTCACACAGAAAAAGAAATATCATAAGGTATCACTAATACACGGAATGTAAACTTGGCTACACAGGAACTGAATTACAAAACAGAACAGGGTCTCAGATGTAGAACACCAACTTATGCTTGCTTAAGGGGAAAGGTGAGTTGGGGTGCTGCATAAAACAAGAGATTGAAATTAGCACAGATACCGTTCCATAAGCCAAATATGTAATAGACAAGAGCTACTCCTTGCTCAACGAAGTGGACTCAACATCCCATATTAAACGCCTAAATATATACCTGAATAGTAAGAATCTTAAAACCTATGGATTTATATGTCTCCGAAAAGGAATCAAGCGTGTGTACAGCAGCATAAACGCAGCAGTGATAGGATTGGTGAGTTTCGGTGAGCAAATGCAGACACTTTGAAGTCATATTGCATGGTACCCATTCCATGGGTCACAACTCTCCAGGTTTAAGGGATTCTTCCTTCAGCTAAAACATGCATGTGGAACCCAGAGTATGATCCACCGTGTGATTGGGAAACGTGTTCAAATGTGTCTCAGTTTTCGTCCCCTGCACTCGGGTACAAGATTCCAGACGCTTTACTAACACTCTCCCCTCTTGGAGAGTCAGTGCCTTTAACCTCCTGTTTGGCCCAGTTTGCAATTTCTTCGGGAAATGAACAGGAATAGGGAAAACCAATGAGAGACTAGCTGGAGGTGTCTGGACGGGCAAATTTAACTCTCATTTCCCACCAGGAAGAGGAATTAACCAAAGGCTCAGCTTGCCGTGACGGAACCACACTAGGGCCTGAAGCAATCTTGCGGTGTTGCAGCCAGCTCACAAGAAAGCGAGTTGAACGAAGGAGCTCAGGGGCACTGTCATTCACAAACCTGCAGAGTTATAAATGACAGCTATCGTCCAAAAATATATTGAAGTAAGGCTGCCAAGAGGACTTGAAAGCGGGGCAGAATTACAGGAAACCGATTTCAGGAGGTAGACTGGAATTTCATGAAAAGCATAGTAAAAGAGGCAGAACGTCCACAATGATGCACTTGGCCAAAAAGGGCGTATGCGTTTTTTCCTGAATATATTCAGGAAAAAACGCATACGCCCTTTTTGGCCAACCAAGCAAGCTTGCAAAGGAAATCTGCACTACAATGAAGTCTCACTTCCCCCGGGGCAAAAGAGCCATCTGAAAAAGGTGTAAAATCCAGAAAGGCAGGACAGGCCATGGAGAACTGGGAGCCTTGTTATGCTGATGGGCGGGATGTAAATTGCCAACAGCCACTCTGGAGAAGTGTATGGTGTTTCCTGAAACATCTAAAAAACAAAGCAACAGAGCCTAGGGCACTTCCACTTATGCTCCTATAGCTTAGGGAAATTCAAATCAAAAAGACAGAGCCTCCCCAAAATTTGGGACGGCTCTGTTTACAAGAACCTCGTTTATGGTACAAGTTCATTATCACAGAAAGCGAAAAATGAATAAAGAATTTGTGGTACTTACGTACAATGCAATATCACTCAGCAATGAAATCTATGTCATCAGGCCCGTAGCAGCATAATGAGTGGATTCAGGTACGATGATTCTAAGTGAAATAGGTCACACAGAAAAAGAAATATCATAAGGTATCACTAATACACGGAATGTAAACTTGGCTACACAGGAATTGAATTACAAAACAGAACAGGGTCTCAGATGTAGAAAACCAACTTATGCTTGCTTAAGGGAAAGGTGAGTTGGGGTGATGCATAAAACCAGAGATTGAAATTAGCACAGATACCGTTCCATAAGCCAAATATGTAATAGACAAGAGCTACTCCTTGCTCAACGAAGTGGACTCAACACCCCATATTAAACGCCTAAGAATATACCTGACTAGTAAGAATCTTACAACCTATGGATTTACATGTCTCTGAAAGAGAATCAAGCATGTGTACAGCAGCATAAATGTAGCAGTGATAGCATTGGTGATGTTCGTTGAGCAAATGCAGACCCTTTGAAGTCATATAGCATGGTACCCATTCCATGGGTCTCTACTCTCCAGGTTTAAGGGATTCTTCCTTCATCTAAAACATGCATGTGGAACCCAGAGTATGATCCACCGTGTGATCGGGAAACGTGTTCAAATATGTCTCAGTTTTCGTACCCTGGTACTCGGGTGCAACATTCCAGACGCTTTACTAACACTCTCCCCACTTGGAGAGTCAGTGCCTTTAACGTCGTGTTTGGCCCAGTTTGCAATTTCTGCGGGAAATGAACAGGAATAGGGAGAACCAATGAGAGACTAGCTGGAGGTGTCTGGACGGGCAAATTTAACTCTCATTTCCCAACAGGAAGAGGAATTAACCAAAGGCTCAGCTTGACGTGCCGGAACCACTCTAGGGCCTGAAGCAATCCTGCGGTGTTGCGGCCAGCTCACAATAAAGAGTGTTGAAGAAAGGAGCTCACGGGCACTGTCATTCACAAACATGCAGAGTTATAAATGACAGCTATCGTCCAAAAATATATTGAAGTAAGGCTGCTAAGAGCACTTGAAAGCGGGGTAGAATTGCAGGACACCGATTTCAGGAGGTAGACTGGAATTCCATGAAAAGCATAGGAAAAGAGGCAGAACGCCCACAATGATGCACTTGGCCAAAAAGGGCGTATGCGTTTTTTCCTGAATATATTCAGGAAAAAACGCATACGCACTTTTTGGCCAACCAAGCAAGCTTGCAAAGGAAATCTGCACTACAATGAGGTCTCACTGCCCCCCGGGCAAAAGGGCCATCTGAAAAAAGTGTAAAATCCAGAAAGGCAGGACAGGCCATGGAGAACTGGGAGCCTTGTTATGCTGATGGGCGGGATGTAAATTGCCAACAGCCACTCTGGAGAAGTGTATGGTGTTTCATGAAACATCTAAAAAACAAAGCAACAGAACCTAGGGCACTTCGACTTATGCTCCTATAGCTTAGGGAAATTCAAATCAAAAAGACACAGCCACCCCAAAGTTTGGGACGGCTCTGTTTACAAGAACCTCGTTTATGGTACAAGTTCAATATCACAGAAAGCGAAAAATGAATAAAGAATTTGTGGTACTTACGTACAATGCAATATCACTCAGCAATGAAATCTATGTCATCAGGCCCGTAGCAGCATAATGAGTGGACTCAGGTACGATGATTCTAAGAGAAATAAGTCACACAGAAAAAGAAATATCATAAGGTATCACTAATACACGGAATGTAAACTTGGCTACACAGGAACTGAATTACAAAACAGAACAGGTTCTCAGATGTAGAAAACCAACTTATGCTTGCTTAAAGGGAAAGGTGAGTTGGGGTGCTGCATAAAACAAGAGATTGAAATTAGCACAGATACCGTTCCATAAGCCAAATATGTAATAGACAAGAGCTACTCCTTGCTCAACGAAGTGGACTCAACATCCCATATTAAACGCCTAAATATATACCTGAATAGTAAGAATCTTAAAACCTATGGATTTATATGTCTCCGAAAAGGAATCAAGCGTGTGTACAGCAGCATAAACGCAGCAGTGATAGGATTGGTGAGTTTCGGTGAGCAAATGCAGACACTTTGAAGTCATATTGCATGGTACCCATTCCATGGGTCACAACTCTCCAGGTTTAAGGGATTCTTCCTTCAGCTAAAACATGCATGTGGAACCCAGAGTATGATCCACCGTGTGATTGGGAAACGTGTTCAAATGTGTCTCAGTTTTCGTCCCCTGCACTCGGGTACAAGATTCCAGACGCTTTACTAACACTCTCCCCACTTGGAGAGTCAGTGCCTTTAACCTCCTGTTTGGCCCAGTTTGCAATTTCTGCGGGAAATGAACAGGAATAGGGAAAACCAATGAGAGACTAGCTGGAGGTGTCTGGACGGGCAAATTTAACTCTCATTTCCCACCAGGAAGAGGAATTAACCAAAGGCTCAGCTTGCCGTGACGGAACCACACTAGGGCCTGAAGCAATCTTGCGGTGTTGCAGCCAGCTCACAAGAAAGCGAGTTGAACGAAGGAGCTCAGGGGCACTGTCATTCACAAACCTGCAGAGTTATAAATGACAGCTATCGTCCAAAAATATATTGAAGTAAGGCTGCCAAGAGGACTTGAAAGCGGGGCAGAATTACAGGAAACCGATTTCAGGAGGTAGACTGGAATTTCATGAAAAGCAAAGTAAAAGAGGCAGAACGTCCACAATGATGCACTTGGCCAAAAAGGGCGTATGCGTTTTTTCCTGAATATATTCAGGAAAAAACGCATACGCCCTTTTTGGCCAACCAAGCAAGCTTGCAAAGGAAATCTGCACTACAATGAAGTCTCACTTCCCCCGGGGCAAAAGAGCCATCTGAAAAAGGTGTAAAATCCAGAAAGGCAGGACAGGCCATGGAGAACTGGGAGCCTTGTTATGCTGATGGGCGGGATGTAAATTGCCAACAGCCACTCTGGAGAAGTGTATGGTGTTTCCTGAAACATCTAAAAAACAAAGCAACAGAGCCTAGGGCACTTCCACTTATGCTCCTATAGCTTAGGGAAATTCAAATCAAAAAGACACAGCCACCCCAAAGTTTGGGACGGCTCTGTTTACAAGAACCTCGTTTATGGTACAAGTTCATTATCACAGAAAGCGAAAAATGAATAAAGAATTTGTGGTACTTACGTACAATGCAATATCACTCAGCAATGAAATCTATGTCATCAGGCCCGTAGCAGCATAATGAGTGGATTCAGGTACGATGATTCTAAGTGAAATAGGTCACACAGAAAAAGAAATATCATAAGGTATCACTAATACACGGAATGTAAACTTGGCTACACAGGAATTGAATTACAAAACAGAACAGGGTCTCAGATGTAGAAAACCAACTTATGCTTGCTTAAGGGAAAGGTGAGTTGGGGTGCTGCATAAAAGAAGAGATTGAAATTAGCACAGATACCGTTCCATAAGCCAAATATGTAATAGACAAGAGCTACTCCTTGCTCAACGAAGTGGACTCAACACCCCATATTAAACGCCTAAGAATATACCTGACTAGTAAGAATCTTAAAACCTATGGATTTACATGTCTCTGAAAGAGAATCAAGCATGTGTACAGCAGCATAAATGTAGCAGTGATAGCATTGGTGATGTTCGTTGAGCAAATGCAGACCCTTTGAAGTCATATAGCATGGTACCCATTCCATGGGTCTCTACTCTCCAGGTTTAAGGGATTCTTCCTTCAGCTAAAACATGCATGTGGAACCCAGAGTATGATCCACCGTGTGATCGGGAAACGTGTTCAAATATGTCTCAGTTTTCGTACCCTGGTACTCGGGTGCAACATTCCAGACGCTTTACTAACACTCTCCCCACTTGGAGAGTCAGTGCCTTTAACGTCGTGTTTGGCCCAGTTTGCAATTTCTGCGGGAAATGAACAGGAATAGGGAGAACCAATGAGAGACTAGCTGGAGGTGTCTGGACGGGCAAATTTAACTCTCATTTCCCAACAGGAAGAGGAATTAACCAAAGGCTCAGCTTGACGTGCCGGAACCACACTAGGGCCTGAAGCAATCCTGCGGTGTTGCGGCCAGCTCACAATAAAGAGTGTTGAAGAAAGGAGCTCACGGGCACTGTCATTCACAAACATGCAGAGTTATAAATGACAGCTATCGTCCAAAAATATATTGAAGTAAGGCTGCCAAGAGCACTTGAAAGCGGGGTAGAATTGCAGGACACCGATTTCAGGAGGTAGACTGGAATTCCATGAAAAGCATAGGAAAAGAGGCAGAACGCCCACAATGATGCACTTGGCCAAAAAGGGCGTATGCGTTTTTTCCTGAATATATTCAGGAAAAAACGCATACGCCCTTTTTGGCCAACCAAGCAAGCTTGCAAAGGAAATCTGCACTACAATGAAGTCTCACTGCCCCCCGGGCAAAAGGGCCATCTGAAAAAAGTGTAAAATCCAGAAAGGCAGGACAGGCCATGGAGAACTGGGAGCCTTGTTATGCTGATGGGCGGGATGTAAATTGCCAACAGCCACTCTGGAGAAGTGTATGGTGTTTCATGAAACATCTAAAAAACAAAGCAACAGAACCTAGGGCACTTCGACTTATGCTCCTATAGCTTAGGGAAATTCAAATCAAAAAGACACAGCCACCCCAAAGTTTGGGACGGCTCTGTTTACAAGAACCTCGTTTATGGTACAAGTTCAATATCACAGAAAGCGAAAAATGAATAAAGAATTTGTGGTACTTACGTACAATGCAATATCACTCAGCAATGAAATCTATGTCATCAGGCCCGTAGCAGCATAATGAGTGGACTCAGGTACGATGATTCTAAGAGAAATAAGTCACACAGAAAAAGAAATATCATAAGGTATCACTAATACACGGAATGTAAACTTGGCTACACAGGAACTGAATTACAAAACAGAACAGGGTCTCAGATGTAGAAAACCAACTTATGCTTGCTTAAGGGGAAAGGTGAGTTGGGGTGCTGCATAAAAGAAGAGATTGAAATTAGCACAGATACCGTTCCATAAGCCAAATATGTAATAGACAAGAGCTACTCCTTGCTCAACGAAGTGGACTCAACATCCCATATTAAACGCCTAAATATATACCTGAATAGAAAGAATCTTAAAACCTATGGATTTATATGTCTCCGAAAAGGAATCAAGCGTGTGTACAGCAGCATAAACGCAGCAGTGATAGGATTGGTGAGTTTCGGTGAGCAAATGCAGACACTTTGAAGTCATATTGCATGGTACCCATTCCATGGGTCACAACTCTCCAGGTTTAAGGGATTCTTCCTTCAGCTAAAACATGCATGTGGAACCCAGAGTATGATCCACCGTGTGATTGGGAAACGTGTTCAAATGTGTCTCAGTTTTCGTCCCCTGCTACTCGGGTACAAGATTCCAGACGCTTTACTAACACTCTCCCCACTTGGAGAGTCAGTGCCTTTAACGTCCTGTTTGGACCAGTTTGCAATTTCTTCGGGAAATGAACAGGAATAGGGAAAACCAATGAGAGACTAGCTGGAGGTGTCTGGACGGGCAAATTTAACTCTCATTTCCCACCAGGAAGAGGAATTAACCAAAGGCTCAGCTTGCCGTGCCGGAACCACACTAGGGCCTGAAGCAATCTTGCGTTGTTGCGGCCAGCTCACAAGAAAGCGAGTTGAACGAAGGAGCTCAGGGGCACTGTCATTCACAAACCTGCAGAGTTATAAATGACAGCTATCGTCCAAAAATATATTGAAGTAAGGCTGCCAAGAGCACTTGAAAGCGGGGCAGAATTGCAGGAAACCGATTTCAAGAGGTAGACTGGAATTGCATGAAAAGCATAGTAAAAGAGGCAGAACGTCCACAATGATGCACTTGGCCAAAAAGGGCGTATGCGTTTTTTCCTGAATATATTCAGGAAAAAACGCATACGCCCTTTTTGGCCAACCAAGCAAGCTTGCAAAGGAAATCTGCACTACAATGAAGTCTCACTGCCCCCGGGGCAAAAGGGCCATCTGAAAAAGGTGTAAAATCCAGAAAGGCAGGACAGTCCATGGAGAAATGGGAGCCTTGTTATGCTGATGGGCGGGATGTAAATTGCCAACAGCCACTCTGGAGAAGTGTATGGTGTTTCCTGAAACATCTAAAAAACAAAGCAACAGAGCCTAGGGCACTTCCACTTATGCTCCTATAGCTTAGGGAAATTAAAATCAAAAAGACACAGCCACCCCAAAGTTTGGGACGGCTCTGTTTACAAGAACCTCGTTTATGGTACAAGTTCAATATCACAGAAAGTGAAAAATGAATAAAGAATTTGTGGTACTTACGTACAATGCAATATCACTCAGCAATGAAATCTATGTCATCAGGCCCGTAGCAGCATAATGAGTGGACTCAGGTACGATGATTCTAAGAGAAATAAGTCACACAGAAAAAGAAATATCATAAGGTATCACTAATACACGGAATGTAAACTTGGCTACACAGGAATTGAATTACAAAACAGAACAGGGTCTCAGATGTAGAAAACCTACTTATGCTTGCTTAAGGGGAAAGGTGAGTTGGGGTGCTGCATAAAAGAAGAGATTGAAATTAGCACAGATACCGTTCCATAAGCCAAATATGTAATAGACAAGAGCTACTCCTTGCTCAACGAAGTGGACTCAACACCCCATATTAAACGCCTAAGAATATACCTGACTAGTAAGAATCTTAAAACCTATGGATTTACATGTCTCTGAAAGAGAATCAAGCATGTGTACAGCAGCATAAATGTAGCAGTGATAGCATTGGTGATGTTCGTTGAGCAAATGCAGACCCTTTGAAGTCATATAGCATGGTACCCATTCCATGGGTCTCTACTCTCCAGGTTTAAGGGATTCTTCCTTCAGCTAAAACATGCATGTGGAACCCAGAGTATGATCCACCGTGTGATCGGGAAACGTGTTCAAATATGTCTCAGTTTTCGTACCCTGGTACTCGGGTGCAACATTCCAGACGCTTTACTAACACTCTCCCCACTTGGAGAGTCAGTGCCTTTAACGTCGTGTTTGGCCCAGTTTGCAATTTCTGCGGGAAATGAACAGGAATAGGGAGAACCAATGAGAGACTAGCTGGAGGTGTCTGGACGGGCAAATTTAACTCTCATTTCCCAACAGGAAGAGGAATTAACCAAAGGCTCAGCTTGACGTGCCGGAACCACACTAGGGCCTGAAGCAATCCTGCGGTGTTGCGGCCAGCTCACAATAAAGAGTGTTGAAGAAAGGAGCTCAGGGGCACTGTCATTCACAAACCTGCAGAGTTATAAATGACAGCTATCGTCCAAAAATATATTGAAGTAAGGCTGCCAAGAGCACTTGAAAGCGGGGTAGAATTGCAGGACACCGATTTCAGGAGGTAGACTGGAATTGCATGAAAAGCATAGGAAAAGAGGCAGAACGCCCACAATGATGCACTTGGCCAAAAAGGGCGTATGCGTTTTTTCCTGAATATATTCAGGAAAAAACGCATACGCCCTTTTTGGCCAACCAAGCAAGCTTGCAAAGGAAATCTGCACTACAATGAAGTCTCACTGCCCCCCGGGCAAAAGGGCCATCTGAAAAAAGTGTAAAATCCAGAAAGGCAGGACAGGCCATGGAGAACTGGGAGCCTTGTTATGCTGATGGGCGGGATGTAAATTGCCAACAGCCACTCTGGAGAAGTGTATGGTGTTTCATGAAACATCTAAAAAACAAAGCAACAGAACCTAGGGCACTTCGACTTATGCTCCTATAGCTTAGGGAAATTCAAATCAAAAAGACACAGCCACCCCAAAGTTTGGGACGGCTCTGTTTACAAGAACCTCGTTTATGGTACAAGTTCAATATCACAGAAAGCGAAAAATGAATAAAGAATTTGTGGTACTTACGTACAATGCAATATCACTCAGCAATGAAATCTATGTCATCAGGCCCGTAGCAGCATAATGAGTGGACTCAGGTACGATGATTCTAAGAGAAATAAGTCACACAGAAAAAGAAATATCATAAGGTATCACTAATACACGGAATGTAAACTTGGCTACACAGGAACTGAATTACAAAACAGAACAGGGTCTCAGATGTAGAAAACCTACTTATGCTTGCTTAAGGGGAAAGGTGAGTTGGGGTGCTGCATAAAAGAAGAGATTGAAATTAGCACAGATACCGTTCCATAAGCCAAATATGTAATAGACAAGAGCTACTCCTTGCTCAACGAAGTGGACTCAACATCCCATATTAAACGCCTAAATATATACCTGAATAGAAAGAATCTTAAAACCTATGGATTTATATGTCTCCGAAAAGGAATCAAGCGTGTGTACAGCAGCATAAACGCAGCAGTGATAGGATTGGTGAGTTTCGGTGAGCAAATGCAGACCCTTTGAAGTCATATTGCATGGTACCCATTCCATGGGTCACAACTCTCCAGGTTTAAGGGATTCTTCCTTCAGCTAAAACATGCATGTGGAACCCAGAGTATGATCCACCGTGTGATTGGGAAACGTGTTCAAATGTGTCTCAGTTTTCGTCCCCTGCTACTCGGGTACAAGATTCCAGACGCTTTACTAACACTCTCCCCACTTGGAGAGTCAGTGCCTTTAACGTCCTGTTTGGACCAGTTTGCAATTTCTTCGGGAAATGAACAGGAATAGGGAAAACCAATGAGAGACTAGCTGGAGGTGTCTGGACGGGCAAATTTAACTCTCATTTCCCACCAGGAAGAGGAATTAACCAAAGGCTCAGCTTGCCGTGCCGGAACCACACTAGGGCCTGAAGCAATCTTGCGTTGTTGCGGCCAGCTCACAAGAAAGCGAGTTGAACGAAGGAGCTCAGGGGCACTGTCATTCACAAACCTGCAGAGTTATAAATGACAGCTATCGTCCAAAAATATATTGAAGTAAGGCTGCCAAGAGGACTTGAAAGCGGGGCAGAATTGCAGGAAATCGATTTCAAGAGGTAGACTGGAATTGCATGAAAAGCATAGTAAAAGAGGCAGAACGTCCACAATGATGCACTTGGCCAAAAAGGGCGTATGCGTTTTTTCCTGAATATATTCAGGAAAAAACGCATACGCCCTTTTTGGCCAACCAAGCAAGCTTGCAAAGGAAATCTGCACTACAATGAAGTCTCACTGCCCCCGGGGCAAAAGGGCCATCTGAAAAAGGTGTAAAATCCAGAAAGGCAGGACAGTCCATGGAGAAATGGGAGCCTTGTTATGCTGATGGGCGGGATGTAAATTGCCAACAGCCACTCTGGAGAAGTGTATGGTGTTTCCTGAAACATCTAAAAAACAAAGCAACAGAGCCTAGGGCACTTCCACTTATGCTCCTATAGCTTAGGGAAATTAAAATCAAAAAGACACAGCCACCCCAAAGTTTGGGACGGCTCTGTTTACAAGAACCTCGTTTATGGTACAAGTTCAATATCACAGAAAGTGAAAAATGAATAAAGAATTTGTGGTACTTACGTACAATGCAATATCACTCAGCAATGAAATCTATGTCATCAGGCCCGTAGCAGCATAATGAGTGGACTCAGGTACGATGATTCTAAGAGAAATAAGTCACACAGAAAAAGAAATATCATAAGGTATCACTAATACACGGAATGTAAACTTGGCTACACAGGAATTGAATTACAAAACAGAACAGGGTCTCAGATGTAGAAAACCAACTTATGCTTGCTTAAGGGAAAGGTGAGTTGGGGTGATGCATAAAACCAGAGATTGAAATTAGCACAGATACCGTTCCATAAGCCAAATATGTAATAGACAAGAGCTACTCCTTGCTCAACGAAGTGGACTCAACACCCCATATTAAACGCCTAAGAATATACCTGACTAGTAAGAATCTTAAAACCTATGGATTTACATGTCTCTGAAAGAGAATCAAGCATGTGTACAGCAGCATAAATGTAGCAGTGATAGCATTGGTGATGTTCGTTGAGCAAATGCAGACCCTTTGAAGTCATATAGCATGGTACCCATTCCATGGGTCTCTACTCTCCAGGTTTAAGGGATTCTTCCTTCAGCTAAAACATGCATGTGGAACCCAGAGTATGATCCACCGTGTGATCGGGAAACGTGTTCAAATATGTCTCAGTTTTCGTACCCTGGTACTCGGGTGCAACATTCCAGACGCTTTACTAACACTCTCCCCACTTGGAGAGTCAGTGCCTTTAACGTCGTGTTTGGCCCAGTTTGCAATTTCTGCGGGAAATGAACAGGAATAGGGAGAACCAATGAGAGACTAGCTGGAGGTGTCTGGACGGGCAAATTTAACTCTCATTTCCCAACAGGAAGAGGAATTAACCAAAGGCTCAGCTTGACGTGCCGGAACCACACTAGGGCCTGAAGCAATCCTGCGGTGTTGCGGCCAGCTCACAATAAAGAGTGTTGAAGAAAGGAGCTCAGGGGCACTGTCATTCACAAACCTGCAGAGTTATAAATGACAGCT
Source organism: Lagenorhynchus albirostris (assembly GCF_949774975.1). Classification (NCBI taxonomy): domain Eukaryota; kingdom Metazoa; phylum Chordata; class Mammalia; order Artiodactyla; family Delphinidae; genus Lagenorhynchus; species Lagenorhynchus albirostris. The sequence goes on along the minus strand of NC_083095.1, from coordinate 103,587,510 downwards.
ATCGTCCAAAAATATATTGAAGTAAGGCTGCCAAGAGCACTTGAAAGCGGGGTAGAATTGCAGGACACCGATTTCAGGAGGTAGACTGGAATTGCATGAAAAGCATAGGAAAAGAGGCAGAACGCCCACAATGATGCACTTGGCCAAAAAGGGCGTATGCGTTTTTTCCTGAATATATTCAGGAAAAAACGCATACGCCCTTTTTGGCCAACCAAGCAAGCTTGCAAAGGAAATCTGCACTACAATGAAGTCTCACTGCCCCCCGGGCAAAAGGGCCATCTGAAAAAAGTGTAAAATCCAGAAAGGCAGGACAGGCCATGGAGAACTGGGAGCCTTGTTATGCTGATGGGCGGGATGTAAATTGCCAACAGCCACTCTGGAGAAGTGTATGGTGTTTCATGAAACATCTAAAAAACAAAGCAACAGAACCTAGGGCACTTCGACTTATGCTCCTATAGCTTAGGGAAATTCAAATCAAAAAGACACAGCCACCCCAAAGTTTGGGACGGCTCTGTTTACAAGAACCTCGTTTATGGTACAAGTTCAATATCACAGAAAGCGAAAAATGAATAAAGAATTTGTGGTACTTACGTACAATGCAATATCACTCAGCAATGAAATCTATGTCATCAGGCCCGTAGCAGCATAATGAGTGGACTCAGGTACGATGATTCTAAGAGAAATAAGTCACACAGAAAAAGAAATATCATAAGGTATCACTAATACACGGAATGTAAACTTGGCTACACAGGAACTGAATTACAAAACAGAACAGGGTCTCAGATGTAGAAAACCTACTTATGCTTGCTTAAGGGGAAAGGTGAGTTGGGGTGCTGCATAAAAGAAGAGATTGAAATTAGCACAGATACCGTTCCATAAGCCAAATATGTAATAGACAAGAGCTACTCCTTGCTCAACGAAGTGGACTCAACATCCCATATTAAACGCCTAAATATATACCTGAATAGAAAGAATCTTAAAACCTATGGATTTATATGTCTCCGAAAAGGAATCAAGCGTGTGTACAGCAGCATAAACGCAGCAGTGATAGGATTGGTGAGTTTCGGTGAGCAAATGCAGACCCTTTGAAGTCATATTGCATGGTACCCATTCCATGGGTCACAACTCTCCAGGTTTAAGGGATTCTTCCTTCAGCTAAAACATGCATGTGGAACCCAGAGTATGATCCACCGTGTGATTGGGAAACGTGTTCAAATGTGTCTCAGTTTTCGTCCCCTGCTACTCGGGTACAAGATTCCAGACGCTTTACTAACACTCTCCCCACTTGGAGAGTCAGTGCCTTTAACGTCCTGTTTGGACCAGTTTGCAATTTCTTCGGGAAATGAACAGGAATAGGGAAAACCAATGAGAGACTAGCTGGAGGTGTCTGGACGGGCAAATTTAACTCTCATTTCCCACCAGGAAGAGGAATTAACCAAAGGCTCAGCTTGCCGTGCCGGAACCACACTAGGGCCTGAAGCAATCTTGCGTTGTTGCGGCCAGCTCACAAGAAAGCGAGTTGAACGAAGGAGCTCAGGGGCACTGTCATTCACAAACCTGCAGAGTTATAAATGACAGCTATCGTCCAAAAATATATTGAAGTAAGGCTGCCAAGAGCACTTGAAAGCGGGGCAGAATTGCAGGAAACCGATTTCAAGAGGTAGACTGGAATTGCATGAAAAGCATAGGAAAAGAGGCAGAACGTCCACAATGATGCACTTGGCCAAAAAGGGCGTATGCGTTTTTTCCTGAATATATTCAGGAAAAAACGCATACGCCCTTTTTGGCCAACCAAGCAAGCTTGCAAAGGAAATCTGCACTACAATGAAGTCTCACTGCCCCCGGGGCAAAAGGGCCATCTGAAAAAGGTGTAAAATCCAGAAAGGCAGGACAGTCCATGGAGAAATGGGAGCCTTGTTATGCTGATGGGCGGGATGTAAATTGCCAATAGCCACTCTGGAGAAGTGTATGGTGTTTCCTGAAACATCTAAAAAACAAAGCAACAGAGCCTAGGGCACTTCCACTTATGCTCCTATAGCTTAGGGAAATTCAAATCAAAAAGACACAGCCACCCCAAAGTTTGGGACGGCTCTGTTTACAAGAACCTCGTTTATGGTACAAGTTCAATATCACAGAAAGCGAAAAATGAATAAAGAATTTGTGGTACTTACGTACAATGCAATATCACTCAGCAATGAAATCTATGTCATCAGGCCCGTAGCAGCATAATGAGTGGACTCAGATACGATGATTCTAAGAGAAAGAGGTCACACAGAAAATGAAATATCATAAGGTATCACTAATACACGGAATGTAAACTTGGCTGCCCAGGAACTGAATTACAAAACAGAACAGGGTCTCAAATGTAGAAAACCAACTTATGCTTGCTTAAGGGGAAAGGTGAGTTAGGGTGCTGCATAAAACCAGAGATTGAAATTAGTACAGATACCGTTCCACAAGCCAAATATGTAATAGTCAAGAGCTACTCCTTGCTCAACGAAGTGGACTCAACACCCCATATTAAACGCCTAAGAATATACCTGACTAGTAAGAATCTTAAAACCTATGGATTTACATGTCTCCGAAAGAGAATCAAGCATGTGTACAGCAGCATAAACGCAGCAGTGATAGGATTGGTGAGGTTCGGTGAGCAAATGCAGACCCTTTGAAGTCATATTGCATGGTACCCATTCCATGGGTCTCAACTCTCCAGGTTTAAGGGATTCTTCCTTCAGCTAAAACATGCATGTGGAACCCAGAGTATGATCCACCATGTGATCGGGAAACGTGTTCAAATATGTCTCATTTTAAGTCCCCTGGTACTCGGGTGCAACATTCCAGACGCTTTACTAACACTCTCCCCACTTGGAGAGTCAGTGCCTTTAACCTCCTGTTTGGCCCCGTTTGCAATTTCTGCGGGAAATGAACAGGAATAGGGAGAACCAATGAGAGACTAGCTGGAGGTGTCTGGACGGGCAAATTTAACTCTCATTTCTCACCAGGAAGAGGAATTAACCAAAGTCTCAGCTTGCCGTGCTGGAACCACACTAGGGCCTGAAGCAATCTTGCGGTATTGCGGCCAGCTCACAAGAAAGCGAGTTGAACAAAGGAGCTCAGGGGCACTGTAATTCCCAAACCTGCAGAGTTATAAATGACAGCTATCTTCCAAAAATATATTGAAGTAAGGCTGCCAAGAAGACTTGAAAGCGGGGCAGAATTGCAGGATACCGATTTCAGGAGGTGACTGGAATTGCATGAAAAGCATAGGAAAAGAGGCAGAACGTCCACAATGATGCACTTGGCCAAAAAGGGCGTATGCGTTTTTTCCTGAATATATTCAGGAAAAAACGCATACGACCCTTTTGGCCAACCAAGCAAGCTTGCAAAGGAAATCTGCACTACAATGAAGTCTCACTGCCCCACGGGCAAAAGGGCCATCTGAAAAAAGTGTAAAATCCAGAAAGGCAAGACAGGCCATGGAGAACTGGGAGCCTTGTTATGCTGATGGGCGGGATGTAAATTGCCAACAGCCACTCTGGAGAAGTGTATGGTGTTTCCTGAAACATCTAAAAAACAAAGCAACAGAGCCTAGGGCACTTCCACTTATGCTCCTATAGCTTAGGGAAATTCAAATCAAAAAGACACAGCCACCCCAAAGTTTGGGACGGCTCTGTTTACAATATCCTCGTTTATGGTACAAGTTCATTATCACAGAGAGCGAAAAATGAATAAAGAATTTGTGGTATTTACGTACAATGCAATATAACTCAGCAATGAAATCTATGTCATCAGGCCCGTAGCACCATAATGAGTGGATTCAGATACGATGATTCTAAGTGAAATAAGTCACACAGAAAAAGAAACATCATAAGATATCACTAATACACGGAATGTAAACTTGGCTACACAGGAACTGAATTACAAAACAGAACAGGGTCTCAAATGTAGAAAACCAACTTATGCTTGTTTAAGGGGAAAGGTGAGTTGGGGTGCTGCATAAAACAAGAGATTGAAATTAGCACAGATACCGTTCCATAACCCAAATATGTAATAGACAAGAGCTACTCCTTGCTCAACGAAGTGGACTCAACACCCCATATTAAACGCCTAAAAATATACCTGAATAGTAAGTATCTTAAAACCTATGGATTTATATATCTCCGAAAAGGAATCAAGCGTGTGTACAGCAGCATAAACGCAGCAGTGATAGGACTGGTGAGTTTCGGTGAGCAAATGCAAACCCTTTGAAGTCATATTGCATGGTACCCATTCCATGGGTCACAACTCTCCAGGTTTAAGGGATTCTTCCTTCAACTAAAACATGCATGTGGAACCCAGAGTATGATCCACCGTGTGATTGGGAAACGTGTTCAAATATGTCTCAGTTTTCTTCCCCTGCTACTCGGGTACAACATTCCAGACGCTTTACTAACACTCTCCCCACTTGGAGAGTCAGTGCCTTTAACCTCCTGTTTGGCCCAGTTTGCAATTTCTGCGGGAAATGAACAGGAATAGGGAGAACCAATGAGAGACTAGCTGGAGGTGTCTGGACGGGCAAATTTAACTCTCATTTCCCACCAGGAAGAGGAATTAACCAAAGGCTCAGCTTGCCGTGCCAGAACCACACTAGGGCCTGAAGCAATCTTCAGGTGTTGTGGCCAGCTCACAAGAAAGAGAGTTGACGAAGGAGTTCAGGGGCACTGTCATTCACAAACCTGCAGAGTTATAAATGACAGCTATCGTCCAAAAATATATTGATGTAAGGCTGCGAAGAGCACTTGAAAGCGGGGCAGAATTGCAGGAAACCGATTTCAGGAGGTAGACTGGAATTGCATGAAAAGCATAGTAAAAGAGGCAGAACGTCCACAATGATGCACTTGGCCAAAAAGGGCGTATGCGTTTTTTCCTGAATATATTCAGGAAAAAACGCATACGCCCTTTTTGGCCAACCAAGCAAGCTTGCAAAGGAAATCTGCACTACAATGAAGTCTCACTGCCCACCGGGCAAAAGGGCCATCTGAAAAAAGTGTAAAATCCAGAAAGGCAGGACAGGCCATGGAGAACTGGGAGCCTTGTTATGCTGATGGGCGGGATGTAAATTGCCAACAGCCACTCTGGAGAAGTGTATGGTGTTTCCTGAAACATCTAAAAAAAAAAGCAACAGAGCCTAGGGCACTACCACTTATGCTCCTATAGCTTAGGGAAATTAAAATCAAAAAGACACAGCCACCCCAAAGTTTGGGACGGCTCTGTTTACAAGAACCTCGTTTATGGTACAAGTTCAATATCACAGAAAGCGAAAAATGAATAAAGAATTTGTGGTACTTACGTACAATGCAATATCACTCAGCAATGAAATATATGTCATCAGACCCGTAGCAGCATAATGAGTGGACTCAGGTACGATGATTCTAAGAGAAATAAGTCACACAGAAAAAGAAATATAATAAGGTATCACTAATACACGGAATGTAAACTTGGCTACCCAGGAACTGAATTACAAAACAGAACAGGGTCTCAAATGTAGAAAACCAACTTATGCTTGCTTAAGGGGAAAGGTGAGTTGGGGTGCTGCATAAAACCAGAGATTGAAATTAGCACAGATACCGTTCCATAAGGCAAATATATAATAGACAAGAGCTACTCCTTCCTCAAACGAAGTGGACTCAACACCCCATATTAAACGCCTAAGAATATACCTGACTAGTAAGAATCTTAAAACCTACGGATTTACATGTCTCCGAAAGAGAATCAAGCGTGTGTACAGCAGCATAAACGCAGCAGTGATAGGATTCGTGAGGTTCAGTGAGCAAATGCAGACCCTTTGAAGTCATATTGCATGGTACCCATTCCATGGGTCTCAACTCTCCAGGTTTAAGGGATTCTTCCTTCAGATAAAACATGCATGTGGAACCCAGAGTATGATCCACCGTGTGATCGGGAAACGTGTTCAAATATGTCTCAGTTTAAGTCCCCTGGTACTCGGGTGCAACATTCCAGACGCTTTACTAACACTCTCCCCACTTGGAGAGTCAGTGCCTTTAACCTCCTGTTTGGCCCAGTTTGCAATTTCTGCGGGAAATGAACAGGAATAGGGAGAACCAATGAGAGACTAGCTGGAGGTGTCTGGACGTGCAAATTTAACTCTCATTTCCCACCAGGAAGAGGAATTAACCAAAGGCTCAGCTTGCCGTGCCGGAACCACACTAGGGCCTGAAGCAATCTTGCGGTGTTGCGGCCAGCTCACAAGAAAGCGAGTTGAAGAAAGGAGCTCAGGGGCACTGTCATTCACAAACCTGCAGAGTTATAAATGACAGCTATCGTCCAAAAATATATTGAAGGAAGGCTGCCAAGAGGACTTGAAAGCGGGGCAGAATTGCAGGAAACTGATTTCAGGAGGTAGACTGGAATTGCATGAAAAGCATAGGAAAAGAGGCAGAACGTCCACAATGATGCACTTGGCCAAAAAGGGCGTATGCGTTTTTCCTGAATATATTCAGGAAAAAACGCATACGCCCTTTTTGGCCAACCAAGCAAGCTTGCAAAGGAAATCTGCACTACAATGAAGTCTCACTGCCCCACGGGCAAAAGGGCCATCTGAAAAAAGTGTAAAATCCAGAAAGGCAGGACAGGCCATGGAGAACTGGGAGCCTTGTTATGCTGATGGGCGGGATGTAAATTGCCAACAGCCACTCTGGAGAAGTGTATGGTGTTTCCTGAAAAACCTAAAAAACAAAGCAACAGAGCCTAGGGCACTTCCACTTATGCTCCTATAGCTTAGGGAAATTAAAATCAAAAAGACACAGCCACCCAAAAGTTTGGGACGGCTCTGTTTACAAGATCCTCGTTTATGGTACAAGTTCAATATCACAGAAAGCGAAAAATGAATAAAGAATTTGTGGTATTTACGTACAATTCAATATCACTCAACAATGAAATCTATGTCATCAGGCCCTTAGCACCATAATGAGTGGATTCAGATATGATGATTCTAAGTGAAATAAGTCACACAGAAAAAGAAACATCATAAGATATCACTAATACACGGAATGTAAACTTGGCTACACAGGAACTGAATTACAAAACAGAACAGGGTCTCAAATGTAGAAAACCAACTTATGCTTGCTTAAGGGGAAAGGTGAGTTGGGGTGCTGCATAAAACCAGAGATTGAAATTAGCACACATACCGTTCCATAAGCCAAATATGTAATAGACAAGAGCTACTCCTTGCTCAACAAAGTGGACTCAACACCCCATATTAAACGCCTAAAAATATACCTGAATAGTATGAATCTTAAAACCTATGGATTTATATGTCTCCGAAAAGGAATCAAGCGTGTGTACAGCAGCATAAACGCAGCAGTGATAGGATTGGTGAGTTTCGGTGAGCAAATGCAGACCCTTTGAAGTCATATTGCATGGTACCCATTCCATGGGTCTCAACTCTCCAGGTTTAAGGGATTCTTCCTTCAGCTAAAACATGCATGTGGAACCCAGAGTATGATCCACCGTGTGATCGGGAAACGTGTTCAAATATGTCTCAGTTTAAGTCCCCTGGTACTCGGGTGCAACATTCCAGACGCTTTACTAACACTCTCCCCACTTGGAGAGTCAGTGCCTTTAACCTCCTGTTTGGCCCAGTTTGCAATTTCTGCGGGAAATGAACAGGAATAGGGAGAACCAATGAGAGACTAGCTGGAGGTGTCTGGACGGGCAAATTTAACTCTCATTTCCCACCAGGAAGAGGAATTAACCAAAGGCTCAGCTTGCCGTGCCCAAACCACACTAGGGCCTGAAGCAATCTTGCGGTGTTGCGGCCAGCTCACAAGAAAGCGAGTTGAAGAAAGGAGCTCAGGGGCACTGTCATTCACAAAGCTGCAGAGTTATAAATGACAGCTATCGTCCAAAAATATATTGAAGTAAGGCTGCCAAGAGGACTTGAAAGCGGGGCAGAATTGCAGGAAACCGATTTCAGGAGGTAGACTGGAATTGCATGAAAAGCATAGGAAAAGAGGCAGAACGTCCACAATGATGCACTTGGCCAAAAAGGGCGTATGCGTTTTTTCCTGAATATATTCAGCAAAAAACGCATACGCCCTTTTTGGCCAACCAAGCAAGCTTGTAAAGGAAATCTGCACTACAATGAAGTCTCACTGCCCCACGGGCAAAAGGGCCATCTGAAAAAAGTGTAAAATCCAGAAAGGCAGGACAGGCCATGGAGAACTGGGAGCCTTGTTATGCTGATGGGCGGGATGTAAATTGCCAACAGCCACTCTGGAGAAGTGTATGGTGTTTCCTGAAACATCGAAAAAACAAAGCAACAGAGCCTAGGGCACTTCCACTTATGCTCCTATAGCTTAGGGAAATTCAAATCAAAAAGACACAGCCACCCCAAAGTTTGGGACGGCTCTGTTTACAAGAACCTCGTTTATGGTACAAGTACAATATCACAGAAAGCGAAAAATGAATAAAGAATTTGTGGTACTTACGTACAATGCAATATCACTCAGCAATGGAATCTATGTCTTCAGGCCCATAGCACCATAATGAGTGGATTCAGATACGATGATTCTAAGTGAAATAAGTCACACAGAAAAAGAAACATCATAAGGTATCACTAATACACGGAATGTAAACTTGGCTACCCAGGAACTGAATTACAAAACAGAACAGGGTCTCAAATGTAGAAAACCAACTTATGCTTGCTTAAGGGGAAAGGTGAGTTGGGGTGCTGCATAAAACAAGAGATTGAAATTAGTACAGATACCATTCCATAATTCAAATATGTAATAGACAAGAGCTACTCCTTGCTCAACGAAGTGGACTCAACACCCCATATTAAACGCCTAAAAATATACCTGAATAGTAAGAATCTTAAAACCTACGGATTTATATGTCTCCGAAAAGGAATCAAGCGTGTGTACAGCAGCATAAACGCAGCAGTGATAGGATTGGTGAGGTTCGGTGAGCAAATGCAGACCCTTTGAAGTCATATTGCATGGTACCCATTCCATGGGTCTCAACTCTCCAGGTTTAAGGGATTCTTCCTTCAGCTAAAACGTGCATGTGGAACCCAGAGTATGATCCACCGTGTGATCGGGAAACTTGTTCAAATATGTCTCAGTTTAAGTCCCCTGGTACTCGGGTGCAACATTCCAGACGCTTTACTAACACTCTCCCCACTTGGAGAGTCAGTGCCTTTAACCTCCTGTTTGGCCCAGTTTGCAATTTCTGCGGAAAATGAACAGGAATAGGGAGAACCAATGAGAGACTAGCTGGAGGTGTCTGGACGGGCAAATTTAACTCTCATTTCCCACCAGGAAGAGGAATTAACCAAAGGCTCAGCTTGCCGTGCCCAAACCACACTAGGGCCTGAAGCAATCTTGCGGTGTTGCGGCCAGCTCACAAGAAAGCGAGTTGAAGAAAGGAGCTCAGGGGCACTGTCATTCACAAAGCTGCAGAGTTATAAATGACAGCTATCGTCCAAAAATATATTGAAGTAAGGCTGCCAAGAGGACTTGAAAGCGGGGCAGAATTGCAGGACACCGATTTCAGGAGGTAGACTGGAATTGCATGAAAAGCATAGGAAAAGAGGCAGAACGTCCACAATGATGCACTTGGCCAAAAAGGGCGTATGCGTTTTTTCCTGAATATATTCAGCAAAAAACGCATACGCCCTTTTTGGCCAACCAAGCAAGCTTGCAAAGGAAATCTGCACTACAATGAAGTCTCACTGCCCCACGGGCAAAAGGGCCATCTGAAAAAAGTGTAAAATCCAGAAAGGCAGGACAGGCCATGGAGAACTGGGAGCCTTGTTATGCTGATGGGCGGGATGTAAATTGCCAACAGCCACTCTGGAGAAGTGTATGGTGTTTCCTGAAACATCTAAAAAACAAAGCAACAGAGCCTAGGGCACTTCCACTTATGCTCCTATAGCTTAGGGAAATTCAAATCAAAAAGACACAGCCACCCCAAAGTTTGGGACGGCTCTGTTTACAAGATCCTCGTTTATGGTACAAGTTCAATATCACAGAAAGCGAAAAATGAATAAAGAATTTGTGGTATTTACGTACAATGCAATATCACTCAGCAATGAAATCTATGTCATCAGGCCCGTAGCACCATAATCAGTGGATTCAGATACGATGATTCTAAGTGAAATAAGTCACACAGAAAAAGAAACATCATAAGGTATCACTAATACACGGAATGTAAACTTGGCTACACAGGAACTGAATTACAAAACAGAACAGGGTCTCAAATGTAGAAAACCAACTTATGCTTGCTTAAGGGGAAAGGTGAGTTGGGGTGCTGCATAAAACCAGAGATTGAAATTAGCACACATACCGTTCCATAACCCAAATATGTAATAGACAAGAGCTACTCCTTGCTCAACGAAGTGGACTCAACACCCCATATTAAACGCCTAAAAATATACCTGAACAGTAAGAATCTTAAAACCTATGGATTTATATGTCTCCGAAAAGGAATCAAGCGTGTGTACAGCAGCATAAACGCAGCAGTGATAGGATTGGTGAGTTTCGGTGAGCAAATGCAGACCCTTTGAAGTCATATTGCATGGTACCATTCCATGGGTCTCAACTCTCCAGGTTTAAGGGATTCTTCCTTCAGCTAAAACGTGCATGTGGAACCCAGAGTATGATCCACCGTGTGATCGGGAAACGTGTTCAAATATGTCTCAGTTTAAGTCCCCTGGTACTCGGGTGCAACATTCCAGACGCTTTACTAACACTCTCCCCACTTGGAGAGTCAGTGCCTTTAACCTCCTGTTTGGCCCAGTTTGCAATTTCTGCGGGAAATGAACAGGAATAGGGAGAACCAATGAGAGACTAGCTGGAGGTGTCTGGACGGGCAAATTTAACTCTCATTTCCCACCAGGAAGAGGAATTAACCAAAGGCTCTGCTTGCCATGCCGGAACCACACTAGGGCCTGAAGCAATCTTGCGGTGTTGCGGCCAGCTCAAAAGAAAGCGAGTTGAAGAAAGGAGCTCAGGGGCACTGTCATTCACAAACCTGCAGAGTTATAAATGACAGCTATCGTCCAAAAATATATTGAAGTAAGGCTGCCAAGAGGACTTGAAAGCGGGGCAGAATTGCAGGAAACCGATTTCAGGAGGTAGACTGGAATTGCATGAAAAGCATAGGAAAAGAGGCAGAACGTCCACAATGATGCACTTGGCCAAAAAGGGCGTATGCGTTTTTTCCTGAATATATTCAGGAAAAAACGCATACGCCCTTTTTGGCCAACCAAGCAAGCTTGCAAAGGAAATCTGCACTACAATGAAGTCTCACTGCCCCACGGGCAAAAGGGCCATCTGAAAAAAGTGTAAAATCCAAAACGGCAGGACAGGCCATGGAGAACTGGTAGCCTTGTTATGCTGATGGGCGGGATGTAAATTGCCAACAGCCACTCTGGAGAAGTGTATGGTGTTTCCTGAAACATCTAAAAAACAAAGCAACAGAGCCTAGGGCACTTCCACTTATGCTCCTATAGCTTAGGGAAATTCAAATCAAAAAGACACAGCCACCCCAAAGTTTGGGACGGCTCTGTTTACAATATCCTCGTTTATGGTACAAGTTCAATATCACAGAAAGCGAAAAATGAATAAAGAATTTGTGGTATTTACGTACAATGCAATATCACTCAGCAATGAAATCTATGTCATCAGGCCCGTAGCACCATAATGAGTGGTATCAGATACGATGATTCTAAGTGAAATAAGTCACACAGAAAAAGAAACATCATAAGGTGTCACTAATACACGGAATGTAAACTTGGCTACACAGGAACTGAATTACAAAACAGAACAGGGTCTCAAATGTAGAAAACCAACTTATGCTTGCTTAAGGGGAAAGGTGAGTTGGGGTGCTGCATAAAACCAGAGATTGAAATTAGCACACATACCGTTCCATAAGCCAAATATGTAATAGACAAGAGCTACTCCTTGCTCAACGAAGTGGACTCAACACCCCATATTAAACGCCTAAAAATATACCTGAACAGTAAGAATCTTAAAAACTGTGGATTTATATGTCTCCGAAAAGGAATCAAGCGTGTGCACAGCAGCATAAACGCAGCAGTGATAGGATTGGTGAGTTTCGGTGAGCAAATGCAGACCCTTTGAAGTCATATTGCATGGTACCCATTCCATGGGTCTCAACTCTCCAGGTTTAAGGGATTCTTCCTTCAGCTAAAACGTGCATGTGGAACCCAGAGTATGATCCACCGTGTGATCGGGAAACGTGTTCAAATATTTCTCAGTTTAAGTCCCCTGGTACTCGGGTGCAACATTCCAGACGCTTTACTAACACTCTCCCCACTTGGAGAGTCAGTGCCTTTAACCTCCTGTTTGGCCCAGTTTGCAATTTCTGCGGGAAGTGAACAGGAATGGGGAGAACCAATGAGAGACTAGCTGGAGGTGTCTGGACGGGCAAATTTAACTCTCATTTCCCACCAGGAAGAGGAATTAACCAAAGGCTCAGCTTGCCGTGCCGGATCCACACTAGGGCCTGAAGCAATCTTGCGGTGTTGCGGCCAGCTCACAAGAAAGCGAATTGAACAAAGGAGCTCAGGGGCACTGTAATTCACAAACCTGCAGAGTTATAAATGACAGCTATCGTCCAAAAATATATTGAAGTAAGGCTGCCAAGAGGACTTGAAAGCGGGGCAGAATTGCAGGAAACCGATTTCAGGAGGTAGACTGGAATTGCATGAAAAGCATAGGAAAAGAGGCAGAACGTCCACAATGATGCACTTGGCCAAAAAGGGCGTATGCGTTTTTTCCTGAATATATTCAGGAAAAAACGCATACGCCCTTTTTGGCCAACCAAGCAAGCTTGCAAAGGAAATCTGCACTACAATGAAGTCTCACTGACCCCCGGGCAAAAGGGCCATCTGAAAAAAGTGTAAAATCCAGAAAGGCAGGACAGGCCATGGAGAACTGGGAGCCTTGTTATGCTGATGGGCGGGATGTAAATTGCCAACAGCCACTCTGGAGAAGTGTGTGGTGCTTCCTGAAACATCTAAAAAACAAAGCAACAGAGCCTAGGGCACTTCCACTTATGCTCCTATAGCTTAGGGAAATTAAATTCAAAAAGGCACAGCCACCCCAAAGTTTGGGACGGCTCTGTTTACAAGATCCTCGTTTATGGTACAAGTTCAATATCACAGAAAGCGAAAAATGAATAAAGAATTTGTGGTATTTACGTACAATGCAATATCACTCAGCAATGAAATCTATGTCATCAGGCCCGTAGCACCATAATGAGTGGTATCAGATACGATGATTCTAAGTGAAATAAGTCACACAGAAAAAGAAACATCATAAGGTGTCACTAATACACGGAATGTAAACTTGGCTACACAGGAACTGAATTACAAAACAGAACAGGGTCTCAAATGTAGAAAACCAACTTATGCTTGCTTAAGGGGAAAGGTGAGTTGGGGTGCTGCATAAAACCAGAGATTGAAATTAGCACACATACCGTTCCATAAGCCAAATATGTAATAGACAAGAGCTACTCCTTGCTCAACGAAGTGGACTCAACACCCCATATTAAACGCCTAAAAATATACCTGAACAGTAAGAATCTTAAAACCTATGGATTTATATGTCTCCGAAAAGGAATCAAGCGTGTGCACAGCAGCATAAACGCAGCAGTGATAGGATTGGTGAGTTTCGGTGAGCAAATGCAGACCCTTTGAAATCATATTGCATGGTACCCATTCCATGGGTCTCAACTCTCCAGGTTTAAGGGATTCTTCCTTCAGCTAAAACGTGCATGTGGAACCCAGAGTATGATCCACCGTGTGATCGGGAAACGTGTTCAAATATGTCTCAGTTTAAGTCCCCTGGTACTCGGGTGCAACATTCCAGACGCTTTACTAACACTCTCCCCACTTGGAGAGTCAGTGCCTTTAACCTCCTGTTTGGCCCAGTTTGCAATTTCTGCGGGAAATGAACAGGAATGGGGAGAACCAATGAGAGACTAGCTGGAGGTGTCTGGACGGGCAAATTTAACTCTCATTTCCCACCAGGAAGAGGAATTAACCAAAGGCTCAGCTTGCCGTGCCGGATCCACACTAGGGCCTGAAGCAATCTTGCGGTGTTGCGGCCAGCTCACAAGAAAGCGAATTGAACAAAGGAGCTCAGGGGCACTGTAATTCACAAACCTGCAGAGTTATAAATGACAGCTATCGTCCAAAAATATATTGAAGTAAGGCTGCCAAGAGGACTTGAAAGCGGGGCAGAATTGCAGGAAACCGATTTCAGGAGGTAGACTGGAATTGCATGAAAAGCATAGGAAAAGAGGCAGAACGTCCACAATGATGCACTTGGCCAAAAAGGGCGTATGCGTTTTTTCCTGAATATATTCAGGAAAAAACGCATACGCCCTTTTTGGCCAACCAAGCAAGCTTGCAAAGGAAATCTGCACTACAATGAAGTCTCACTGACCCCCGGGCAAAAGGGCCATCTGAAAAAAGTGTAAAATCCAGAAAGGCAGGACAGGCCATGGAGAACTGGGAGCCTTGTTATGCTGATGGGCGGGATGTAAATTGCCAACAGCCACTCTGGAGAAGTGTGTGGTGTTTCCTGAAACATCTAAAAAACAAAGCAACAGAGCCTAGGGCACTTCCACTTATGCTCCTATAGCTTAGGGAAATTAAATTCAAAAAGGCACAGCCACCCCAAAGTTTGGGACGGCTCTGTTTACAAGATCCTCGTTTATGGTACAAGTTCAATATCACAGAAAGCGAAAAATGAATAAAGAATTTGTGGTATTTACGTACAATGCAATATCACTCAGCAATGAAATCTATGTCATCAGGCCCGTAGCACCATAATGAGTGGTATCAGATACGATGATTCTAAGTGAAATAAGTCACACAGAAAAAGAAACATCATAAGGTGTCACTAATACACGGAATGTAAACTTGGCTACACAGGAACTGAATTACAAAACAGAACAGGGTCTCAAATGTAGAAAACCAACTTATGCTTGCTTAAGGGGAAAGGTGAGTTGGGGTGCTGCATAAAACCAGAGATTGAAATTAGCACACATACCGTTCCATAAGCCAAATATGTAATAGACAAGAGCTACTCCTTGCTCAACGAAGTGGACTCAACACCCCATATTAAACGCCTAAAAATATACCTGAACAGTAAGAATCTTAAAACCTATGGATTTATATGTCTCCGAAAAGGAATCAAGCGTGTGCACAGCAGCATAAACGCAGCAGTGATAGGATTGGTGAGTTTCGGTGAGCAAATGCAGACCCTTTGAAGTCATATTGCATGGTACCCATTCCATGGGTCTCAACTCTCCAGGTTTAAGGGATTCTTCCTTCAGCTAAAACGTGCATGTGGAACCCAGAGTATGATCCACCGTGTGATCGGGAAACGTGTTCAAATATGTCTCAGTTTAAGTCCCCTGGTACTCGGGTGCAACATTCCAGACGCTTTACTAACACTCTCCCCACTTGGAGAGTCAGTGCCTTTAACCTCCTGTTTGGCCCAGTTTGCAATTTCTGCGGGAAATGAACAGGAATGGGGAGAACCAATGAGAGACTAGCTGGAGGTGTCTGGACGGGCAAATTTAACTCTCATTTCCCACCAGGAAGAGGAATTAACCAAAGGCTCAGCTTGCCGTGCCGGATCCACACTAGGGCCTGAAGCAATCTTGCGGTGTTGCGGCCAGCTCACAAGAAAGCGAATTGAATAAAGGAGCTCAGGGGCACTGTAATTCACAAACCTGCAGAGTTATAAATGACAGCTATCGTCCAAAAATATATTGAAGTAAGGCTGCCAAGAGGACTTAAAAGCGGGGCAGAATTGCAGGACACCGATTTCAGGAGGTAGACTGGAATTGCATGAAAAGCATAGGAAAAGAGGCAGAACGTCCACAATGATGCACTTGGCCAAAAAGGGCGTATGCGTTTTTTCCTGAATATATTCAGGAAAAAACGCATACGCCCTTTTTGGCCAACCAAGCAAGCTTGCAAAGGAAATCTGCACTACAATGAAGTCTCACTGACCCCCGGGCAAAAGGGCCATCTGAAAAAAGTGTAAAATCCAGAAAGGCAGGACAGGCCATGGAGAACTGGGAGCCTTGTTATGCTGATGGGCGGGATGTAAATTGCCAACAGCCACTCTGGAGAAGTGTGTGGTGTTTCCTGAAACATCTAAAAAACAAAGCAACAGAGCCTAGGGCACTTCCACTTATGCTCCTATAGCTTAGGGAAATTAAATTCAAAAAGGCACAGCCACCCCAAAGTTTGGGACGGCTCTGTTTACAAGATCCTCGTTTATGGTACAAGTTCAATATCACAGAAAGCGAAAAATGAATAAAGAATTTGTGGTATTTACGTACAATGCAATATCACTCAGCAATGAAATCTATGTCATCAGGCCCGTAGCACCATAATGAGTGGTATCAGATACGATGATTCTAAGTGAAATAAGTCACACAGAAAAAGAAACATCATAAGGTGTCACTAATACACGGAATGTAAACTTGGCTACACAGGAACTGAATTACAAAACAGAACAGGGTCTCAAATGTAGAAAACCAACTTATGCTTGCTTAAGGGGAAAGGTGAGTTGGGGTGCTGCATAAAACCAGAGATTGAAATTAGCACACATACCGTTCCATAAGCCAAATATGTAATAGACAAGAGCTACTCCTTGCTCAACGAAGTGGACTCAACACCCCATATTAAACGCCTAAAAATATACCTGAACAGTAAGAATCTTAAAACCTATGGATTTATATGTCTCCGAAAAGGAATCAAGCGTGTGCACAGCAGCATAAACGCAGCAGTGATAGGATTGGTGAGTTTCGGTGAGCAAATGCAGACCCTTTGAAGTCATATTGCATGGTACCCATTCCATGGGTCTCAACTCTCCAGGTTTAAGGGATTCTTCCTTCAGCTAAAACGTGCATGTGGAACCCAGAGTATGATCCACCGTGTGATCGGGAAACGTGTTCAAATATGTCTCAGTTTAAGTCCCCTGGTACTCGGGTGCAACATTCCAGACGCTTTACTAACACTCTCCCCACTTGGAGAGTCAGTGCCTTTAACCTCCTGTTTGGCCCAGTTTGCAATTTCTGCGGGAAATGAACAGGAATGGGGAGAACCAATGAGAGACTAGCTGGAGGTGTCTGGACGGGCAAATTTAACTCTCATTTCCCACCAGGAAGAGGAATTAACCAAAGGCTCAGCTTGCCGTGCCGGATCCACACTAGGGCCTGAAGCAATCTTGCGGTGTTGCGGCCAGCTCACAAGAAAGCGAATTGAACAAAGGAGCTCAGGGGCACTGTAATTCACAAACCTGCAGAGTTATAAATGACAGCTATCGTCCAAAAATATATTGAAGTAAGGCTGCCAAGAGGACTTGAAAGCGGGGCAGAATTGCAGGACACCGATTTCAGGAGGTAGACTGGAATTGCATGAAAAGCATAGGAAAAGAGGCAGAACGTCCACAATGATGCACTTGGCCAAAAAGGGCGTATGCGTTTTTTCCTGAATATATTCAGGAAAAAACGCATACGCCCTTTTTGGCCAACCAAGCAAGCTTGCAAAGGAAATCTGCACTACAATGAAGTCTCACTGACCCCCGGGCAAAAGGGCCATCTGAAAAAAGTGTAAAATCCAGAAAGGCAGGACAGGCCATGGAGAACTGGGAGCCTTGTTATGCTGATGGGCGGGATGTAAATTGCCAACAGCCACTCTGGAGAAGTGTGTGGTGTTTTCTGAAACATCTAAAAAACAAAGCAACAGAGACTAGGGCACTTCCACTTATGCTCCTATAGCTTAGGGAAATTAAATTCAAAAAGGCACAGCCACCCCAAAGTTTGGGACGGCTCTGTTTACAAGATCCTCGTTTATGGTACAAGTTCAATATCACAGAAAGCGAAAAATGAATAAAGAATTTGTGGTATTTACGTACAATGCAATATCACTCAGCAATGAAATCTATGTCATCAGGCCCGTAGCACCATAATGAGTGGTATCAGATACGATGATTCTAAGTGAAATAAGTCACACAGAAAAAGAAACATCATAAGGTGTCACTAATACACGGAATGTAAACTTGGCTACACAGGAACTGAATTACAAAACAGAACAGGGTCTCAAATGTAGAAAACCAACTTATGCTTGCTTAAGGGGAAAGGTGAGTTGGGGTGCTGCATAAAACCAGAGATTGAAATTAGCACACATACCGTTCCATAAGCCAAATATGTAATAGACAAGAGCTACTCCTTGCTCAACGAAGTGGACTCAACACCCCATATTAAACGCCTAAAAATATACCTGAACAGTAAGAATCTTAAAACCTATGGATTTATATGTCTCCGAAAAGGAATCAAGCGTGTGCACAGCAGCATAAACGCAGCAGTGATAGGATTGGTGAGTTTCGGTGAGCAAATGCAGACCCTTTGAAGTCATATTGCATGGTACCCATTCCATGGGTCTCAACTCTCCAGGTTTAAGGGATTCTTCCTTCAGCTAAAACGTGCATGTGGAACCCAGAGTATGATCCACCGTGTGATCGGGAAACGTGTTCAAATATGTCTCAGTTTAAGTCCCCTGGTACTCGGGTGCAACATTCCAGACGCTTTACTAACACTCTCCCCACTTGGAGAGTCAGTGCCTTTAACCTCCTGTTTGGCCCAGTTTGCAATTTCTGCGGGAAATGAACAGGAATGGGGAGAACCAATGAGAGACTAGCTGGAGGTGTCTGGACGGGCAAATTTAACTCTCATTTCCCACCAGGAAGAGGAATTAACCAAAGGCTCAGCTTGCCGTGCCGGATCCACACTAGGGCCTGAAGCAATCTTGCGGTGTTGCGGCCAGCTCACAAGAAAGCGAATTGAACAAAGGAGCTCAGGGGCACTGTAATTCACAAACCTGCAGAGTTATAAATGACAGCTATCGTCCAAAAATATATTGAAGTAAGGCTGCCAAGAGGACTTGAAAGCGGGGCAGAATTGCAGGAAACCGATTTCAGGAGGTAGACTGGAATTGCATGAAAAGCATAGGAAAAGAGGCAGAACGTCCACAATGATGCACTTGGCCAAAAAGGGCGTATGCGTTTTTTCCTGAATATATTCAGGAAAAAACGCATACGCCCTTTTTGGCCAACCAAGCAAGCTTGCAAAGGAAATCTGCACTACAATGAAGTCTCACTGACCCCCGGGCAAAAGGGCCATCTGAAAAAAGTGTAAAATCCAGAAAGGCAGGACAGGCCATGGAGAACTGGGAGCCTTGTTATGCTGATGGGCGGGATGTAAATTGCCAACAGCCACTCTGGAGAAGTGTGTGGTGTTTCCTGAAACATCTAAAAAACAAAGCAACAGAGCCTAGGGCACTTCCACTTATGCTCCTATAGCTTAGGGAAATTAAATTCAAAAAGGCACAACCACCCCAAAGTTTGGGACGGCTCTGTTTACAAGATCCTCGTTTATGGTACAAGTTCAATATCACAGAAAGCGAAAAATGAATAAAGAATTTGTGGTATTTACGTACAATGCAATATCACTCAGCAATGAAATCTATGTCATCAGGCCCGTAGCACCATAATGAGTGGTATCAGATACGATGATTCTAAGTGAAATAAGTCACACAGAAAAAGAAACATCATAAGGTGTCACTAATACACGGAATGTAAACTTGGCTACACAGGAACTGAATTACAAAACAGAACAGGGTCTCAAATGTAGAAAACCAACTTATGCTTGCTTAAGGGGAAAGGTGAGTTGGGGTGCTGCATAAAACCAGAGATTGAAATTAGCACACATACCGTTCCATAAGCCAAATATGTAATAGACAAGAGCTACTCCTTGCTCAACGAAGTGGACTCAACACCCCATATTAAACGCCTAAAAATATACCTGAACAGTAAGAATCTTAAAACCTATGGATTTATATGTCTCCGAAAAGGAATCAAGCGTGTGCACAGCAGCATAAACGCAGCAGTGATAGGATTGGTGAGTTTCGGTGAGCAAATGCAGACCCTTTGAAGTCATATTGCATGGTACCCATTCCATGGGTCTCAACTCTCCAGGTTTAAGGGATTCTTCCTTCAGCTAAAACGTGCATGTGGAACCCAGAGTATGATCCACCGTGTGATCGGGAAACGTGTTCAAATATGTCTCAGTTTAAGTCCCCTGGTACTCGGGTGCAACATTCCAGACGCTTTACTAACACTCTCCCCACTTGGAGAGTCAGTGCCTTTAACCTCCTGTTTGGCCCAGTTTGCAATTTCTGCGGGAAATGAACAGGAATGGGGAGAACCAATGAGAGACTAGCTGGAGGTGTCTGGACGGGCAAATTTAACTCTCATTTCCCACCAGGAAGAGGAATTAACCAAAGGCTCAGCTTGCCGTGCCGGATCCACACTAGGGCCTGAAGCAATCTTGCGGTGTTGCGGCCAGCTCACAAGAAAGCGAATTGAATAAAGGAGCTCAGGGGCACTGTAATTCACAAACCTGCAGAGTTATAAATGACAGCTATCGTCCAAAAATATATTGAAGTAAGGCTGCCAAGAGGACTTAAAAGCGGGGCAGAATTGCAGGACACCGATTTCAGGAGGTAGACTGGAATTGCATGAAAAGCATAGGAAAAGAGGCAGAACGTCCACAATGATGCACTTGGCCAAAAAGGGCGTATGCGTTTTTTCCTGAATATATTCAGGAAAAAACGCATACGCCCTTTTTGGCCAACCAAGCAAGCTTGCAAAGGAAATCTGCACTACAATGAAGTCTCACTGACCCCCGGGCAAAAGGGCCATCTGAAAAAAGTGTAAAATCCAGAAAGGCAGGACAGGCCATGGAGAACTGGGAGCCTTGTTATGCTGATGGGCGGGATGTAAATTGCCAACAGCCACTCTGGAGAAGTGTGTGGTGTTTCCTGAAACATCTAAAAAACAAAGCAACAGAGCCTAGGGCACTTCCACTTATGCTCCTATAGCTTAGGGAAATTAAATTCAAAAAGGCACAGCCACCCCAAAGTTTGGGACGGCTCTGTTTACAAGATCCTCGTTTATGGTACAAGTTCAATATCACAGAAAGCGAAAAATGAATAAAGAATTTGTGGTATTTACGTACAATGCAATATCACTCAGCAATGAAATCTATGTCATCAGGCCCGTAGCACCATAATGAGTGGTATCAGATACGATGATTCTAAGTGAAATAAGTCACACAGAAAAAGAAACATCATAAGGTGTCACTAATACACGGAATGTAAACTTGGCTACACAGGAACTGAATTACAAAACAGAACAGGGTCTCAAATGTAGAAAACCAACTTATGCTTGCTTAAGGGGAAAGGTGAGTTGGGGTGCTGCATAAAACCAGAGATTGAAATTAGCACACATACCGTTCCATAAGCCAAATATGTAATAGACAAGAGCTACTCCTTGCTCAACGAAGTGGACTCAACACCCCATATTAAACGCCTAAAAATATACCTGAACAGTAAGAATCTTAAAACCTATGGATTTATATGTCTCCGAAAAGGAATCAAGCGTGTGCACAGCAGCATAAACGCAGCAGTGATAGGATTGGTGAGTTTCGGTGAGCAAATGCAGACCCTTTGAAGTCATATTGCATGGTACCCATTCCATGGGTCTCAACTCTCCAGGTTTAAGGGATTCTTCCTTCAGCTAAAACGTGCATGTGGAACCCAGAGTATGATCCACCGTGTGATCGGGAAACGTGTTCAAATATGTCTCAGTTTAAGTCCCCTGGTACTCGGGTGCAACATTCCAGACGCTTTACTAACAGTCTCCCCACTTGGAGAGTCAGTGCCTTTAACCTCCTGTTTGGCCCAGTTTGCAATTTCTGCGGGAAATGAACAGGAATGGGGAGAACCAATGAGAGACTAGCTGGAGGTGTCTGGACGGGCAAATTTAACTCTCATTTCCCACCAGGAAGAGGAATTAACCAAAGGCTCAGCTTGCCGTGCCGGATCCACACTAGGGCCTGAAGCAATCTTGCGGTGTTGCGGCCAGCTCACAAGAAAGCGAATTGAACAAAGGAGCTCAGGGGCACTGTAATTCACAAACCTGCAGAGTTATAAATGACAGCTATCGTCCAAAAATATATTGAAGTAAGGCTGCCAAGAGGACTTGAAAGCGGGGCAGAATTGCAGGACACCGATTTCAGGAGGTAGACTGGAATTGCATGAAAAGCATAGGAAAAGAGGCAGAACGTCCACAATGATGCACTTGGCCAAAAAGTGCGTATGCGTTTTTTCCTGAATATATTCAGGAAAAAACGCATACGCCCTTTTTGGCCAACCAAGCAAGCTTGCAAAGGAAATCTGCACTACAATGAAGTCTCACTGACCCCCGGGCAAAAGGGCCATCTGAAAAAAGTGTAAAATCCAGAAAGGCAGGACAGGCCATGGAGAACTGGGAGCTTTGTTATGCTGATGGGCGGGATGTAAATTGCCAACAGCCACTCTGGAGAAGTGTGTGGTGTTTCCTGAAACATCTAAAAAACAAAGCAACAGAGCCTAGGGCACTTCCACTTATGCTCCTATAGCTTAGGGAAACTAAATTCAAAAAGGCACAGCCACCCCAAAGTTTGGGACGGCTCTGTTTACAAGATCCTCGTTTATGGTACAAGTTCAATATCACAGAAAGCGAAAAATGAATAAAGAATTTGTGGTATTTACGTACAATGCAATATCACTCAGCAATGAAATCTATGTCATCAGGCCCGTAGCACCATAATGAGTGGTATCAGATACGATGATTCTAAGTGAAATAAGTCACACAGAAAAAGAAACATCATAAGGTGTCACTAATACACGGAATGTAAACTTGGCTACACAGGAACTGAATTACAAAACAGAACAGGGTCTCAAATGTAGAAAACCAACTTATGCTTGCTTAAGGGGAAAGGTGAGTTGGGGTGCTGCATAAAACCAGAGATTGAAATTAGCACACATACCGTTCCATAAGCCAAATATGTAATAGACAAGAGCTACTCCTTGCTCAACGAAGTGGACTCAACACCCCATATTAAACGCCTAAAAATATACCTGAACAGTAAGAATCTTAAAACCTATGGATTTATATGTCTCCGAAAAGGAATCAAGCGTGTGCACAGCAGCATAAACGCAGCAGTGATAGGATTGGTGAGTTTCGGTGAGCAAATGCAGACCCTTTGAAGTCATATTGCATGGTACCCATTCCATGGGTCTCAACTCTCCAGGTTTAAGGGATTCTTCCTTCAGCTAAAACGTGCATGTGGAACCCAGAGTATGATCCACCGTGTGATCGGGAAACGTGTTCAAATATGTCTCAGTTTAAGTCCCCTGGTACTCGGGTGCAACATTCCAGACGCTTTACTAACACTCTCCCCCCTTGGAGAGTCAGTGCCTTTAACCTCCTGTTTGGCCCAGTTTGCAATTTCTGCGGGAAATGAACAGGAATAGGGAGAACCAATGAGAGACTAGCTGGAGGTGTCTGGACGTGCAAATTTAACTCTCATTTCCCACCAGGAAGAGGAATTAACCAAAGGCTCAGCTTGCCGTGCCGGAACCACACTAGGGCCTGAAGCAATCTTGCGGTGTTGCGGCCAGCTCACAAGAAAGCGAGTTGAAGAAAGGAGCTCAGGGGCACTGTCATTCACAAACCTGTAGAGTTATAAATGACAGCTATCGTCCAAAAATATATTGAAGTAAGGCTGCCAAGAGGACTTGAAAGCGGGGCAGAATTGCAGGAAACCGATTTCAGGAGGTAGACTGGAATTGCATGAAAAGCATAGGAAAAGAGGCAGAACGTCCACAATGATGCACTTGGCCAAAAAGGGCGTATGCGTTTTTTCCTGAATATATTCAGGAAAAAACGCATACGCCCTTTTTGGCCAACCAAGCAAGCTTGCAAAGGAAATCTGCACTACAATGAAGTCTCACTGACCCCCGGGCAAAAGGGCCATCTGAAAAAAGTGTAAAATCCAGAAAGGCAGGACAGGCCATGGAGAACTGGGAGCCTTGTTATGCTGATGGGCGGGATGTAAATTGCCAACAGCCACTCTGGAGAAGTGTGTGGTGTTTCCTGAAACATCTAAAAAACAAAGCAACAGAGCCTAGGGCACTTCCACTTATGCTCCTATAGCTTAGGGAAATTAAATTCAAAAAGGCACAGCCACCCCAAAGTTTGGGACGGCTCTGTTTACAAGATCCTCGTTTATGGTACAAGTTCAATATCACAGAAAGCGAAAAATGAATAAAGAATTTGTGGTATTTACGTACAATGCAATATCACTCAGCAATGAAATCTATGTCATCAGGCCCATAGCACCATAATGAGTGGATTCAGATACGATGATTCTAAGTGAAATAAGTCACACAGAAAAAGAAACATCATAAGATATCACTAATACACGGAATGTAAACTTGGCTACACAGGAACTGAATTACAAAACAGAACAGGGTCTCAAATGTAGAAAACCA
The DNA here is from genome assembly GCF_949774975.1 of Lagenorhynchus albirostris. Taxonomy (NCBI): domain Eukaryota; kingdom Metazoa; phylum Chordata; class Mammalia; order Artiodactyla; family Delphinidae; genus Lagenorhynchus; species Lagenorhynchus albirostris. The sequence continues at coordinate 103,563,017 of NC_083095.1, read as the reverse complement.
ACTTATGCTTGCTTAAGGGGAAAGGTGAGTTGGGGTGCTGCATAAAACCAGAGATTGAAATTAGCACAGATACCGTTCCATAAGCCAAATATGTAATAGACAAGAGCTACTCCTTGCTCAACGAAGTGGACTCAACACCCCATATTAAACGCCTAAAAATATACCTGAACAGTAAGAATCTTAAAACCTATGGATTTATATGTCTCCGAAAAGGAATCAAGCGTGTGCACAGCAGCATAAACGCAGCAGTGATAGGATTGGTGAGTTTCGGTGAGCAAATGCAGACCCTTTGAAGTCATATTGCATGGTACCCATTCCATGGGTCTCAACTCTCCAGGTTTAAGGGATTCTTCCTTCAGCTAAAACGTGCATGTGGAACCCAGAGTATGATCCACCGTGTGATCGGGAAACGTGTTCAAATATGTCTCAGTTTAAGTCCCCTGGTACTCGGGTGCAACATTCCAGACGCTTTACTAACACTCTCCCCACTTGGAGAGTCAGTGCCTTTAACCTCCTGTTTGGCCCAGTTTGCAATTTCTGCGGGAAATGAACAGGAATGGGGAGAACCAATGAGAGACTAGCTGGAGGTGTCTGGACGGGCAAATTTAACTCTCATTTCCCACCAGGAAGAGGAATTAACCAAAGGCTCAGCTTGCCGTGCCGGATCCACACTAGGGCCTGAAGCAATCTTGCGGTGTTGCGGCCAGCTCACAAGAAAGCGAATTGAACAAAGGAGCTCAGGGGCACTGTCATTCACAAACCTGCAGAGTTATAAATGACAGCTATCGTCCAAAAATATATTGAAGTAAGGCTGCCAAGAGGACTTGAAAGCGGGGCAGAATTGCAGGAAACCGATTTCAGGAGGTAGACTGGAATTGCATGAAAAGCATAGGAAAAGAGGCAGAACGTCCACAATGATGCACTTGGCCAAAAAGGGCGTATGCGTTTTTTCCTGAATATATTCAGGAAAAAACGCATACGCCCTTTTTGGCCAACCAAGCAAGCTTGCAAAGGAAATCTGCACTACAATGAAGTCTCACTGACCCCCGGGCAAAAGGGCCATCTGAAAAAAGTGTAAAATCCAGAAAGGCAGGACAGGCCATGGAGAACTGGGAGCCTTGTTATGCTGATGGGCGGGATGTAAATTGCCAACAGCCACTCTGGAGAAGTGTATGGTGTTTCCTGAAACATCTAAAAAACAAAGCAACAGAGCCTAGGGCACTTCCACTTATGCTCCTATAGCTTAGGGAAATTAAATTCAAAAAGGCACAGCCACCCCAAAGTTTGGGACGGCTCTGTTTACAAGATCCTCGTTTATGGTACAAGTTCAATATCACAGAAAGCGAAAAATGAATAAAGAATTTGTGGTATTTACGTACAATGCAATATCACTCAGCAATGAAATCTATGTCATCAGGCCCGTAGCACCATAATGAGTGGTATCAGATACGATGATTCTAAGTGAAATAAGTCACACAGAAAAAGAAACATCATAAGGTGTCACTAATACACGGAATGTAAACTTGGCTACATAGGAACTGAATTACAAAACAGAACAGGGTCTCAAATGTAGAAAATCAACTTATGCTTGCTTAAGGGGAAAGGTGAGTTGGGGTGCTGCATAAAACCAGAGATTGAAATTAGCACACATACAGTTCCATAAGCCAAATATGTAATAGACAAGAGCTACTCCTTGCTCAACGAAGTGGACTCAACACCCCATATTAAACGCCTAAAAATATACCTGAACAGTAAGAATCTTAAAACCTATGGATTTATATGTCTCCGAAAAGGAATCAAGCATGTGCACAGCAGCATAAACGCAGCAGTGATAGGATTGTTGAGTTTCGGTGAGCAAATGCAGACCCTTTGAAGTCATATTGCATGGTACCCATTCCATGGGTCTCAACTCTCCAGGTTTAAGGGATTCTTCCTTCAGCTAAAACGTGCATGTGGAACCCAGAGTATGATCCACCGTGTGATCGGGAAACGTGTTCAAATATGTCTCAGTTTAAGGCCCGTGGTACTCGGGTGCAACATTCCAGATGCTTTACTAACACTCTCCCCACTTGGAGAGTCAGTGCCTTTAACCTCCTCTTTGGCCCAGTTTGCAATTTCTGCGGGAAATGAACAGGAATAGGGAGAACCAATGAGAGACTAGCTGGAGGTGTCTGGACGGGCAAATTTAACTCTCATTTCCCACCAGGAAGAGGAATTAACCAAAGGCTCAGCTTGCCGTGCCGGAACCACACTAGGGCCTGAAGCAATCTTGCGGTGTTGCGGCCAGCTCACAAGAAAGCGAGTTGAAGAAAGGAGCTCAGGGGCACTGTCATTCACAAAGCTGCAGAGTTATAAATGACAGCTATCGTCCAAAAATATATTGAAGTAAGGCTGCCAAGAGGACTTGAAAGCGGGGCAGAATTGCAGGAAACCGATTTCAGGAGGTAGACTGGAATTGCATGAAAAGCATAGGAAAAGAGGCAGAACGTCCACAATGATGCACTTGGCCAAAAAGGGCGTATGCGTTTTTTCCTGAATATATTCAGCAAAAAACGCATACGCACTTTTTGGCCAACCAAGCAAGCTTGCAAAGGAAATCTGCACTACAATGAAGTCTCACTGCCCCCCGGGCAAAAGGGCCATCTGAAAAAAGTGTAAAATCCAGAAAGGCAGGACAGGCCATGGAGAACTGGGAGCCTTGTTATGCTGATGGGCGGGATGTAAATTGCCAACAGCCACTCTGGAGAAGTGTATGGTGTTTCCTGAAAAACCTAAAAAACAAAGCAACAGAGCCTAGGGCACTTCCACTTATGCTCCTATAGCTTAGGGAAATTAAAATCAAAAAGACACAGCCACCCAAAAGTTTGGGACGGCTCTGTTTACAAGATCCTCGTTTATGGTACAAGTTCAATATCACAGAAAGCGAAAAATGAATAAAGAATTTGTGGTATTTACGTACAATTCAATATCACTCAACAATGAAATCTATGTCATCAGGCCCTTAGCACCATAATGAGTGGATTCAGATATGATGATTCTAAGTGAAATAAGTCACACAGAAAAAGAAACATCATAAGATATCACTAATACACGGAATGTAAACTTGGCTACACAGGAACTGAATTACAAAACAGAACAGGGTCTCAAATGTAGAAAACCAACTTATGCTTGCTTAAGGGGAAAGGTGAGTTGGGGTGCTGCATAAAACAAGAGATTGAAATTAGCACAGATACCGTTCCATAAGCCAAATATGTAATAGACAAGAGCTACTCCTTGCTCAACGAAGTGGACTCAACACCCCATATTAAACGCCTAAAAATATACCTGAATAGTAAGAATCTTAAAACCTATGGATTTATATGTCTCCGAAAGAGAATCAAGCGTGTGTACAGCAGCATAAACGCAGCAGTGATAGGATTGGTGAGTTTCGGTGAGCAAATGCAGACCCTTTGAAGTCATATTGCATGGTACCCATTCCATGGGTCTCAACTCTCCAGGTTTAAGGGATTCTTCCTTCAGCTAAAACATGCATGTGGAACCCAGAGTATGATCCACCGTGTGATCGGGAAACGTGTTCAAATATGTCTCAGTTTAAGTCCCCTGGTACTCGGGTGCAACATTCCAGACGCTTTACGAACACTCTCCCCACTTGGAGAGTCAGTGCCTTTAACCTCCTGTTTCGCCCAGTTTGCAATTTCTGTGGGAAATGAACAGGAATGGGGAGAACCAATGAGAGACTAGCTGGAGGTGTCTGGACGGGCAAATTTAACTCTCATTTCCCACCAGGAAGAGGAATTAACCAAAGGCTCAGCTTGCCGTGCCGGAACCACACTAGGACCTGAAGCAATCCTGCGGTGTTGCGGCCAGCTCACAATAAAGAGAGTTGAACAAAGGAGCTCAGGGGCACTGTCATTCACAAACCTGCAGAGTTATAAATGACAGCTATCGTCCAAAAATATATTGAAGTAAGGCTGCCAAGAGGACTTGAAAGCGGGGCAGAATTGCAGGAAACCGATTTCAGGAGGTAGACTGGAATTGCATGAAAAGCATAGGAAAAGAGGCAGAACGTCCACAATGATGCACTTGGCCAAAAAGGGCGTATGCGTTTTTTCCTGAATATATTCAGGAAAAAACGCATACGCCCTTTTTGGCCAACCAAGCAAGCTTGCAAAGGAAATCTGCACTACAATGAAGTCTCACTGCCCCCCGGGCAAAAGGGCCATCTGAAAAAAGTGTAAAATCCAGAAAGGCAGGACAGGCCATGGAGAACTGGGAGCCTTGTTATGCTGATGGGCGGGATGTAAATTGCCAACAGCCACTCTGGAGAAGTGTATGGTGTTTCCTGAAACATCTAAAAAACAAAGCAACAGAGCCTAGGGCACTTCCACTTATGCTCCTATAGCTTAGGGAAATTCAAATCAAAAAGACACAGCCACCCCAAAGTTTGGGACGGCTCTGTTTATAAGATCCTCGTTTATGGTACAAGTTCAATATCACAGAAAGCGAAAAATGAATAAAGAATTTGTGGTATTTACGTACAATGCAATATCACTCAGCAATGAAATCTATGTCATCAGGCCCGTAACAGCATAATGAGTGGATTCAGGTACGATGATTCTAAGAGAAATAAGTCACACAAAAAAGAAATATCATAAGGTATCACTAATACACGGAATGTAAACTTGGCTACCCAGGAACTGAATTACAAAACAGAACAGGGTCTCAAATGTAGAAAACCAACTTATGCTTGCTTAAGGGGAAAGGTGAGTTAGGGTGCTGCATAAAACCAGAGATTGAAATTAGTACAGTTACCGTTCCATAAGCCAAATATGTAATAGACAAGAGCTACTCCTTGCTCAACGAAGTGGACTCAACACCCCATATTAAACACCTAAGAATATACCTGACTAGTAAGAATCTTAAAACCTATGGATTTACATGTCTCCGAAAGAGAATCAAGCGTGTGTACAGCAGCATAAACGCAGAAGTGATAGGATTAGTGAGGTTCGGTGAGCAAATGCAGACCCTTTGAAGTCATATTGCATGGTACCCATTCCATGGGTCTCAACTCTCCAGGTTTAAGGGATTCTTCCTTCAGCTAAAACATGCATGTGGAACCCAGAGTATGATCCACCGTGTGATCGGGAAACGTGTTCAAATATGTCTCAGTTTAAGTCCCCTGGTACTCGGGTGCAACATTCCAGACACTTTACTAACACTCTCCCCACTTGGAGAGTCAGTGCCTTTAACCTCCTGTTTGGCCCAGTTTGCAATTTCTGCGGGAAATGAACAGGAATAGGGAGAACCAATGAGAGACTAGCTGGAGGTGTCTGGACGGGCAAATTTAACTCTCATTTCCCACCAGGAAGAGGAATTAACCAAAGGCTCAGCTTGCCGTGCCGGAACCACACTAGGGCCTGAAGCAATCTTGCAGTGTTGCGGCCAGGTCACAAGAAAGCGAGTTGAACAAAGGAGCTCAGGGGCACTGTCATTCACAAACCTGCAGAGTTATAAATGACAGCTATCGTCCAAAAATATATTGAAGTAAGGCTGCCAAGAGGACTTGAAAGCGGGGCAGAATTGCAGGAAACCGATTTCAGGAGGTAGACTGGAATTGCATGAAAAGCATAGGAAAAGAGGCAGAACGTCCACAATGATGCACTTGGCCAAAAAGGGCGTATGCGTTTTTTCCTGAATATATTCAGGAAAAAACGCATACGCCCTTTTTGGCCAACCAAGCAAGCTTGCAAAGTAAATCTTCACTACAATGAAGTCTCACTGCCCCACGGGCAAAAGGGCCATCTGAAAAAAGTGTAAAATCCAGAAAGGCAGGACAGGCCATGGAGAACTGGGAGCCTTGTTATGCTGATGGGCGGGATGTAAATTGCCAACAGCCACTCTGGAAAAGTGTATGGTGTTTCCTGAAACATCTAAAAAACAAAGCAACAGAGCCTAGGGCACTTCCACTTATGCTCCTATAGCTTAGGGAAATTAAAATCAAAAAGACACAGGCACCCCAAAGTTTGGAACAGCTCTGTTTACAAGATACTCGTTTATGGTACAAGTTCAATATCACAGAAAGCGAAAAATGAATAAAGAATTTGTGGTATTTACGTACAATGCAATATCACTCAGCAATGAAATCTATGTCATCAGGCCCGTAGCACCATAATGAGTGGATTCAGATACGATGATTCTAAGTGAAATAAGTCACACAGAAAAATAAACATCATAAGATATCACTAATACACGGAATGTAAACTTGGCTACACAGGAACTGAATTACAAAACAGAACAGGGTCTCAAATGTAGAAAACCAACTTATGCTTGCTTAAGGGGAAATGTGAGTTGGGGTGCTGCATAAAACCAGAGATTGAAATTAGCACAGATACCGTTCCATAAGCCAAATATGTAATAGACAAGAGCTACTCCTTCCTCAACGAAGTGGACTCAACACCCCATATTAAACGCCTAAGAATATACCTGACTAGTAAGAATCTTAAAACCTATGGATTTACATGTCTCTGAAAGAGAATCAAGCATGTGTACAGCAGCATAAACGCAGCAGTGATAGGATTGGTGAGTTTCGGTGAGCAAATGCAGACCCTTTGAAGTCATATTGCATGGTACCCATTCCATGGGTCTCAACTCTCCAGGTTTAAGGGATTCTTCCTTCAGCTAAAACATGCATGTGGAACCCAGAGTATGATCCACCGTGTGATCGGGAAACGTGTTCAAATATTTCTCAGTTTAAGTCCCCTGGTACTCGGGTGCAACATTCCAGACGCTTTACTAACACTCTCCCCTCTTGGAGAGTCAGTGCCTTTAACCTCCTGTTTGGCCCAGTTTGCAATTTCTGCGGGAAATGAACAGGAATAGGGAGAACCAATGAGAGACTAGCTGGAGGTGTCTGGACGGGCAAATTTAACTCTCATTTCCCACCAGGAAGAGGAATTAACCAAAGGCTCAGCTTGCCGTGCCGGAACCACTCTAGGGCCTGAAGCAATCCTGCGGTGTTGCGGCCAGCTCACAAGAAAGCGAGTTGAACAAAGGAGCTCAGGGGCACTGTCATTCACAAACCTGCAGAGTTATAAATGACAGCTATCGTCCAAAAATATATTGAAGTAAGGCTGCCAAGAGGACTTGAAAGCGGGGCAGAATTGCAGGAAACCGATTTCAGGAGGTAGACTGGAATTGCATGAAAAGCATAGGAAAAGAGGCAGAACGTCCACAATGATGCACTTGGCCAAAAAGGGCATATGCGTTTTTTCCTGAATATATTCAAGAAAAAACGCATACGCCCTTTTTGGCCAACCAAGCAAGCTTGCAAAGGAAATCTGCACTACAATGAAATCTCACTGCCCCCCGGGCAAAATGGCCATCTGAAAAAAGTGTAAAATCCAGAAAGGGAGGACAGGCCATGGAGAACTGGGAGCCTTGTTATGCTGATGGGCGGGATGTAAATTGCCAACAGCCACTCTGGAGAAGTGTATGGTGTTTCCTGAAACATCTAAAAAACAAAGCAACAGAGCCTAGGGCACTTCCACTTATGCTCCTATAGCTTAGGGAAATTCAAATCAAAAAGACACAGCCACCCCAAAGTTTGGGACGGCTCTGTTTACAAGATCCTCGTTTATGGTACAAGTTCAATATCACAGAAAGCGAAAAATGAATAAAGAATTTGTGGTACTTACGTACAATGCAATATCACTCAGCAATGAAATCTATGTCATCAGGCCCGTAACAGCATAATGAGTGGATTCAGGTACGATGATTCTAAGTGAAATATGTCACACAGAAAAAGAAATATCATAAGGTATCACTAATACACGGAATGTAAACTTGGCTACCCAGGAACTGAATTACAAAACAGAACAGGGTCTCAAATGTAGAAAACCAACTTATGCTTGCTTAAGGGGAAAGGTGAGTTAGGGTGCTGCCTAAAACCAGAGATTGAAATTAGTACAGTTACCGTTCCATAAGCCAAATATGTAATAGACAAGAGCTACTCCTTGCTCAACGAAGTGGACTCAACACCCCATATTAAACACCTAAGAATATACCTGACTAGTAAGAATCTTAAAACCTATGGATTTACATGTCTCCGAAAGAGAATCAAGCATGTGTACAGCAGCATAAACGCAGCAGTGATAGGATTGGTGAGTTTCGGTGAGCAAATGCAGACCCTTTGAAGTCATATTGCATGGTACCCATTCCATGGGTCTCAACTCTCCAGGTTTAAGGGATTCTTCCTTCAGCTAAAACATGCATATGGAACCCAGAGTATGATCCACCGTGTGATCGGGAAACGTGTTCAAATGTGTCTCAGTTTTCGTCCCCTGGTACTCGGGTGCAACATTCCAGACGCTTTACTAACGCTCTCCCCACTTGGAGAGTCAATGCCTTTAAACTCCTGTTTGGCCCAGTTTGCAATTTCTGCGGGTAATGAGCAGGAATAGGGAGAACTAATGAGAGACTAGCTGGAGGTGTCTGGACGGGCAAATTTAACTCTCATTTCCCACCAGGAAGAGGAATTAACCAAAGGCTCAGCTTGCCGTGCCGGACCCACACTAGGGCCTGAAGCAATCCTGCGGTGTTGCGGCCAGCTCACAATAAAGAGAGTTGAAGAAAGGAGCTCAGGGGCACTGTCATTCACAAACCTGCAGAGTTATAAATGACAGCTATCGTCCAAAAATATATTGAAGTAAGGCTGCCAAGAGCACTTGAAAGCGATGCAGAATTGCAGGAAACCGATTTCAGGAGGTAGACTGGAATTGCATGAAAAGCATAGGAAAAGAGGCAGAACGTCCACAATGATGCACTTGGCCAAAAAGGGCGTATGCGTTTTTTCCTGAATATATTCAGGAAAAAACGCATACACCCTTTTTGGCCAACCAAGCAAGCTTGCAAAGTAAATCTTCACTACAATGAAGTCTCACTGCCCCCCGGGCAAAAGGGCCATCTGAATAAAGTGTAAAATCCAGAAAGGCAGGACAGGCCATGGAGAACTGGGAGCCTTGTTATGCTGATGGGCGGGATGTAAATTGCCAACAGCCACTCTGGAGAAGTGTATGGTGTTTCCTGAAACATCTAAAAAACAAAGCAACAGAGCCTAGGGCACTTCCACTTATGCTCCTATAGCTTAGGGAAATTAAAATCAAAAAGACACAGCCACCCCAAAGTTTGGGACGGCTCTGTTTACAAGAACCTCATTTATGGTACAAGTTCAATATCACAGAAAGCGAAAAATGAATAAAGAATTTGTGGTACTTACGTACAATGCAATATCACTCAGCAATGAAATCTATGTCATCAGGCCCGTAGCACCATAATGAGTGGATTCAGGTACGATGATTCTAAGAGAAATAAGTCACACAAAAAAGAAATATCATAAGGTATCACTAATACACGGAATGTAAACTTGGCTACCCAGGAACTGAATTACAAAACAGAACAGGGTCTCAAATGTAGAAAACCAACTTATGCTTGCTTAAGGGGAAAGGTGAGTTAGGGTGCTGCATAAAACCAGAGATTGAAATTAGTACAGATACCGTTCCATAAGCCAAATATGTAATAGACAAGAGCTACTCCTTGCTCAACGAAGTGGACTCAACACCCCATATTAAACGCCTAAGAATATACCTGACTAGAAAGAATCTTAAAACCTATGGATTTACATGTCTCCGAAAGAGAATCAAGCGTGTGTACAGCAGCATAAACGCAGCAGTGTTAGGATTAGTGAGGTTCGGTGAGCAAATGCAGACCCTTTGAAATCATATTGCATGGTATCCATTCCATGGGTCTCAACTCTCCAGGTTTAAGGGATTCTTCCTTCAGCTAAAACATGCATATGGAACCCAGAGTATGATCGACCGTGTGATCGGGAAACGTGTTCAAATGTGTCTCAGTTTAAGTCCCCTGGTACTCGGGTGCAACATTCCAGACACTTTACTAACACTCTCCCCACTTGGAGAGTCAGTGCCTTTAACCTCCTGTTTGGCCCAGTTTGCAATTTCTGCGGGAAATGAACAGGAATAGGGAGAACCAATGAGAGACTAGCTGGAGGTGTCTGGACGGGCAAATTTAACTCTCATTTCCCACCAGGAAGAGGAATTAACCAAAGGCTCAGCTTGCCATGCCGGAACCACACTAGGGCCTGAAGCAATCTTGCAGTGTTGCGGCCAGGTCACAAGAAAGCGAGTTGAACAAAGGAGCTCAGGGGCACTGTCATTCACAAAGCTGCAGAGTTATAAATGACAGCTATCGTCCAAAAATATATTGAAGTAAGGCTGCCAAGAGGACTTGAAAGCGGGGCAGAATTGCAGGAAACCGATTTCAGGAGGTAGACTGGAATTGCATGAAAAGCATAGGAAAAGAGGCAGAACGTCCACAATGATGCACTTGGCCAAAAAGGGCGTATGCGTTTTTTCCTGAATATATTCAGCAAAAAACGCATACGCACTTTTTGGCCAACCAAGCAAGCTTGCAAAGGAAATCTGCACTACAATGAAGTCTCACTGCCCCCCGGGCAAAAGGGCCATCTGAAAAAAGTGTAAAATCCAGAAAGGCAGGACAGGCCATGGAGAACTGGGAGCCTTGTTATGCTGATGGGCGGGATGTAAATTGCCAACAGCCACTCTGGAGAAGTGTATGGTGTTTCCTGAAAAACCTAAAAAACAAAGCAACAGAGCCTAGGGCACTTCCACTTATGCTCCTATAGCTTAGGGAAATTAAAATCAAAAAGACACAGCCACCCAAAAGTTTGGGACGGCTCTGTTTACAAGATCCTCGTTTATGGTACAAGTTCAATATCACAGAAAGCGAAAAATGAATAAAGAATTTGTGGTATTTACGTACAATTCAATATCACTCAACAATGAAATCTATGTCATCAGGCCCTTAGCACCATAATGAGTGGATTCAGATATGATGATTCTAAGTGAAATAAGTCACACAGAAAAAGAAACATCATAAGATATCACTAATACACGGAATGTAAACTTGGCTACACAGGAACTGAATTACAAAACAGAACAGGGTCTCAAATGTAGAAAACCAACTTATGCTTGCTTAAGGGGAAAGGTGAGTTGGGGTGCTGCATAAAACAAGAGATTGAAATTAGCACAGATACCGTTCCATAAGCCAAATATGTAATAGACAAGAGCTACTCCTTGCTCAACGAAGTGGACTCAACACCCCATATTAAACGCCTAAAAATATACCTGAATAGTAAGAATCTTAAAACCTATGGATTTATATGTCTCCGAAAGAGAATCAAGCGTGTGTACAGCAGCATAAACGCAGCAGTGATAGGATTGGTGAGTTTCGGTGAGCAAATGCAGACCCTTTGAAGTCATATTGCATGGTACCCATTCCATGGGTCTCAACTCTCCAGGTTTAAGGGATTCTTCCTTCAGCTAAAACATGCATGTGGAACCCAGAGTATGATCCACCGTGTGATTGGGAAACGTGTTCAAATATGTCTCAGTTTAAGTCCCCTGGTACTCGGGTGCAACATTCCAGACGCTTTACGAACACTCTCCCCACTTGGAGAGTCAGTGCCTTTAACCTCCTGTTTCGCCCAGTTTGCAATTTCTGCGGGAAATGAACAGGAATGGGGAGAACCAATGAGAGACTAGCTGGAGGTGTCTGGACGGGCAAATTTAACTCTCATTTCCCACCAGGAAGAGGAATTAACCAAAGGCTCTGCTTGCCATGCCGGAACCACACTAGGGCCTGAAGCAATCTTGCGGTGTTGCGGCCAGCTCAAAAGAAAGCGAGTTGAAGAAAGGAGCTCAGGGGCACTGTCATTCACAAACCTGCAGAGTTATAAATGACAGCTATCGTCCAAAAATATATTGAAGTAAGGCTGCCAAGAGGACTTGAAAGCGGGGCAGAATTGCAGGAAACCGATTTCAGGAGGTAGACTGGAATTGCATGAAAAGCATAGGAAAAGAGGCAGAACGTCCACAATGATGCACTTGGCCAAAAAGGGCGTATGCGTTTTTTCCTGAATATATTCAGGAAAAAACGCATACGCCCTTTTTGGCCAACCAAGCAAGCTTGCAAAGGAAATCTGCACTACAATGAAGTCTCACTGCCCCCCGGGCAAAAGGGCCATCTGAAAAAAGTGTAAAATCCAGAAAGGCAGGACAGGCCATGGAGAACTGGGAGCCTTGTTATGCTGATGGGCGGGATGTAAATTGCCAACAGCCACTCTGGAGAAGTGTATGGTGTTTCCTGAAACATCTAAAAAACAAAGCAACAGAGCCTAGGGCACTTCCACTTATGCTCCTATAGCTTAGGGAAATTCAAATCAAAAAGACACAGCCACCCCAAAGTTTGGGACGGCTCTGTTTATAAGATCCTCGTTTATGGTACAAGTTCAATATCACAGAAAGCGAAAAATGAATAAAGAATTTGTGGTATTTACGTACAATGCAATATCACTCAGCAATGAAATCTATGTCATCAGGCCCGTAACAGCATAATGAGTGGATTCAGGTACGATGATTCTAAGTGAAATATGTCACACAGAAAAAGAAATATCATAAGGTATCACTAATACACGGAATGTAAACTTGGCTACCCAGGAACTGAATTACAAAACAGAACAGGGTCTCAAATGTAGAAAACCAACTTATGCTTGCTTAAGGGGAAAGGTGAGTTAGGGTGCTGCATAAAACCAGAGATTGAAATTAGTACAGTTACCGTTCCATAAGCCAAATATGTAATAGACAAGAGCTACTCCTTGCTCAACGAAGTGGACTCAACACCCCATATTAAACACCTAAGAATATACCTGACTAGTAAGAATCTTAAAACCTATGGATTTACATGTCTCCGAAAGAGAATCAAGCGTGTGTACAGCAGCATAAACGCAGCAGTGATAGGATTGGTGAGTTTCGGTGAGCAAATGCAGACCCTTTGAAGTCATATTGCATGGTACCCATTCCATGGGTCTCAACTCTCCAGGTTTAAGGGATTCTTCCTTCAGCTAAAACATGCATGTGGAACCCAGAGTATGATCCACCGTGTGATCGGGAAACGTGTTCAAATATGTCTCAGTTTAAGTCCCCTGGTACTCGGGTGGAACATTCCAGACACTTTACTAACACTCTCCCCACTTGGAGAGTCAGTGCCTTTAACCTCCTGTTTGGCCCAGTTTGCAATTTCTGCGGGAAATGAACAGGAATAGGGAGAACCAATGAGAGACTAGCTGGAGGTGTCTGGACGGGCAAATTTAACTCTCATTTCCCACCAGGAAGAGGAATTAACCAAAGGCTCAGCTTGCCGTGCCGGAACCACACTAGGGCCTGAAGCAATCTTGCAGTGTTGCGGCCAGGTCACAAGAAAGCGAGTTGAACAAAGGAGCTCAGGGGCACTGTCATTCACAAACCTGCAGAGTTATAAATGACAGCTATCGTCCAAAAATATATTGAAGTAAGGCTGCCAAGAGGACTTGAAAGCGGGGCAGAATTGCAGGAAACCGATTTCAGGAGGTAGACTGGAATTGCATGAAAAGCATAGGAAAAGAGGCAGAACGTCCACAATGATGCACTTGGCCAAAAAGGGCGTATGCGTTTTTTCCTGAATATATTCAGGAAAAAACGCATACGCCCTTTTTGGCCAACCAAGCAAGCTTGCAAAGTAAATCTTCACTACAATGAAGTCTCACTGCCCCACGGGCAAAAGGGCCATCTGAAAAAAGTGTAAAATCCAGAAAGGCAGGACAGGCCATGGAGAACTGGGAGCCTTGTTATGCTGATGGGCGGGATGTAAATTGCCAACAGCCACTCTGGAAAAGTGTATGGTGTTTCCTGAAACATCTAAAAAACAAAGCAACAGAGCCTAGGGCACTTCCACTTATGCTCCTATAGCTTAGGGAAATTAAAATCAAAAAGACACAGGCACCCCAAAGTTTGGAACAGCTCTGTTTACAAGATACTCGTTTATGGTACAAGTTCAATATCACAGAAAGCGAAAAATGAATAAAGAATTTGTGGTATTTACGTACAATGCAATATCACTCAGCAATGAAATCTATGTCATCAGGCCCGTAGCACCATAATGAGTGGATTCAGATACGATGATTCTAAGTGAAATAAGTCACACAGAAAAATAAACATCATAAGATATCACTAATACACGGAATGTAAACTTGGCTACACAGGAACTGAATTACAAAACAGAACAGGGTCTCAAATGTAGAAAACCAACTTATGCTTGCTTAAGGGGAAATGTGAGTTGGGGTGCTGCATAAAACCAGAGATTGAAATTAGCACAGATACCGTTCCATAAGCCAAATATGTAATAGACAAGAGCTACTCCTTCCTCAACGAAGTGGACTCAACACCCCATATTAAACGCCTAAGAATATACCTGACTAGTAAGAATCTTAAAACCTATGGATTTACATGTCTCTGAAAGAGAATCAAGCATGTGTACAGCAGCATAAACGCAGCAGTGATAGGATTGGTGAGTTTCGGTGAGCAAATGCAGACCCTTTGAAGTCATATTGCATGGTACCCATTCCATGGGTCTCAACTCTCCAGGTTTAAGGGATTCTTCCTTCAGCTAAAACATGCATGTGGAACCCAGAGTATGATCCACCGTGTGATCGGGAAACGTGTTCAAATATTTCTCAGTTTAAGTCCCCTGGTACTCGGGTGCAACATTCCAGACGCTTTACTAACACTCTCCCCTCTTGGAGAGTCAGTGCCTTTAACCTCCTGTTTGGCCCAGTTTGCAATTTCTGCGGGAAATGAACAGGAATAGGGAGAACCAATGAGAGACTAGCTGGAGGTGTCTGGACGGGCAAATTTAACTCTCATTTCCCACCAGGAAGAGGAATTAACCAAAGGCTCAGCTTGCCGTGCCGGAACCACTCTAGGGCCTGAAGCAATCCTGCGGTGTTGCGGCCAGCTCACAAGAAAGCGAGTTGAACAAAGGAGCTCAGGGGCACTGTCATTCACAAACCTGCAGAGTTATAAATGACAGCTATCGTCCAAAAATATATTGAAGTAAGGCTGCCAAGAGGACTTGAAAGCGGGGCAGAATTGCAGGAAACCGATTTCAGGAGGTAGACTGGAATTGCATGAAAAGCATAGGAAAAGAGGCAGAACGTCCACAATGATGCACTTGGCCAAAAAGGGCATATGCGTTTTTTCCTGAATATATTCAAGAAAAAACGCATACGCCCTTTTTGGCCAACCAAGCAAGCTTGCAAAGGAAATCTGCACTACAATGAAATCTCACTGCCCCCCGGGCAAAATGGCCATCTGAAAAAAGTGTAAAATCCAGAAAGGGAGGACAGGCCATGGAGAACTGGGAGCCTTGTTATGCTGATGGGCGGGATGTAAATTGCCAACAGCCACTCTGGAGAAGTGTATGGTGTTTCCTGAAACATCTAAAAAACAAAGCAACAGAGCCTAGGGCACTTCCACTTATGCTCCTATAGCTTAGGGAAATTCAAATCAAAAAGACACAGCCACCCCAAAGTTTGGGACGGCTCTGTTTACAAGATCCTCGTTTATGGTACAAGTTCAATATCACAGAAAGCGAAAAATGAATAAAGAATTTGTGGTACTTACGTACAATGCAATATCACTCAGCAATGAAATCTATGTCATCAGGCCCGTAACAGCATAATGAGTGGATTCAGGTACGATGATTCTAAGTGAAATATGTCACACAGAAAAAGAAATATCATAAGGTATCACTAATACACGGAATGTAAACTTGGCTACCCAGGAACTGAATTACAAAACAGAACAGGGTCTCAAATGTAGAAAACCAACTTATGCTTGCTTAAGGGGAAAGGTGAGTTAGGGTGCTGCCTAAAACCAGAGATTGAAATTAGTACAGTTACCGTTCCATAAGCCAAATATGTAATAGACAAGAGCTACTCCTTGCTCAACGAAGTGGACTCAACACCCCATATTAAACACCTAAGAATATACCTGACTAGTAAGAATCTTAAAACCTATGGATTTACATGTCTCCGAAAGAGAATCAAGCATGTGTACAGCAGCATAAACGCAGCAGTGATAGGATTGGTGAGTTTCGGTGAGCAAATGCAGACCCTTTGAAGTCATATTGCATGGTACCCATTCCATGGGTCTCAACTCTCCAGGTTTAAGGGATTCTTCCTTCAGCTAAAACATGCATATGGAACCCAAGTATGATCCACCGTGTGATCGGGAAACATGTTCAAATGTGTCTCAGTTTTCGTCCCCTGGTACTCGGGTGCAACATTCCAGACGCTTTACTAACGCTCTCCCCACTTGGAGAGTCAATGCCTTTAAACTCCTGTTTGGCCCAGTTTGCAATTTCTGCGGGTAATGAGCAGGAATAGGGAGAACTAATGAGAGACTAGCTGGAGGTGTCTGGACGGGCAAATTTAACTCTCATTTCCCACCAGGAAGAGGAATTAACCAAAGGCTCAGCTTGCCGTGCCGGACCCACACTAGGGCCTGAAGCAATCCTGCGGTGTTGCGGCCAGCTCACAATAAAGAGAGTTGAAGAAAGGAGCTCAGGGGCACTGTCATTCACAAACCTGCAGAGTTATAAATGACAGCTATCGTCCAAAAATATATTGAAGTAAGGCTGCCAAGAGCACTTGAAAGCGATGCAGAATTGCAGGAAACCGATTTCAGGAGGTAGACTGGAATTGCATGAAAAGCATAGGAAAAGAGGCAGAACGTCCACAATGATGCACTTGGCCAAAAAGGGCGTATGCGTTTTTTCCTGAATATATTCAGGAAAAAACGCATACGCCCTTTTTGGCCAACCAAGCAAGCTTGCAAAGTAAATCTTCACTACAATGAAGTCTCACTGCCCCCCGGGCAAAAGGGCCATCTGAATAAAGTGTAAAATCCAGAAAGGCAGGACAGGCCATGGAGAACTGGGAGCCTTGTTATGCTGATGGGCGGGATGTAAATTGCCAACAGCCACTCTGGAGAAGTGTATGGTGTTTCCTGAAACATCTAAAAAACAAAGCAACAGAGCCTAGGGCACTTCCACTTATGCTCCTATAGCTTAGGGAAATTAAAATCAAAAAGACACAGCCACCCCAAAGTTTGGGACGGCTCTGTTTACAAGAACCTCATTTATGGTACAAGTTCAATATCACAGAAAGCGAAAAATGAATAAAGAATTTGTGGTACTTACGTACAATGCAATATCACTCAGCAATGAAATCTATGTCATCAGGCCCGTAGCACCATAATGAGTGGATTCAGGTACGATGATTCTAAGAGAAATAAGTCACACAAAAAAGAAATATCATAAGGTATCACTAATACACGGAATGTAAACTTGGCTACCCAGGAACTGAATTACAAAACAGAACAGGGTCTCAAATGTAGAAAACCAACTTATGCTTGCTTAAGGGGAAAGGTGAGTTAGGGTGCTGCATAAAACCAGAGATTGAAATTAGTACAGATACCGTTCCATAAGCCAAATATGTAATAGACAAGAGCTACTCCTTGCTCAACGAAGTGGACTCAACACCCCATATTAAACGCCTAAGAATATACCTGACTAGAAAGAATCTTAAAACCTATGGATTTACATGTCTCCGAAAGAGAATCAAGCGTGTGTACAGCAGCATAAACGCAGCAGTGTTAGGATTAGTGAGGTTCGGTGAGCAAATGCAGACCCTTTGAAATCATATTGCATGGTATCCATTCCATGGGTCTCAACTCTCCAGGTTTAAGGGATTCTTCCTTCAGCTAAAACATGCATATGGAACCCAGAGTATGATCGACCGTGTGATCGGGAAACGTGTTCAAATGTGTCTCAGTTTAAGTCCCCTGGTACTCGGGTGCAACATTCCAGACACTTTACTAACACTCTCCCCACTTGGAGAGTCAGTGCCTTTAACCTCCTGTTTGGCCCAGTTTGCAATTTCTGCGGGAAATGAACAGGAATAGGGAGAACCAATGAGAGACTAGCTGGAGGTGTCTGGACGGGCAAATTTAACTCTCATTTCCCACCAGGAAGAGGAATTAACCAAAGGCTCAGCTTGCCATGCCGGAACCACACTAGGGCCTGAAGCAATCTTGCAGTGTTGCGGCCAGGTCACAAGAAAGCGAGTTGAACAAAGGAGCTCAGGGGCACTGTTATTCACAAACCTGCAGAGTTATAAATGACAGCTATCGTCCAAAAATATATTGAAGTAAGGCTGCCAAGAGCACTTGAAAGCGGGGCAGAATTGCAGGAAACCGATTTCAGGAGGTAGACTGGAATTGCATGAAAAGCATAGGAAAAGAGGCAGAACGTCCACAATGATGCACTTGGCCAAAAAGGGCGTATGCGTTTTTTCCGGAATATATTCAGGAAAAAACGCATACGCCCTTTTTGGCCAACCAAGCAAGCTTGCAAAGTAAATCTTCACTACAATGAAGTCTCACTGGCCCACGGGCAAAAGGGACATCTGAAAAAAGTGTAAAATCCAGAAAGGCAGGACAGGCCATGGAGAACTGGGAGCCTTGTTATGCTGATGGGCGGGATGTAAATTGCCAACAGCCACTCTGGAGAAGTGTATGGTGTTTCCTGAAACATCTAAAAAACAAAGCAACAGAGCCTAGGGCACTTCCACTTATGCTCCTATAGCTTAGGGAAATTAAAATCAAAAAGACACAGCCACCCCAAAGTTTGGGACGGCTCTGTTTACAAGAACCTCGTTTATGGTACAAGTTCAATATCACAGAAAGTGAAAAATGAATAAAGAATTTGTGGTACTTACGTACAATGCAATATCACTCAGCAATGAAATCTATGTCATCAGGCCCGTAGCAGCATAATGAGTGGACTCAGGTACGATGATTCTAAGAGAAATAAGTCACACAGAAAAAGAAATATCATAAGGTATCACTAATACACGGAATGTAAACTTGGCTACCCAGGAACTGAATTACAAAACAGAACAGGGTCTCAAATGTAGAAAACCAACTTATGCTTGCTTAAGGGAAAGGTGAGTTGGGGTGCTGCATAAAACCAGAGATTGAAATTAGCACAGATACCGTTCCATAAGCCAAATATGTAATAGACAAGAGCTACTCCTTGCTCAACGAAGTGGACGCAGCACCCCATATTAAACGCCTAAGAATATACCTGACTAGTTATAATCTTAAAACCTATGGATTTACATGTCTCCAAAAGAGAATCAAGCGTGTGTACAGCAGCATAAACGCAGCAGTGATAGGATTGGTGAGGTTCGGTGAGCAAATGCAGACCCTTTGAAGTCATATTGCATGGTACCCATTCCATGGGTCTCAACTCTCCAGGTTTAAGGGATTCTTCCTTCAGCTAAAACATGCATGTGGAACCCAGAGTATGATCCAACATGTGATGGGGAAACGTGTTCAAATATGTCTCAGTTTAAGTCCCCTGGTACTCGGGTGCAACATTCCAGACGCTTTACTAACACTCTCCCCTCTTGGAGAGTCAGTGCCTTTAACCTCCTGTTTGGACAAGTTTGCAATTTCTGCGGGAAATGAACAGTTTGCAATTTCTGTGGGAAATGAACAGGAATAGGGAGAACCAATGAGAGACTAGCTGGAGGTGTCTGGACGGGCAAATTTAACTCTCATTTCCCACCAGGAAGAGGAATTAACCAAAGGCTCAGCTTGCCGTGCCGGAACCACACTAGGGCCTGAAGCAATCCTGCGGTGTTGCGGCCAGCTCACAATAAAGAGTGTTGAAGAAAGGAGCTCAGGGGCACTGTCATTCACAAACCTGCAGAGTTATAAATGACAGCTATCGTCCAAAAATATATTGAAGTAAGGCTGCCAAGAAAACTTGAATGCGGGGCAGAATTGCAGGACACCAATTTCAGGAGGTAGACTGGAATTGCATGAAAAGCATAGGTAAAGAGGCAGAACGTCCACAATGATGCACTTGGCTAAAAAGGGCGTATGCGTTTTTTCCTGAATATATTCAGGAAAAAACGCATACGCCCTTTTTGGCCAACCAAGCAAGCTTGCAAAGGAAATCTGCACTACAATGAAGTCTCACTGCCCCCCGGGCAAAAGGGCCATCTGAAAAAGGTGTAAAATCCAGAAAGGGAGGACAGGCCATGGAGAACTGGGAGCCTTGTTATGCTGATGGGCGGGATGTAAATTGCCAACAGCCACTCTGAGAAACTGTATGGTGTTTCCTGAAACATCTAAAAAACAAAGCAACAGAGTCTAGGGCACTTCCACTTATGCTCCTATAGCTTAGGGAAATTAAAATCAAAAAGACACAGGCACCCCAAAGTTTGGAACAGCTCTGTTTACAAGATACTCGTTTATGGTACAAGTTCAATATCACAGAAAGCGAAAAATGAATAAAGAATTTGTAGTATTTACGTACAATGCAATATCACTCAGCAATGAAATCTATGTCATCAGGCCCGTAGCACCATAATGAGTGGATTCAGATACGATGATTCTAAGTGAAATAAGTCACACAGAAAAATAAACATCATAAGATATCACTAATACACGGAATGTAAACTTGGCTACACAGGAACTGAATTACAAAACAGAACAGGGTCTCAAATGTAGAAAACCAACTTATGCTTGCTTAAGGGGAAATGTGAGTTGGGGTGCTGCATAAAACCAGAGATTGAAATTAGCACAGATACCGTTCCATAAGCCAAATATGTAATAGACAAGAGCTACTCCTTCCTCAACGAAGTGGACTCAACACCCCATATTAAACGCCTAAGAATATACCTGACTAGTAAGAATCTTAAAACCTATGGATTTACATGTCTCTGAAAGAGAATCAAGCATGTGTACAGCAGCATAAACGCAGCAGTGATAGGATTGGTGAGTTTCGGTGAGCAAATGCAGACCCTTTGAAGTCATATTGCATGGTACCCATTCCATGGGTCTCAACTCTCCAGGTTTAAGGGATTCTTCCTTCAGCTAAAACATGCATGTGGAACCCAGAGTATGATCCACCGTGTGATCGGGAAACGTGTTCAAATATTTCTCAGTTTAAGTCCCCTGGTACTCGGGTGCAACATTCCAGACGCTTTACTAACACTCTCCCCTCTTGGAGAGTCAGTGCCTTTAACCTCCTGTTTGGCCCAGTTTGCAATTTCTGCGGGAAATGAACAGGAATAGGGAGAACCAATGAGAGACTAGCTGGAGGTGTCTGGACGGGCAAATTTAACTCTCATTTCCCACCAGGAAGAGGAATTAACCAAAGGCTCAGCTTGCCGTGCCGGAACCACACTAGGGCCTGAAGCAATCTTGTGGTGTTGCGGCCAGCTCACAAGAAAGCGAGTTGAACAAAGGAGCTCAGGGGAACTGTCATTCACAAAGCTGCAGAGTTATAAATGACAGCTATCGTCCAAAAATATATTGAAGTAAGGCTGCCAAGAGGACTTGAAAGCGGGGCAGGATTGCAGGAAACCGATTTCAGGAGGTAGACTGGAATTGCATGAAAAGCATAGGAAAAGAGGCAGAACGTCCACAATGATGCACTTGGCCAAAAAGGGCGTATGCGTTTTTTCCTGAATATATTCAAGAAAACACGCATACGCCCTTTTTGGCCAACCAAGCAAGCTTGCAAAGGAAATCTGCACTACAAAGAAATCTCACTGCCCCACGGGCAAAAGGGCCATCTGAAAAAAGTGTAAAATCCAGAAAGGCACGACAGGCCATGGAGAACTGGGAGCCTTGTTATGCTGATGGGCGGGATGTAAATTGCCAACAGCCACTCTGGAGAAGTGTATGGTGTTTTCTGAAACATCTAAAAAACAAAGCAACAGAGCCTAGGGCACTTCCACTTATGCTCCTATAGCTTAGGGAAATTCAAATCAAAAAGACACAGCCACCCCAAAGTTTGGGACGGCTCTGTTTACAAGATCCTCGTTTATGGTACAAGTTCAATATCACAGAAAGCGAAAAATGAATAAAGAATTTGTGGTACTTACGTACAATGCAATATCACTCAGCAATGAAATCTATGTCATCAGGCCCGTAGCAGCATAATGAGTGGATTCAGGTACGATGATTCTAAGTGAAATATGTCACACAGAAAAAGAAATATCATAAGGTATCACTAATACACGGAATGTAAACTTGGCTACCCAGGAACTGAATTACAAAACAGAACAGGGTCTCAAATGTAGAAAACCAACTTATGCTTGCTTAAGGGGAAAGGTGAGTTAGGGTGCTGCATAAAACCAGAGATTGAAATTAGTACAGTTACCGTTCCATAAGCCAAATATGTAATAAACAAGAGCTACTCCTTGCTCAACGAAGTGGACTCAACACCCCATATTAAACACCTAAGAATATACCTGACTAGTAAGAATCTTAAAACCTATGGATTTACATGTCTCCGAAAGAGAATCAAGCGTGTGTACAGCAGCATAAACGCAGCAGTGATAGGATTGGTGAGTTTCGGTGAGCAAATGCAGACCCTTTGAAGTCATATTGCATGGTACCCATTCCATGGGTCTCAACTCTCCAGGTTTAAGGGATTCTTCCTTCAGCTAAAACATGCATGTGGAACCCAGAGTATGATCCACCGTGTGATCGGGAAACGTGTTCAAATATGTCTCAGTTTAAGTCCCCTGGTACTCGGGTGCAACATTCCAGACACTTTACTAACACTCTCCCCACTTGGAGAGTCAGTGCCTTTAACCTCCTGTTTGGCCCAGTTTGCAATTTCTGCGGGAAATGAACAGGAATAGGGAGAACCAATGAGAGACTAGCTGGAGGTGTCTGGACGGGCAAATTTAACTCTCATTTCCCACCAGGAAGAGGAATTAACCAAAGGCTCAGCTTGCCGTGCCGGAACCACACTAGGGCCTGAAGCAATCTTGCAGTGTTGCGGCCAGGTCACAAGAAAGCGAGTTGAACAAAGGAGCTCAGGGGCACTGTCATTCACAAACCTGCAGAGTTATAAATGACAGCTATCGTCCAAAAATATATTGAAGTAAGGCTGCCAAGAGGACTTGAAAGCGGGGCAGAATTGCAGGAAACCGATTTCAGGAGGTAGACTGGAATTGCATGAAAAGCATAGGAAAAGAGGCAGAACGTCCACAATGATGCACTTGGCCAAAAAGGGCGTATGCGTTTTTTCCTGAATATATTCAGGAAAAAACGCATACGCCCTTTTTGGCCAACCAAGCAAGCTTGCAAAGTAAATCTTCACTACAATGAAGTCTCACTGCCCCACGGGCAAAAGGGCCATCTGAAAAAAGTGTAAAATCCAGAAAGGCAGGACAGGCCATGGAGAACTGGGAGCCTTGTTATGCTGATGGGCGGGATGTAAATTGCCAACAGCCACTCTGGAAAAGTGTATGGTGTTTCCTGAAACATCTAAAAAACAAAGCAACAGAGCCTAGGGCACTTCCACTTATGCTCCTATAGCTTAGGGAAATTAAAATCAAAAAGACACAGGCACCCCAAAGTTTGGAACAGCTCTGTTTACAAGATACTCGTTTATGGTACAAGTTCAATATCACAGAAAGCGAAAAATGAATAAAGAATTTGTGGTATTTACGTACAATGCAATATCACTCAGCAATGAAATCTATGTCATCAGGCCCGTAGCACCATAATGAGTGGATTCAGATACGATGATTCTAAGTGAAATAAGTCACACAGAAAAATAAACATCATAAGATATCACTAATACACGGAATGTAAACTTGGCTACACAGGAACTGAATTACAAAACAGAACAGGGTCTCAAATGTAGAAAACCAACTTATGCTTGCTTAAGGGGAAATGTGAGTTGGGGTGCTGCATAAAACCAGAGATTGAAATTAGCACAGATACCGTTCCATAAGCCAAATATGTAATAGACAAGAGCTACTCCTTCCTCAACGAAGTGGACTCAACACCCCATATTAAACGCCTAAGAATATACCTGACTAGTAAGAATCTTAAAACCTATGGATTTACATGTCTCTGAAAGAGAATCAAGCATGTGTACAGCAGCATAAACGCAGCAGTGATAGGATTGGTGAGTTTCGGTGAGCAAATGCAGACCCTTTGAAGTCATATTGCATGGTACCCATTCCATGGGTCTCAACTCTCCAGGTTTAAGGGATTCTTCCTTCAGCTAAAACATGCATGTGGAACCCAGAGTATGATCCACCGTGTGATCGGGAAACGTGTTCAAATATTTCTCAGTTTAAGTCCCCTGGTACTCGGGTGCAACATTCCAGACGCTTTACTAACACTCTCCCCTCTTGGAGAGTCAGTGCCTTTAACCTCCTGTTTGGCCCAGTTTGCAATTTCTGCGGGAAATGAACAGGAATAGGGAGAACCAATGAGAGACTAGCTGGAGGTGTCTGGACGGGCAAATTTAACTCTCATTTCCCACCAGGAAGAGGAATTAACCAAAGGCTCAGCTTGCCGTGCCGGAACCACTCTAGGGCCTGAAGCAATCCTGCGGTGTTGCGGCCAGCTCACAAGAAAGCGAGTTGAACAAAGGAGCTCAGGGGCACTGTCATTCACAAACCTGCAGAGTTATAAATGACAGCTATCGTCCAAAAATATATTGAAGTAAGGCTGCCAAGAGGACTTGAAAGCGGGGCAGAATTGCAGGAAACCGATTTCAGGAGGTAGACTGGAATTGCATGAAAAGCATAGGAAAAGAGGCAGAACGTCCACAATGATGCACTTGGCCAAAAAGGGCATATGCGTTTTTTCCTGAATATATTCAAGAAAAAACGCATACGCCCTTTTTGGCCAACCAAGCAAGCTTGCAAAGGAAATCTGCACTACAATGAAATCTCACTGCCCCCCGGGCAAAATGGCCATCTGAAAAAAGTGTAAAATCCAGAAAGGGAGGACAGGCCATGGAGAACTGGGAGCCTTGTTATGCTGATGGGCGGGATGTAAATTGCCAACAGCCACTCTGGAGAAGTGTATGGTGTTTCCTGAAACATCTAAAAAACAAAGCAACAGAGCCTAGGGCACTTCCACTTATGCTCCTATAGCTTAGGGAAATTCAAATCAAAAAGACACAGCCACCCCAAAGTTTGGGACGGCTCTGTTTACAAGATCCTCGTTTATGGTACAAGTTCAATATCACAGAAAGCGAAAAATGAATAAAGAATTTGTGGTACTTACGTACAATGCAATATCACTCAGCAATGAAATCTATGTCATCAGGCCCGTAACAGCATAATGAGTGGATTCAGGTACGATGATTCTAAGTGAAATATGTCACACAGAAAAAGAAATATCATAAGGTATCACTAATACACGGAATGTAAACTTGGCTACCCAGGAACTGAATTACAAAACAGAACAGGGTCTCAAATGTAGAAAACCAACTTATGCTTGCTTAAGGGGAAAGGTGAGTTAGGGTGCTGCCTAAAACCAGAGATTGAAATTAGTACAGTTACCGTTCCATAAGCCAAATATGTAATAGACAAGAGCTACTCCTTGCTCAACGAAGTGGACTCAACACCCCATATTAAACACCTAAGAATATACCTGACTAGTAAGAATCTTAAAACCTATGGATTTACATGTCTCCGAAAGAGAATCAAGCATGTGTACAGCAGCATAAACGCAGCAGTGATAGGATTGGTGAGTTTCGGTGAGCAAATGCAGACCCTTTGAAGTCATATTGCATGGTACCCATTCCATGGGTCTCAACTCTCCAGGTTTAAGGGATTCTTCCTTCAGCTAAAACATGCATATGGAACCCAGAGTATGATCCACCGTGTGATCGGGAAACGTGTTCAAATGTGTCTCAGTTTTCGTCCCCTGGTACTCGGGTGCAACATTCCAGACGCTTTACTAACGCTCTCCCCACTTGGAGAGTCAATGCCTTTAAACTCCTGTTTGGCCCAGTTTGCAATTTCTGCGGGTAATGAGCAGGAATAGGGAGAACTAATGAGAGACTAGCTGGAGGTGTCTGGACGGGCAAATTTAACTCTCATTTCCCACCAGGAAGAGGAATTAACCAAAGGCTCAGCTTGCCGTGCCGGACCCACACTAGGGCCTGAAGCAATCCTGCGGTGTTGCGGCCAGCTCACAATAAAGAGAGTTGAAGAAAGGAGCTCAGGGGCACTGTCATTCACAAACCTGCAGAGTTATAAATGACAGCTATCGTCCAAAAATATATTGAAGTAAGGCTGCCAAGAGCACTTGAAAGCGATGCAGAATTGCAGGAAACCGATTTCAGGAGGTAGACTGGAATTGCATGAAAAGCATAGGAAAAGAGGCAGAACGTCCACAATGATGCACTTGGCCAAAAAGGGCGTATGCGTTTTTTCCTGAATATATTCAGGAAAAAACGCATACGCCCTTTTTGGCCAACCAAGCAAGCTTGCAAAGTAAATCTTCACTACAATGAAGTCTCACTGCCCCCCGGGCAAAAGGGCCATCTGAATAAAGTGTAAAATCCAGAAAGGCAGGACAGGCCATGGAGAACTGGGAGCCTTGTTATGCTGATGGGCGGGATGTAAATTGCCAACAGCCACTCTGGAGAAGTGTATGGTGTTTCCTGAAACATCTAAAAAACAAAGCAACAGAGCCTAGGGCACTTCCACTTATGCTCCTATAGCTTAGGGAAATTAAAATCAAAAAGACACAGCCACCCCAAAGTTTGGGACGGCTCTGTTTACAAGAACCTCATTTATGGTACAAGTTCAATATCACAGAAAGCGAAAAATGAATAAAGAATTTGTGGTACTTACGTACAATGCAATATCACTCAGCAATGAAATCTATGTCATCAGGCCCGTAGCACCATAATGAGTGGATTCAGGTACGATGATTCTAAGAGAAATAAGTCACACAAAAAAGAAATATCATAAGGTATCACTAATACACGGAATGTAAACTTGGCTACCCAGGAACTGAATTACAAAACAGAACAGGGTCTCAAATGTAGAAAACCAACTTATGCTTGCTTAAGGGGAAAGGTGAGTTAGGGTGCTGCATAAAACCAGAGATTGAAATTAGTACAGATACCGTTCCATAAGCCAAATATGTAATAGACAAGAGCTACTCCTTGCTCAACGAAGTGGACTCAACACCCCATATTAAACGCCTAAGAATATACCTGACTAGAAAGAATCTTAAAACCTATGGATTTACATGTCTCTGAAAGAGAATCAAGCGTGTGTACAGCAGCATAAACGCAGCAGTGTTAGGATTAGTGAGGTTCGGTGAGCAAATGCAGACCCTTTGAAATCATATTGCATGGTATCCATTCCATGGGTCTCAACTCTCCAGGTTTAAGGGATTCTTCCTTCAGCTAAAACATGCATATGGAACCCAGAGTATGATCGACCGTGTGATCGGGAAACGTGTTCAAATGTGTCTCAGTTTAAGTCCCTTGGTACTCGGGTGCAACATTCCAGACACTTTACTAACACTCTCCCCACTTGGAGAGTCAGTGCCTTTAACCTCCTGTTTGGCCCAGTTTGCAATTTCTGCGGGAAATGAACAGGAATAGGGAGAACCAATGAGAGACTAGCTGGAGGTGTCTGGACGGGCAAATTTAACTCTCATTTCCCACCAGGAAGAGGAATTAACCAAAGGCTCAGCTTGCCATGCCGGAACCACACTAGGGCCTGAAGCAATCTTGCAGTGTTGCGGCCAGGTCACAAGAAAGCGAGTTGAACAAAGGAGCTCAGGGGCACTGTTATTCACAAACCTGCAGAGTTATAAATGACAGCTATCGTCCAAAAATATATTGAAGTAAGGCTGCCAAGAGCACTTGAAAGCGGGGCAGAATTGCAGGAAACCGATTTCAGGAGGTAGACTGGAATTGCATGAAAAGCATAGGAAAAGAGGCAGAACGTCCACAATGATGCACTTGGCCAAAAAGGGCGTATGCGTTTTTTCCTGAATATATTCAGGAAAAAACGCATACGCCCTTTTTGGCCAACCAAGCAAGCTTGCAAAGGAAATCTGCACTACAATGAAGTCTCACTGCCCCCCGGGCAAAAGGGCCATCTGAAAAAAGTGTAAAATCCAGAAAGGCAGGACAGGCCATGGAGAACTGGGAGCCTTGTTATGCTGATGGGCGGGATGTAAATTGCCAACAGCCACTCTGGAGAAGTGTATGGTGTTTCCTGAAACATCTAAAAAACAAAGCAACAGAGCCTAGGGCACTTCCACTTATGCTCCTATAGCTTAGGGAAATTAAAATCAAAAAGACACAGCCACCCCAAAGTTTGGGACGGCTCTGTTTACAAGAACCTCGTTTATGGTACAAGTTCAATATCACAGAAAGTGAAAAATGAATAAAGAATTTGTGGTACTTACGTACAATGCAATATCACTCAGCAATGAAATCTATGTCATCAGGCCCGTAGCAGCATAATGAGTGGACTCAGGTACGATGATTCTAAGAGAAATAAGTCACACAGAAAAAGAAATATCATAAGGTATCACTAATACACGGAATGTAAACTTGGCTACCCAGGAACTGAATTACAAAACAGAACAGGGTCTCAAATGTAGAAAACCAACTTATGCTTGCTTAAGGGAAAGGTGAGTTGGGGTGCTGCATAAAACCAGAGATTGAAATTAGCACAGATACCGTTCCATAAGCCAAATATGTAATAGACAAGAGCTACTCCTTGCTCAACGAAGTGGACGCAGCACCCCATATTAAACGCCTAAGAATATACCTGACTAGTTATAATCTTAAAACCTATGGATTTACATGTCTCCAAAAGAGAATCAAGCGTGTGTACAGCAGCATAAACGCAGCAGTGATAGGATTGGTGAGGTTCGGTGAGCAAATGCAGACCCTTTGAAGTCATATTGCATGGTACCCATTCCATGGGTCTCAACTCTCCAGGTTTAAGGGATTCTTCCTTCAGCTAAAACATGCATGTGGAACCCAGAGTATGATCCACCATGTGATGGGGAAACGTGTTCAAATATGTCTCAGTTTAAGTCCCCTGGTACTCGGGTGCAACATTCCAGACGCTTTACTAACACTCTCCCCTCTTGGAGAGTCAGTGCCTTTAACCTCCTGTTTGGACAAGTTTGCAATTTCTGCGGGAAATGAACAGTTTGCAATTTCTGTGGGAAATGAACAGGAATAGGGAGAACCAATGAGAGACTAGCTGGAGGTGTCTGGACGGGCAAATTTAACTCTCATTTCCCACCAGGAAGAGGAATTAACCAAAGGCTCAGCTTGCCGTGCCGGAACCACACTAGGGCCTGAAGCAATCCTGCGGTGTTGCGGCCAGCTCACAATAAAGAGTGTTGAAGAAAGGAGCTCAGGGGCACTGTCATTCACAAACCTGCAGAGTTATAAATGACAGCTATCGTCCAAAAATATATTGAAGTAAGGCTGCCAAGAAAACTTGAATGCGGGGCAGAATTGCAGGACACCAATTTCAGGAGGTAGACTGGAATTGCATGAAAAGCATAGGTAAAGAGGCAGAACGTCCACAATGATGCACTTGGCTAAAAAGGGCGTATGCGTTTTTTCCTGAATATATTCAGGAAAAAACGCATACGCCCTTTTTGGCCAACCAAGCAAGCTTGCAAAGGAAATCTGCACTACAATGAAGTCTCACTGCCCCCCGGGCAAAAGGGCCATCTGAAAAAGGTGTAAAATCCAGAAAGGGAGGACAGGCCATGGAGAACTGGGAGCCTTGTTATGCTGATGGGCGGGATGTAAATTGCCAACAGCCACTCTGAGAAAGTGTATGGTGTTTCCTGAAACATCTAAAAAACAAAGCAACAGAGTCTAGGGCACTTCCACTTATGCTCCTATAGCTTAGGGAAATTAAAATCAAAAAGACACAGGCACCCCAAAGTTTGGAACAGCTCTGTTTACAAGATACTCGTTTATGGTACAAGTTCAATATCACAGAAAGCGAAAAATGAATAAAGAATTTGTAGTATTTACGTACAATGCAATATCACTCAGCAATGAAATCTATGTCATCAGGCCCGTAGCACCATAATGAGTGGATTCAGATACGATGATTCTAAGTGAAATAAGTCACACAGAAAAATAAACATCATAAGATATCACTAATACACGGAATGTAAACTTGGCTACACAGGAACTGAATTACAAAACAGAACAGGGTCTCAAATGTAGAAAACCAACTTATGCTTGCTTAAGGGGAAATGTGAGTTGGGGTGCTGCATAAAACCAGAGATTGAAATTAGCACAGATACCGTTCCATAAGCCAAATATGTAATAGACAAGAGCTACTCCTTCCTCAACGAAGTGGACTCAACACCCCATATTAAACGCCTAAGAATATACCTGACTAGTAAGAATCTTAAAACCTATGGATTTACATGTCTCTGAAAGAGAATCAAGCATGTGTACAGCAGCATAAACGCAGCAGTGATAGGATTGGTGAGTTTCGGTGAGCAAATGCAGACCCTTTGAAGTCATATTGCATGGTACCCATTCCATGGGTCTCAACTCTCCAGGTTTAAGGGATTCTTCCTTCAGCTAAAACATGCATGTGGAACCCAGAGTATGATCCACCGTGTGATCGGGAAACGTGTTCAAATATTTCTCAGTTTAAGTCCCCTGGTACTCGGGTGCAACATTCCAGACGCTTTACTAACACTCTCCCCTCTTGGAGAGTCAGTGCCTTTAACCTCCTGTTTGGCCCAGTTTGCAATTTCTGCGGGAAATGAACAGGAATAGGGAGAACCAATGAGAGACTAGCTGGAGGTGTCTGGACGGGCAAATTTAACTCTCATTTCCCACCAGGAAGAGGAATTAACCAAAGGCTCAGCTTGCCGTGCCGGAACCACACTAGGGCCTGAAGCAATCTTGTGGTGTTGCGGCCAGCTCACAAGAAAGCGAGTTGAACAAAGGAGCTCAGGGGAACTGTCATTCACAAAGCTGCAGAGTTATAAATGACAGCTATCGTCCAAAAATATATTGAAGTAAGGCTGCCAAGAGGACTTGAAAGCGGGGCAGGATTGCAGGAAACCGATTTCAGGAGGTAGACTGGAATTGCATGAAAAGCATAGGAAAAGAGGCAGAACGTCCACAATGATGCACTTGGCCAAAAAGGGCGTATGCGTTTTTTCCTGAATATATTCAAGAAAACACGCATACGCCCTTTTTGGCCAACCAAGCAAGCTTGCAAAGGAAATCTGCACTACAAAGAAATCTCACTGCCCCACGGGCAAAAGGGCCATCTGAAAAAAGTGTAAAATCCAGAAAGGCAGGACAGGCCATGGAGAACTGGGAGCCTTGTTATGCTGATGGGCGGGATGTAAATTGCCAACAGCCACTCTGGAGAAGTGTATGGTGTTTTCTGAAACATCTAAAAAACAAAGCAACAGAGCCTAGGGCACTTCCACTTATGCTCCTATAGCTTAGGGAAATTCAAATCAAAAAGACACAGCCACCCCAAAGTTTGGGACGGCTCTGTTTACAAGATCCTCGTTTATGGTACAAGTTCAATATCACAGAAAGCGAAAAATGAATAAAGAATTTGTGGTATTTACGTACAATGCAATATCACTCAGCAATGAAATCTATGTCATCAGGCCCGTAGCAGCATAATGAGTGGACTCAGGTACGATGATTCTAAGAGAAATAAGTCACACAGAAAAAGAAATATCATAAGGTATCACTAATACACGGAATGTAAACTTGGCTACCCAGGAACTGAATTACAAAACAGAACAGGGTCTCAAATGTAGAAAACCAACTTATGCTTGCTTAAGGGGAAAGGTGAGTTGGGGTGCTGCATAAAACCAGAGATTGAAATTAGCACAGATACCGTTCCATAAGCCGAATATGTAATAGACAAGAGCTACTCCTTCCTCAACGAAGTGGACTCAACACCCCATATTAAACACCTAAGAATATACCTGACTAGTAAGAATCTTAAAACCTATGGATTTACATGTCTCTGAAAGAGAATCAAGCATGTGTACAGCAGCATAAACGCAGCAGTGATAGGATTGGTGAGTTTCGGTGAGCAAATGCAGACCCTTTGAAGTCATATTGCATGGTACCCATTCCATGGGTCTCAACTCTCCAGGTTTAAGGGATTCTTCCTTCAGCTAAAACATGCATGTGGAACCCAGAGTATGATCCACCGTGTGATCGGGAAACGTGTTCAAATATGTCTCAGTTTAAGTCCCCTGGTACTCGGGTGCAACATTCCAGACACTTTACTAACACTCTCCCCACTTGGAGAGTCAGTGCCTTTAACCTCCTGTTTGGCCCAGTTTGCAATTTCTGCGGGAAATGAACAGGAATAGGGAGAACCAATGAGAGACTAGCTGGAGGTGTCTGGACGGGCAAATTTAACTCTCATTTCCCACCAGGAAGAGGAATTAACCAAAGGCTCAGCTTGCCGTGCCGGAACCACACTAGGGCCTGAAGCAATCTTGCAGTGTTGTGGCCAGGTCACAAGAAAGCGAGTTGAACAAAGGAGCTCAGGGGCACTGTCATTCACAAACCTGCAGAGTTATAAATGACAGCTATCGTCCAAAAATATATTGAAGTAAGGCTGCCAAGAGGACTTGAAAGCGGGGCAGAATTGCAGGACACCGATTTCAGGAGGTAGACTGGAATTGCATGAAAAGCATAGGAAAAGAGGCAGAACGTCCACAATGATGCACTTGGCCAAAAAGGGCGTATGCGTTTTTTCCTGAATATATTCAGGAAAAAACGCATACGCCCTTTTTGGCCAACCAAGCAAGCTTGCAAAGTAAATCTTCACTACAATGAAGTCTCACTGCCCCACGGGCAAAAGGGCCATCTGAAAAAAGTGTAAAATCCAGAAAGGCAGGACAGGCCATGGAGAACTGGGAGCCTTGTTATGCTGATGGGCGGGATGTAAATTGCCAACAGCCACTCTGGAAAAGTGTATGGTGTTTCCTGAAACATCTAAAAAACAAAGCAACAGAGCCTAGGGCACTTCCACTTATGCTCCTATAGCTTAGGGAAATTAAAATCAAAAAGACACAGGCACCCCAAAGTTTGGAACAGCTCTGTTTACAAGATACTCGTTTATGGTACAAGTTCAATATCACAGAAAGCGAAAAATGAATAAAGAATTTGTGGTATTTACGTACAATGCAATATCACTCAGCAATGAAATCTATGTCATCAGGCCCGTAGCACCATAATGAGTGGATTCAGATACGATGATTCTAAGTGAAATAAGTCACACAGAAAAATAAACATCATAAGATATCACTAATACACGGAATGTAAACTTGGCTACACAGGAACTGAATTACAAAACAGAACAGGGTCTCAAATGTAGAAAACCAACTTATGCTTGCTTAAGGGGAAATGTGAGTTGGGGTGCTGCATAAAACCAGAGATTGAAATTAGCACAGATACCGTTCCATAAGCCAAATATGTAATAGACAAGAGCTACTCCTTCCTCAACGAAGTGGACTCAACACCCCATATTAAACGCCTAAGAATATACCTGACTAGTAAGAATCTTAAAACCTATGGATTTACATGTCTCTGAAAGAGAATCAAGCATGTGTACAGCAGCATAAACGCAGCAGTGATAGGATTGGTGAGTTTCGGTGAGCAAATGCAGACCCTTTGAAGTCATATTGCATGGTACCCATTCCATGGGTCTCAACTCTCCAGGTTTAAGGGATTCTTCCTTCAGCTAAAACATGCATGTGGAACCCAGAGTATGATCCACCGTGTGATCGGGAAACGTGTTCAAATATTTCTCAGTTTAAGTCCCCTGGTACTCGGGTGCAACATTCCAGACGCTTTACTAACACTCTCCCCTCTTGGAGAGTCAGTGCCTTTAACCTCCTGTTTGGCCCAGTTTGCAATTTCTGCGGGAAATGAACAGGAATAGGGAGAACCAATGAGAGACTAGCTGGAGGTGTCTGGACGGGCAAATTTAACTCTCATTTCCCACCAGGAAGAGGAATTAACCAAAGGCTCAGCTTGCCGTGCCGGAACCACACTAGGGCCTGAAGCAATCCTGCGGTGTTGCGGCCAGCTCACAAGAAAGCGAGTTGAACAAAGGAGCTCAGGGGCACTGTCATTCACAAACCTGCAGAGTTATAAATGACAGCTATCGTCCAAAAATATATTGAAGTAAGGCTGCCAAGAGGACTTGAAAGCGGGGCAGGATTGCAGGAAACCGATTTCAGGAGGTAGACTGGAATTGCATGAAAAGCATAGGAAAAGAGGCAGAACGTCCACAATGATGCACTTGGCCAAAAAGGGCGTATGCGTTTTTTCCTGAATATATTCAAGAAAAAACGCATACGCACTTTTTGGCCAACCAAGCAAGCTTGCAAAGGAAATCTGCACTACAATGAAATCTCACTGCCCCCCGGGCAAAAGGGCCATCTGAAAAAAGTGTAAAATCCAGAAAGGCAGGACAGGCCATGGAGAACTGGGAGCCTTGTTATGCTGATGGGTGGGATGTAAATTGCCAACAGCCACTCTGGAGAAGTGTATGGTGTTTCCTGAAACATCTAAAAAACAAAGCAACAGAGCCTAGGGCACTTCCACTTATGCTCCTATAGCTTAGGGAAATTAAAATCAAAAAGACACAGCCACCCCAAAGTTTGGGACGGCTCTGTTTACAAGATCCTCGTTTATGGTACAAGTTCAATATCACAGAAAGCGAAAAATGAATAAAGAATTTGTGGTATTTACGTACAATGCAATATCACTCAGCAATGAAATCTATGTCATCAGGCCCGTAGCAGCATAATGAGTGGACTCAGGTACGATGATTCTAAGAGAAATAAGTCACACAGAAAAAGAAATATCATAAGGTATCACTAATACACGGAATGTAAACTTGGCTACCCAGGAACTGAATTACAAAACAGAACAGGGTCTCAAATGTAGAAAACCAACTTATGCTTGCTTAAGGGGAAAGGTGAGTTGGGGTGCTGCATAAAACCAGAGATTGAAATTAGCACAGATACCGTTCCATAAGCCGAATATGTAATAGACAAGAGCTACTCCTTCCTCAACGAAGTGGACTCAACACCCCATATTAAACACCTAAGAATATACCTGACTAGTAAGAATCTTAAAACCTATGGATTTACATGTCTCTGAAAGAGAATCAAGCATGTGTACAGCAGCATAAACGCAGCAGTGATAGGATTGGTGAGTTTCGGTGAGCAAATGCAGACCCTTTGAAGTCATATTGCATGGTACCCATTCCATGGGTCTCAACTCTCCAGGTTTAAGGGATTCTTCCTTCAGCTAAAACATGCATGTGGATCCCAGAGTATGATCCACCATGTGATCGGGAAACGTGTTCAAATGTGTCTCAGTTTTCGTCCCCTGGTACTCGGGTGCAACATTCCAGACGCTTTACTAACACTCTCCCCTCTTGGAGAGTCAGTGCCTTTAACCTCCTGTTTGGCCCAGTTTGCAATTTCTGCGGGAAATGAACAGGAATAGGGAGAACCAATGAGAGACTAGCTGGAGGTGTCTGGACGGGCAAATTTAACTCTCATTTCCCACCAGGAAGAGGAATTAACCAAAGGCTCAGCTTGCCATGCCGGAACCACACTAGGGCCTGAAGCAATCCTGCGGTGTTGCGGCCAGCTCACAATAAAGAGAGTTGAAGAAAGGAGCTCAGGGGCACTGTCATTCACAAACCTGCAGAGTTATAAATGACAGCTATCGTCCAAAAATATATTGAAGTAGGGCTGCCAAGAGCACTTGAAAGCGGGGCAGAATTGCAGGACACCGATTTCAGGAGGTAGACTGGAATTGCATGAAAAGCATAGGAAAAGAGGCAGAACGTCCACAATGATGCACTTGGCCAAAAAGGGCGTATGCGTTTTTTCCTGAATACATTCAGGAAAAAACGCATACGCACTTTTTGGCCAACCAAGCAAGCTTGCAAAGGAAATCTGCACTACAATGAAGTCTCACTGCGCCCCGGGCAAAAGGGCCTTCTGAAAAAAGTGTAAAATCCAGAAAGGCAGGACAGGCCATGGAGAACTGGGAGCCTTGTTATGCTGATGGGCTGGATGTAAATTGCCAACAGCCACTCTGGAGAAGTGTATGGTGTTTCCTGAAACATCTAAAAAACAAAGCAACAGAGCCTAGGGCACTTCCACTTATTCTCCTATAGCTGAGGGAAATTAAAATCAAAAAGACACAGCCACCCCAAAGTTTGGGATGGCTCTGTTTACAAGAACCTCGTTTATGGTACAAGTTCAATATCACAGAAATTGAAAAATGAATAAAGAATTTGTGGTACTTACGTACAATGCAATATCACTCAGCAATGAAATCTATGTCATCAGGCCCGTAGCAACATAATGAGTGGACTCAGGTACGATGATTCTAAGAGAAATAGGTCACACAGAAAAAGAAATATCATAAGATATCACTAATACACGGAATGTAAACTTGGCTACCCAGGAACTGAATTACAAAACAGAACAGTGTCTCAAATGTAGAAAACCAACCTATGCTTGCTTAAGAGGAAAGGTGAGTTAGGGTGCTGCATAAAACCAGAGATTGAAATTAGTACAGATACCGTTCCATAAGCCAAATATGTAATAGACAAGAGCTACTCCTTCCTCAACGAAGTGGACTCAACACCCCATATTAAACGCCTAAGAATATACCTGACTAGTAAGAATCTTAAAACCTATGGATTTACATGTCTCCGAAAGAGAATCAAGCATGTGTACAGCAGCATAAACGCAGCAGTGATAGGATTGGTGAGTTTCGGTGAGCAAATGCAGACCCTTTGAAGTCATATTGCATGGTACCCATTCCATGGGTCTCAACTCTCTAGGTTTAAGGGATTCTTCCTTCAGCTAAAACATCCATATGGAACCCAGAGTATGATCCACCGTGTGATCGGGAAACGTGTTCAAATGTGTCTCAGTTTTCGTCCCCTGGTACTCGGGTGCAACATTCCAGACGCTTTACTAACACTCTCCCCACTTGGAGAGTCAGTGCCTTTAACCTCCTGTTTCGCCCAGTTTGCAATTTCTGCGGGAAATGAACAGGAATAGGGAGAACCAATGAGAGACTAGCTGGAGGTGTCTGGACGGGCAAATTTAACTCTCATTTCCCACCAGGAAGAGGAATTAACCAAAGGCTCAGCTTGCCGTGCTGGAACCACACTAGGGCCTGAAGCAATCCTGCGGTGTTGCGGCCAGCTCACAAGAAAGCGAGTTGAACAAAGGAGCTCAGGGGCACTGTCATTCACAAACCTGCAGAGTTATAAATGACAGCTATCGTCCAAAAATATATTGAAGTAAGGCTGCCAAGAGGACTTGAAAGCGGGGCAGAATTACAGGAAACCGATTTCAGGAGGTAGACTGGAATTTCATGAAAAGCATAGGAAAAGAGGCAGAACGTCCACAATGATGCACTTGGCCAAAAAGGGCGTATGCGTTTTTTCCTGAATATATTCAGGAAAAAACGCATACGCCCTTTTTGGCCAACCAAGCAAGCTTGCGAAGGAAATCTGCACTACAATGAAGTCTCACTGCCCCACGGGCAAAAGGGCCATCTGAAAAAAGTGTAAAATCCAGAAAGACAGGACAGGCCATGAAGAACAGGGAGCCTTGTTATGCTGATGGGCGGGATGTAAATTGCCAACAGCCACTCTGGAGAAGTGTATGGTGTTTCCTGAAACATCTAAAAAACAAAGCAACAGAGCCTAGGGCACTTCCACTTATGCTCCTATAGCTTAGGGAAATTAAAATCAAAAAGACAGAGCCACCCCAAAATTTGGGACGGCTCTGTTTACAAGAACCTCGTTTATGGTACAAGTTCATTATCACAGAAAGCGAAAAATGAATAAAGAATTTGTGGTACTTACGTACAATGCAATATCACTCAGCAATGAAATCTATGTCATCAGGCCCGTAGCAGCATAATGTGTGGATTCAGGTACGATGATTCTAAGTGAAATATGTCACACAGAAAAAGAAATATCATAAGGTATCACTAATACACGGAATGTAAACTTGGCTACACAGGAACTGAATTACAAAACAGAACAGGGTCTCAAATGTAGAAAACCAACTTATGCTTGCTTAAGGAAAAGGTGAGTTGGGGTGCTGCATAAAACCAGAGATTGAAATTAGCACAGATACCGTTCCATAAGGCAAATAAGTAATAGACAAGAGCTACTCCTTCCTCAACGAAGTGGACTCAACACCCCATATTAAATGCCTAAGAATATACCTGACTAGTAAGAATCTTAAAACCTATGGATTTACATGTCTCTGAAAGAGAATCAAGCATGTGTACAGCAGCATAAACGCAGCAGTGATAGGATTGGTGAGTTTCGGTGAGCAAATGCAGACCCTTTGAAGTCATATTGCATGGTACCCATTCCATGGGTCTCAACTCTCCAGGTTTAAGGGATTCTTCCTTCAGCTAAAACATGCATGTGGAACCCAGAGTATGATCCACCGTGTGATCGGGAAACGTGTTCAAATATGTCTCAGTTTAAGTCCCCTGGTACTCGGGTGCAACATTCCAGACGCTTTACTAACACTCTCCCCACTTGGAGAGTCAGTGCCTTTAACCTCCTGTTTGGCCCAGTTTGCAATTTCTGCGGGAAATGAACAGGAATAGGGAGAACCAATGAGAGACTAGCTGGAGGTGTCTGTACGGGCAAATTTAACTCTCATTTCCCACCAGGAAGAGGAATTAACCAAAGGCTCAGCTTGCCGTGCCGGAACCACACTAGGGCCTGAAGCAATCCTGCGGTGTTGCGGCCAGCTCACAATAAAGAGTGTTGAAGAGAGGAGCTCAGGGGCACTGTCATTCACAAACCTGCAGAGTTATAAATGACAGCTATCGTCCAAAAATATATTGAAGTAAGGCTGCCAAGAGCACTTGAATGCGGGGCAGAATTGCAGGACACCGATTTCAGGAGGTAGACTGGAATTGCATGAAAAGCATAGGTAAAGAGGCAGAACGTCCACAATGATGCACTTGGCTAAAAAGGGCGTATGCGTTTTTTCCTGAATATATTCAGGAAAAAACGCATACGCCCTTTTTGGCCAACCAAGCAAGCTTGCAAAGGAAATCTGCACTACAATGAAGTCTCACTGCCCACCGGGCAAAAGGGCCATCTGAAAAAAGTGTAAAATCCAGAAAGGCAGGACAGGCCATGGAGAACTGGGAGCCTTGTTATGCTGATGGGCGGGATGTAAATTGCCAACAGCCACTCTGGAGAAGTGTATGGTGTTTCCTGAAACATCTAAAAAACAAAGCAACAGAGCCTAGGGCACTTCCACTTATGCTCCTATAGCTTAGGGAAATTCAAATCAAAAAGACACAGCCACCCCAAAGTTTGGGACGGCTCTGTTTACAAGGTACTCGTTTATGGTACAAGTTCAATATCACAGAAAGCGAAAAATGAATAAAGAATTTGTGGTATTTACGTACAATGCAATATCACTCAGCAATGAAATCTATGTCATCAGGCCCGTAGCACCATAATGAGTGGATTCAGATACGATGATTCTAAGTGAAATAAGTCACACAGAAAAATAAACATCATAAGATATCACTAATACACGGAATGTAAACTTGGCTACACAGGAACTGAATTACAAAACAGAACAGGGTCTCAAATGTAGAAAACCAACTTATGCTTGCTTAAGGGGAAATGTGAGTTGGGGTACTGCATAAAACCAGAGATTGAAATTAGCACAGATACCGTTCCATAAGCCAAATATGTAATAGACAAGAGCTACTCCTTCCTCAACGAAGTGGACTCAACACCCCATATTAAACGCCTAAGAATATACCTGACTAGTAAGAATCTTAAAACCTATGGATTTACATGTCTCTGAAAGAGAATCAAGCATGTGTACAGCAGCATAAACGCAGCAGTGATAGGATTGGTGAGTTTCCGTGAGCAAATGCAGACCCTTTGAAGTCATATTGCATGGTACCCATTCCATGGGTCTCAACTCTCCAGGTTTAAGGGATTCTTCCTTCAGCTAAAACATGCATGTGGAACCCAGAGTATGATCCACCGTGTGATCGGGAAACGTGTTCAAATATTTCTCAGTTTAAGTCCCCTGGTACTCGGGTGCAACATTCCAGAGGCTTTACTAACACTCTCCCCTCTTGGAGAGTCAGTGCCTTTAACCTCCTGTTTGGCCCAGTTTGCAATTTCTGCGGGAAATGAACAGGAATAGGGAGAACCAATGAGAGACTAGCTGGAGGTGTCTGGACGGGCAAATTTAACTCTCATTTCCCACCAGGAAGAGGAATTAACCAAAGGCTCAGCTTGCCGTGCCGGAACCACACTAGGGCCTGAAGCAATCCTGCGGTGTTGCGGCCAGCTCACAAGAAAGCGAATTGAACAAAGGAGCTCAGGGGCACTGTCATTCACAAACCTGCAGAGTTATAAATGACAGCTATCGTCCAAAAATATATTGAAGTAAGGCTGCCAAGAGGACTTGAAAGCGGGGCAGAATTGCAGGAAACCGATTTCAGGAGGTAGACTGGAATTGCATGAAAAGCATAGGAAAAGAGGCAGAACGTCCACAATGATGCACTTGGCCAAAAAGGGCGTATGCGTTTTTTCCTGAATATATTCAAGAAAAAACGCATACGCACTTTTTGGCCAACCAAGCAAGCTTGCAAAGGAAATCTGCACTACAATGAAATCTCACTGCATCCCGGGCAAAAGGGCCATCTGAAAAAAGTGTAAAATCCAGAAAGGCAGGACAGGCCATGGAGAACTGGGAGCCTTGTTATGCTGATGGGCGGGATGTAAATTGCCAACAGCCACTCTGGAGAAGTGTATGGTGTTTCCTGAAACATCTAAAAAACAAAGCATGAGAGCCTAGGGCACTTCCACTTATGCTCCTATAGCTTAGGGAAATTCAAATCAAAAAGACACAGCCACCCCAAAGTTTGGGACGGCTCTGTTTACAAGATCCTCGTTTATGGTACAAGTTCAATATCACAGAAAGCGAAAAATGAATAAAGAATTTGTGGTACTTACGTACAATGCAATATCACTCAGCAATGAAATCTATGTCATCAGGCCCGTAACAGCATAATGAGTGGATTCAGGTACGATGATTCTAAGTGAAATATGTCACACAGAAAAAGAAATATCATAAGGTATCACTAATACACGGAATGTAAACTTGGCTACCCAGGAACTGAATTACAAAACAGAACAGGGTCTCAAATGTAGAAAACCAACTTATGCTTGCTTAAGGGGAAAGGTGAGTTAGGGTGCTGCATAAAACCAGAGATTGAAATTAGTACAGATACCGTTCCTTAAGCCAAATATGTAATAGACAAGAGCTACTCCTTGCTCAACGAAGTGGACTCAACACCCCATATTAAACACCTAAGAATATACCTGACTAGTAAGAATCTTAAAACCTATGGATTTACATGTCTCCAAAAGAGAATCAAGCGTGTGTACAGCAGCATAAACGCAGAAGTGATAGGATTAGTGAGGTTCGGTGAGCAAATGCAGACCCTTTGAAGTCATATTGCATGGTACCCATTCCATGGGTCTCAACTCTCCAGGTTTAAGGGATTCTTCCTTCAGCTAAAACATGCATGTGGAACCCAGAGTATGATCCACCATGTGATCGGGAAACGTGTTCAAATGTGTCTCAGTTTTCGTCCCCTGGTACTCGGGTGCAACATTCCAGACGCTTTACTAACACTCTCCCGACTTGGAGAGTCAGTGCCTTTAACGTCGTGTTTGGCCCAGTTTGCAATTTCTTCGGGAAATGAACAGGAATAGGGAGAACCAATGAGAGACTAGCTGGAGGTGTCTGGACGGGCAAATTTAACTCTCATTTCCCAACAGGAAGAGGAATTAACCAAAGGCTCAGCTTGCCGTGCCGGAACCACACTAGGGCCTGAAGCAATCCTGCGGTGTTGCGGCCAGCTCACAATAAAGAGTGTTGAAGAAAGGAGCTCAGGGGCACTGTAATTCACAAACCTGCAGAGTTATAAATGACAGCTATCGTCCAAAAATATATTGAAGTAAGGCTGCCAAGAGCACTTGAATGCGGGGCAGAATTGCAGGACACCGATTTCAGGAGGTAGACTGGAATTGCATGAAAAGCATAGGTAAAGAGGCAGAACGTCCACAATGATGCACTTGGCTAAAAAGGGCGTATGCGTTTTTTCCTGAATATATTCAGGAAAAAACGCATACGCCCTTTTTGGCCAACCAAGCAAGCTTGCAAAGGAAATCTGCACTACAATGAAGTCTCACTGCCCACCGGGCAAAAGGGCCATCTGAAAAAAGTGTAAAATCCAGAAAGGCAGGACAGGCCATGGAGAACTGGGAGCCTTGTTATGCTGATGGGCGGGATGTAAATTGCCAACAGCCACTCTGGAGAAGTGTATGGTGTTTCCTGAAACATCTAAAAAACAAAGCAACAGAGCCTAGGGCACTTCCACTTATGCTCCTATAGCTTAGGGAAATTCAAATCAAAAAGACACAGGCACCCCAAAGTTTGAAACAGCTCTGTTTACAAGATACTCGTTTATGGTACAAGTTCAATATCACAGAAAGCGAAAAATGAATAAAGAATTTGTGGTATTTACGTACAATGCAATATCACTCAGCAATGAAATCTATGTCATCAGGCCCGTAGCACCATAATGAGTGGATTCAGGTACGATGAGTCTAAGTGAAATAAGTCACACAGAAAAATAAACATCATAAGATATCACTAATACACGGAATGTAAACTTGGCTACACAGGAACTGAATTACAAAACAGAACAGGGTCTCAAATGTAGAAAACCAACTTATGCTTGCTTAAGGGGAAATGTGAGTTGGGGTGCTGCATAAAACCAGAGATTGAAATTAGCACAGATACCGTTCCATAAGCCAAATATGTAATAGACAAGAGCTACTCCTTCCTCAACGAAGTGGACTCAACACCCCATATTAAACGCCTAAGAATATACCTGACTAGTAAGAATCTTAAAACCTATGGATTTACATGTCTCTGAAAGAGAATCAAGCATGTGTACAGCAGCATAAACGCAGCAGTGATAGGATTGGTGAGTTTCGGTGAGCAAATGCAGACCCTTTGAAGTCATATTGCATGGTACCCATTCCATGGGTCTCAACTCTCCAGGTTTAAGGGATTCTTCCTTCAGCTAAAACATGCATGTGGAACCCAGAGTATGATCCACCGTGTGATCTGGAAACGTGTTCAAATATTTCTCAGTTTAAGTCCCCCGGTACTCGGGTGCAACATTCCAGACGCTTTACTAACACTCTCCCCTCCTGGAGAGTCTGTGCCTTTAACCTCCTGTTTGGCCCAGTTTGCAATTTCTGCGGGAAATGAACAGGAATAGGGAGAACCAATGAGAGACTAGCTGGAGGTGTCTGGACGGGCAAATTTAACTCTCATTTCCCACCAGGAAGAGGAATTAACCAAAGGCTCAGCTTGCCGTGCCGGAACCACACTAGGGCCTGAAGCAATCCTGCGGTGTTGCGGCCAGCTCACAAGAAAGAGTGTTGAACAAAGGAGCTCAGGGGCACTGTCATTCACAAACCTGCAGAGTTATAAATGACAGCTATCGTCCAAAAATATATTGAAGTAAGGCTGCCAAGAGGACTTGAAAGTGGGGCAGAATTGCAGGAAACCGATTTCAGGAGGTAGACTGGAATTGCATGAAAAGCATAGGAAAAGAGGCAGAACGTCCACAATGATGCACTTGGCCAAAAAGGGCGTATGCGTTTTTTCCTGAATATATTCAAGAAAAACGCATACGCCCTTTTTGGCCAACCAAGCAAGCTTGCAAAGGAAATCTGCACTACAATGAAATCTCACTGCCCCCCGGGCAAAAGGGCCATCTGAAAAAAGTGTAAAATCCAGAAAGGCAGGACAGGCCATGGAGAACTGGGAGCCTTGTTATGCTGATGGGCGGGATGTAAATTGCCAACAGCCACTCTGGAGAAGTGTATGGTGTTTCCTGAAACATCTAAAAAACAAAGCAACAGAGCCTAGGGCACTTCCACTTATGCTCCTATAGCTTAGGGAAATTCAAATCAAAAAGACACAGCCACCCCAAAGTTTGGGACGGCTCTGTTTACAAGATCCTCGTTTATGGTACAAGTTCAATATCACAGAAAGCGAAAAATGAATAAAGAATTTGTGGTACTTACGTACAATGCAA
This sequence comes from Lagenorhynchus albirostris, assembly GCF_949774975.1. Classification (NCBI taxonomy): domain Eukaryota; kingdom Metazoa; phylum Chordata; class Mammalia; order Artiodactyla; family Delphinidae; genus Lagenorhynchus; species Lagenorhynchus albirostris. Next base: position 103,518,926 of record NC_083095.1, on the reverse strand, counting down.
TATCACTCAGCAATGAAATCTATGTCATCAGGCCCATAACAGCATAATGAGTGGATTCAGGTACGATGATTCTAAGTGAAATATGTCACACAGAAAAAGAAATATCATAAGGTATCACTAATACATGGAATGTAAACTTGGCTACCCAGGAACTGAATTACAAAACAGAACAGGGTCTCAAATGTAGAAAACCAACTTATGCTTGCTTAAGGGGAAAGGTGAGTTAGGGTGCTGCATAAAACCAGAGATTGAAATTAGTACAGATACCGTTCCATAAGCCAAATATGTAATAGACAAGAGCTACTCCTTGCTCAACGAAGTGGACTCAACACCCCATATTAAACACCTAAGAATATACCTGACTAGTAAGAATCTTAAAACCTATGGATTTACATGTCTCCGAAAGAGAATCAAGCGTGTGTACAGCAGCATAAACGCAGAAGTGATAGGATTAGTGAGGTTCGGTGAGCAAATGCAGACCCTATGAAGTCATATTGCATGGTACCCATTCCATGGGTCTCAACTCTCCAGGTTTAAGGGATTCTTCCTTCAGCTAAAACATGCATGTGGAACCCAGAGTATGACCCACCGTGTGATCGGGAAACGTGTTCAAATATGTCTCAGTTTAAGTCCCCTGGTACTCGGGTGCAACATTCCAGACACTTTACTAACACTCTCCCCACTTGGAGAGTCAGTGCCTTTAACCTCCTGTTTGGCCCAGTTTGCAATTTCTGCGGGAAATGAACAGGAATAGGGAGAACCAATGAGAGACTAGCTGGAGGTGTCTGGACGGGCAAATTTAACTCTCATTTCCCACCAGGAAGAGGAATTAACCAAAGGCTCAGCTTGCCGTGCCGGAACCACACTAGGGCCTGAAGCAATCTTGCAGTGTTGCGGCCAGGTCACAAGAAAGCGAGTTGAACAAAGGAGCTCAGGGGCACTGTCATTCACAAACCTGCAGAGTTATAAATGACAGCTATCGTCCAAAAATATATTGAAGTAGGGCTGCCAAGAGGACTTGAAAGCGGGGCAGAATTGCAGGAAACCGATTTCAGGAGGTAGACTGGAATTGCATGAAAAGCATAGGAAAAGAGGCAGAACGTCCACAATGATGCACTTGGCCAAAAAGTGCGTATGCGTTTTTTCCTGAATATATTCAGGAAAAAACGCATACGCCCTTTTTGGCCAACCAAGCAAGCTTGCAAAGGAAATCTGCACTACAATGAAGTCTCACTGCCCCCCGGGCAAAAGGGCCATCTGAAAAAAGTGTAAAATCCAGAAAGGCAGGACAGGCCATGGAGAACTGGGAGCCTTGTTATGCTGATGGGCGGGATGTAAATTGCCAACAGCCACTCTGGAGAAGTGTATGGTGTTTCCTGAAACATCTAAAAAACAAAGCAACAGAGCCTAGGGCACTTCCACTTATGCTCCTATAGCTTAGGGAAATTCAAATCAAAAAGACACAGCCACCCCAAAGTTTGGGACGGCTCTGTTTACAAGATCCTCGTTTATGGTACAAGTTCAATATCACAGAAAGCGAAAAATGAATAAAGAATTTGTGGTATTTACATACAATGCAATATCACTCAGCAATGAAATCTATGTCATCAGGCCCGTAGCAGCATAATGAGTGGACTCAGGTACGATGATTCTAAGAGAAATAAGTCACACAGAAAAAGAAATATCATAAGGTATCACTAATACACGGAATGTAAACTTGGCTACCCAGGAACTGAATTACAAAACAGAACAGGGTCTCAAATGTAGAAAACCAACTTATGCTTGCTTAAGGGAAAGGTGAGTTGGGGTGCTGCATAAAACCAGAGATTGAAATTAGCACAGATACCGTTCCATAAGCCAAATATGTAATAGACAAGAGCTACTCCTTCCTCAACGAAGTGGACTCAACACCCCATATTAAACGCCTAAGAATATACCTGGCTAGTAAGAATCTTAAAACCTATGTATTTATATGTCTCCAAAAGAGAATCAAGTGTGTGTACAGCAGCATAAACGCAGCAGTGATAGGAATAGTGAGGTTCGGTGAGCAAATGTAGACCCTTTGAAGTCATATTGCATGGTACCCATTCCATGGGTCTCAACTCTCCAGGTTTAAGGGATTCTTCCTTCAGCTAAAACATGCATGTGGAACCCAGAGTATGATCCACCGTGTGATGGGGAAACGTGTTCAAATATGTCTCAGTTTAAGTCCCCTGGTACTCGGTTGCAACATTCCAGATGCTTTACTAACACTCTCCCCTCTTGGAGAGTCAGTGCCTTTAACCTCCTGTTTGGCCCAGTTTGCAATTTCTGCGGGAAATGAACAGGAATAGGGAGAACCAATGAGAGACTAGCTGGAGGTGTCTGGACGGGCAAATTTAACTCTCATTTCCCACCAGGAAGAGGAATTAACCAAAGGCTCAGCTTGCCATGCCGGAACCACACTAGGGCCTGAAGCAATCTTGCAGTGTTGCGGCCAGGTCACAAGAAAGCGAGTTGAACAAAGGAGCTCAGGGGCACTGTTATTCACAAACCTGCAGAGTTATAAATGACAGCTATCGTCCAAAAATATATTGAAGTAAGGCTGCCAAGAGCACTTGAAAGCGGGGCAGAATTGCAGGAAACCGATTTCAGGAGGTAGACTGGAATTGCATGAAAAGCATAGGAAAAGAGGCAGAACGTCCACAATGATGCACTTGGCCAAAAAGGGCGTATGCGTTTTTTCCTGAATATATTCAGGAAAAAACGCATACGCCCTTTTTGGCCAACCAAGCAAGCTTGCAAAGGAAATCTGCACTACAATGAAGTCTCACTGCCCCCCGGGCAAAAGGGCCATCTGAAAAAAGTGTAAAATCCAGAAAGGCAGGACAGGCCATGGAGAACTGGGAGCCTTGTTATGCTGATGGGCGGGATGTAAATTGCCAACAGCCACTCTGGAGAAGTGTATGGTGTTTCCTGAAACATCTAAAAAACAAAGCAACAGAGCCTAGGGCACTTCCACTTATGCTCCTATAGCTTAGGGAAATTAAAATCAAAAAGACACAGCCACCCCAAAGTTTGGGACGGCTCTGTTTACAAGAACCTCGTTTATGGTACAAGTTCAATATCACAGAAAGCGAAAAATGAATAAAGAATTTGTGGTACTTACGTACAATGCAATATCACTCAGCAATGAAATCTATGTCATCAGACCCGTAGCAGCATAATGAGTGGACTCAGGTACGATGATTCTAAGAGAAATAAGTCACACAGAAAAAGAAATATCATAAGGTATCACTAATACACGGAATGTAAACTTGGCTACCCAGGAACTGAATTACAAAACAGAACAGGGTCTCAAATGTAGAAAACCAACTTATGCTTGCTTAAGGGGAAAGGTGAGTTGGGGTGCTGCATAAAACCAGAGATTGAAATTAGCACAGATACCGTTCCATAAGCCAAATATGTATTAGACAAGAGCTACTCCTTCCTCAACGAAGTGGACTCAACACCCCATATTAAACGCCTAAGAATATACCTGACTAGTAAGAATCTTAAAACCTATGGATTTACATGTCTCCAAAAGAGAATCAAGCGTGTGTACAGCAGCATAAACGCAGCAGTGATAGGATTAGTGAGGTTCGGTGAGCAAATGCAGACCCTTTGAAGTCATATTGCATGGTACCCATTCCATGGGTCTCAACTCTCCAGGTTTAAGGGATTCTTCCTTCAGCTAAAACATGCATGTGGAACCCAGAGTATGATCCACCGTGTGATCGGGAAACGTGTTCAAGTATGTCTCAGTTTAAGTCCCCTGGTACTCGGGTGCAACATTCCAGACGCTTTACTAACTCTCCCCACTTGGAGAGTCAGTGCCTTTAACGTCGTGTTTGGCCCAGTTTGCAATTTCTGCGGGAAATGAACAGGAATAGGGAGAACCAATGAGAGACTAGCTGGAGGTGTCTGGACGGGCAAATTTAACTCTCATTTCCCACCAGGAAGAGGAATTAACCAAAGGCTCAGCTTGCCGTGCCGGAACCACACTAGGGCCTGAAGCAATCTTGCGGTGTTGCGGCCAGCTCACAAGAAAGCGAGTTGAAGAAAGGAGCTCAGGGGCACTGTCATTCACAAACCTGCAGAGTTATAAATGACAGCTATCGTCCAAAAATATATTGAAGTAAGGCTGCCAAGAGCACTTGAAAGCGGGGCAGAATTGCAGGAAACCGATTTCAGGAGGTAGACTGGAATTGCATGAAAAGCATAGGAAAAGAGGCAGAACGTCCACAATGATGCACTTGGCCAAAAAGGGCGTATGCGTTTTTTCCTGAATATATTCAGGAAAAAACGCATACGCCCTTTTTGGCCAACCAAGCAAGCTTGCAAAGGAAATCTGCACTACAATGAAGTCTCACTGCCCCCCAGGCAAAAGGGCCATCTGAAAAAAGTGTAAAATCCAGAAAGGCAGGACAGGCCATGGAGAACTGGGAGCCTTGTTATGCTGATGGGCGGGATGTAAATTGCCAACAGCCACTCTGGAGAAGTGTATGGTGTTTCCTGAAACATCTAAAAAACAAAGCAACAGAGCCTAGGGCACTTCCACTTATGCTCCTATAGCTTAGGGAAATTCAAATCAAAAAGACACAGCCACCCCAAAGTTTGGGACGGCTCTGTTTACAAGAACCTCGTTTATGGTACAAGTTCATTATCACAGAAAGCGAAAAATGAATAAAGAATTTGTGGTACTTACGTACAATGCAATATCACTCAGCAATGAAATCTATGTCATCAGGCCCGTAGCAGCATAATGAGTGGACTCAGGTACGATGATTCTAAGAGAAATAAGTCACACAGAAAAAGAAATATCATAAGGTATCACTAATACACGGAATGTAAACTTGGCTACCCAGGAACTGAATTACAAAACAGAACAGGGTCTCAAATGTAGAAAACCAACTTATGCTTGCTTAAGGGAAAGGTGAGTTGGGGTGCTGCATAAAACCAGAGATTGAAATTAGCACAGATACCGTTCCATAAGCCAAATATGTAATAGACAAGAGCTACTCCTTCCTCAACGAAGTGGACTCAACACCCCATATTAAATGCCTAAGAATATACCTGACTAGTAAGAATCTTAAAACCTATGGATTTACATGTCTCCAAAAGAGAATCAAGCGTGTGTACAGCAGCATAAACGCAGCAGTGATAGGATTAGTGAGGTTCGGTGAGCAAATGCAGACCCTTTGAAGTCATATTGCATGGTACCCATTCCATGGGTCTCAACTCTCCAGGTTTAAGGGATTCTTCCTTCAGCTAAAACATGCATGTGGAACCCAGAGTATGATCCACCGTGTGATCGGGAAACGTGTTCAAATATGTCTCAGTTTAAGTCCCCTGGTACTCGGGTGCAACATTCCAGACGCTTTACTAACACTCTCCCCACTTGGAGAGTCAGTGCCTTTAACGTCCTGTTTGGCCCAGTTTGCAATTTCTGCGGGAAATGAACAGGAATAGGGAGAACCAATGAGAGACTAGCTGGAGGTGTCTGGACGGGCAAATTTAACTCTCATTTCCCACCAGGAAGAGGAATTAACCAAAGGCTCAGCTTGCCGTGCCGGAACCACACTAGGGCCTGAAGCAATCTTGCGGTGTTGCGGCCAGCTCACAAGAAAGCGAGTTGAACAAAGGAGCTCAGGGGCACTGTCATTCACAAACCTGCAGAGTTATAAATGACAGCTATCGTCCAAAAATATATTGAAGTAGGGCTGCCAAGAGGACTTGAAAGCGGGGCAGAATTGCAGGAAACCGATTTCAGGAGGTAGACTGGAATTGCATGAAAAGCATAGGAAAAGAGGCAGAACGTCCACAATGATGCACTTGGCCAAAAAGCGCGTATGCGTTTTTCCCTGAATATATTCAGGAAAAAACGCATACGCCCTTTTTGGCCAACCAAGCAAGCTTGCAAAGGAAATCTGCACTACAATGAAGTCTCACTGCCCCCCGGGCAAAAGGGCCATCTGAAAAAAGTGTAAAATCCAGAAAGGCAGGACAGGCCATGGAGAACTGGGAGCCTTGTTATGCTGATGGGCGGGATGTAAATTGCCAACAGCCACTCTGGAGAAGTGTATGGTGTTTCCTGAAACATCTAAAAAACAAAGCAACAGAGCCTAGGGCACTTCCACTTATGCTCCTATAGCTTAGGGAAATTAAAATCAAAAAGACACAGCCACCCCAAAGTTTGGGACGGCTCTGTTTACAAGAACCTCGTTTATGGTACAAGTTCAATATCACAGAAAGCGAAAAATGAATAAAGAATTTGTGGTACTTACGTACAATGCAATATCACTCAGCAATGAAATCTATGTCATCAGGCCCGTAGCAGCATAATGAGTGGACTCAGGTACGATGATTCTAAGAGAAATAAGTCACACAGAAAAAGAAATATCATAAGGTATCACTAATACACGGAATGTAAACTTGGCTACACAGGAACTGAATTACAAAACAGAACAGGGTCTCAAATGTAGAAACCCAACTTATGCTTGCTTAAGGGAAAGGTGAGTTGGGGTGCTGCATAAAACCAGAGATTGAAATTAGCACAGATACCGTTCCATAAGCCAAATATGTAATAGACAAGAGCTACTCCTTGCTCAACGAAGGGGACTCAACACCCCATATTAAACGCCTAAAACTATACCTGAATAGTAAGAATCTTAAAACCTATCGATTTATATGTCTCCGAAAAGGAATCAAGCGTGTGTACAGCAGCATATACGCAGCAGTGATAGGATTGGTGAGTTTCGGTGAGCAAATGCAGACCCTTTGAAATCATATTGCATGGTACCCATTCCATGGGTCACAACTCTCCAGGTTTAAGGGATTCCTCCTTCAGCTAAAACATGCATGTGGAACCCAGAGTATGATCCACCATGTGATCGGGAAACGTGTTCAAATGTGTCTCAGTTTTCGTCCCCTGGTACACGGGTGCAACATTCCAGACGCTTTACTAACACTCTCCCCACTTGGAGAGTCAGTGCCTTTAACCTCCTGTTTGGCCCAGTTGGCAATTTCTGCGGGAAATTTACAGGAATAGGGAGAACCAATGAGAGACTAGCTGGAGGTGTCTGGACGGGCAAATTTAACTCTCATTTCCCACCAGGAAGAGGAATTAACCAAAGGCTCAGCTTGCCGTGCCGGAACCACACTAGGGCCTGAAGCAATCTTGCGGTGTTGCGGCCAGCTCACAAGAAAGCGAGTTGAAGAAAGGAGCTCAGGGGCACTGTCATTCACAAACCTGCAGAGTTATAAATGACAGCTATCGTCCAAAAATATATTGAAGTAAGGCTGCCAAGAGCACTTGAAAGCGGGGCAGAATTGCAGGAAACCGATTTCAGGAGGTAGACTGGAATTGCATGAAAAGCATAGGAAAAGAGGCAGAACGTCCACAATGATGCACTTGGCCAAAAAGGGCGTATGCGTTTTTTCCTGAATATATTCAGGAAAAAACGCATACGCCCTTTTTGGCCAACCAAGCAAGCTTGCAAAGGAAATCTGCACTACAATGAAGTCTCACTGCCCCCCGGGCAAAAGGGCCATCTGAAAAAAGTGTAAAATCCAGAAAGGCAGGACAGGCCATGGAGAACTGGGAGCCTTGTTATGCTGATGGGCGGGATGTAAATTGCCAACAGCCACTCTGGAGAAGTGTATGGTGTTTCCTGAAACATCTAAAAAACAAAGCAACAGAGCCTAGGGCACTTCCACTTATGCTCCTATAGCTTAGGGAAATTAAAATCAAAAAGACACAGCCACCCCAAAGTTTGGGACGGCTCTGTTTACAAGAACCTCGTTTATGGTACAAGTTCATTATCACAGAAAGCGAAAAATGAATAAAGAATTTGTGGTACTTACGTACAATGCAATATCACTCAGCAATGAAATCTATGTCATCAGGCCCGTAGCAGCATAATGAGTGGACTCAGGTACGATGATTCTAAGAGAAATAAGTCACACAGAAAAAGAAATATCATAAGGTATCACTAATACACGGAATGTAAACTTGGCTGCCCAGGAACTGAATTACAAAACAGAACAGGGTCTCAAATGTAGAAAACCAACTTATGCTTGCTTAAGGGCAAAGGTGAGTTGGGGTGCTGCATAAAACCAGAGATTGAAATTAGCACAGATACCGTTCCATAAGCCAAATATGTAATAGACAAGAGCTACTCCTTCCTCAACGAAGTGGACTCAACACCCCATATTAAATGCCTAAGAATATACCTGACTAGTAAGAATCTTAAAACCTATGGATTTACATGTCTCCAAAAGAGAATCAAGCGTGTGTACAGCAGCATAAACGCAGCAGTGATAGGATTAGTGAGGTTCGGTGAGCAAATGCAGACCCTTTGAAGTCATATTGCATGGTACCCATTCCATGGGTCTCAACTCTCCAGGTTTAAGGGATTCTTCCTTCAGCTAAAACATGCATGTGGAACCCAGAGTATGATCCACCGTGTGATCGGGAAACGTGTTCAAATATGTCTCAGTTTAAGTCCCCTGGTACTCGGGTGCAACATTCCAGACGCTTTACTAACACTCTCCCCACTTGGAGAGTCAGTGCCTTTAACGTCCTGTTTGGCCCAGTTTGCAATTTCTGCGGGAAATGAACAGGAATAGGGAGAACCAATGAGAGACTAGCTGGAGGTGTCTGGATGGGCAAATTTAACTCTCATTTCCCACCAGGAAGAGGAATTAACCAAAGGCTCAGCTTGCCGTGCCGGAACCACACTAGGGCCTGAAGCAATCTTGCAGTGTTGCGGCCAGGTCACAAGAAAGCGAGTTGAACAAAGGAGCTCAGGGGCACTGTCATTCACAAACCTGCAGAGTTATAAATGACAGCTATCGTCCAAAAATATATTGAAGTAGGGCTGCCAAGAGGACTTGAAAGCGGGGCAGAATTGCAGGAAACCGATTTCAGGAGGTAGACTGGAATTGCATGAAAAGCATAGGAAAAGAGGCAGAACGTCCACAATGATGCACTTGGCCAAAAAGTGCGTATGCGTTTTTTCCTGAATATATTCAGGAAAAAACGCATACGCCCTTTTTGGCCAACCAAGCAAGCTTGCAAAGGAAATCTGCACTACAATGAAGTCTCACTGCCCCCCGGGCAAAAGGGCCATCTGAAAAAAGTGTAAAATCCAGAAAGGCAGGACAGGCCATGGAGAACTGGGAGCCTTGTTATGCTGATGGGCGGGATGTAAATTGCCAACAGCCACTCTGGAGAAGTGTATGGTGTTTCCTGAAACATCTAAAAAACAAAGCAACAGAGCCTAGGGCACTTCCACTTATGCTCCTATAGCTTAGGGAAATTCAAATCAAAAAGACACAGCCACCCCAAAGTTTGGGACGGCTCTGTTTACAAGATCCTCGTTTATGGTACAAGTTCAATATCACAGAAAGCGAAAAATGAATAAAGAATTTGTGGTATTTACATACAATGCAATATCACTCAGCAATGAAATCTATGTCATCAGGCCCGTAGCAGCATAATGAGTGGACTCAGGTACGATGATTCTAAGAGAAATAAGTCACACAGAAAAAGAAATATCATAAGGTATCACTAATACACGGAATGTAAACTTGGCTACCCAGGAACTGAATTACAAAACAGAACAGGGTCTCAAATGTAGAAACCCAACTTATGCTTGCTTAAGGGAAAGGTGAGTTGGGGTGCTGCATAAAACCAGAGATTGAAATTAGCACAGATACCGTTCCATAAGCCAAATATGTAATAGACAAGAGCTACTCCTTGCTCAACGAAGGGGACTCAACACCCCATATTAAACGCCTAAAACTATACCTGAATAGTAAGAATCTTAAAACCTATCGATTTATATGTCTCCGAAAAGGAATCAAGCGTGTGTACAGCAGCATATACGCAGCAGTGATAGGATTGGTGAGTTTCGGTGAGCAAATGCAGACCCTTTGAAATCATATTGCATGGTACCCATTCCATGGGTCACAACTCTCCAGGTTTAAGGGATTCCTCCTTCAGCTAAAACATGCATGTGGAACCCAGAGTATGATCCACCATGTGATCGGGAAACGTGTTCAAATGTGTCTCAGTTTTCGTCCCCTGGTACACGGGTGCAACATTCCAGACGCTTTACTAACACTCTCCCCACTTGGAGAGTCAGTGCCTTTAACCTCCTGTTTGGCCCAGTTGGCAATTTCTGCGGGAAATTTACAGGAATAGGGAGAACCAATGAGAGACTAGCTGGAGGTGTCTGGACGGGCAAATTTAACTCTCATTTCCCACCAGGAAGAGGAATTAACCAAAGGCTCAGCTTGCCGTGCCGGAACCACACTAGGGCCTGAAGCAATCTTGCGGTGTTGCGGCCAGCTCACAAGAAAGCGAGTTGAAGAAAGGAGCTCAGGGGCACTGTCATTCACAAACATGCAGAGTTATAAATGACAGCTATCGTCCAAAAATATATTGAAGTAAGGCTGCCAAGAGCACTTGAAAGCGGGGCAGAATTGCAGGAAACCGATTTCAGGAGGTAGACTGGAATTGCATGAAAAGCATAGGAAAAGAGGCAGAACGTCCACAATGATGCACTTGGCCAAAAAGGGCGTATGCGTTTTTTCCTGAATATATTCAGGAAAAAACGCATACGCCCTTTTTGGCCAACCAAGCAAGCTTGCAAAGGAAATCTGCACTACAATGAAGTCTCACTGCCCCCCGGGCAAAAGGGCCATCTGAAAAAAGTGTAAAATCCAGAAAGGCAGGACAGGCCATGGAGAACTGGGAGCCTTGTTATGCTGATGGGCGGGATGTAAATTGCCAACAGCCACTCTGGAGAAGTGTATGGTGTTTCCTGAAACATCTAAAAAACAAAGCAACAGAGCCTAGGGCACTTCCACTTATGCTCCTATAGCTTAGGGAAATTAAAATCAAAAAGACACAGCCACCCCAAAGTTTGGGACGGCTCTGTTTACAAGAACCTCGTTTATGGTACAAGTTCATTATCACAGAAAGCGAAAAATGAATAAAGAATTTGTGGTACTTACGTACAATGCAATATCACTCAGCAATGAAATCTATGTCATCAGGCCCGTAGCAGCATAATGAGTGGACTCAGGTACGATGATTCTAAGAGAAATAAGTCACACAGAAAAAGAAATATCATAAGGTATCACTAATACACGGAATGTAAACTTGGCTGCCCAGGAACTGAATTACAAAACAGAACAGGGTCTCAAATGTAGAAAACCAACTTATGCTTGCTTAAGGGCAAAGGTGAGTTGGGGTGCTGCATAAAACCAGAGATTGAAATTAGCACAGATACCGTTCCATAAGCCAAATATGTAATAGACAAGAGCTACTCCTTCCTCAACGAAGTGGACTCAACACCCCATATTAAATGCCTAAGAATATACCTGACTAGTAAGAATCTTAAAACCTATGGATTTACATGTCTCCAAAAGAGAATCAAGCGTGTGTACAGCAGCATAAACGCAGCAGTGATAGGATTAGTGAGGTTCGGTGAGCAAATGCAGACCCTTTGAAGTCATATTGCATGGTACCCATTCCATGGGTCTCAACTCTCCAGGTTTAAGGGATTCTTCCTTCAGCTAAAACATGCATGTGGAACCCAGAGTATGATCCACCGTGTGATCGGGAAACGTGTTCAAATATGTCTCAGTTTAAGTCCCCTGGTACTCGGGTGCAACATTCCAGACGCTTTACTAACACTCTCCCCACTTGGAGAGTCAGTGCCTTTAACGTCCTGTTTGGCCCAGTTTGCAATTTCTGCGGGAAATGAACAGGAATAGGGAGAACCAATGAGAGACTAGCTGGAGGTGTCTGGATGGGCAAATTTAACTCTCATTTCCCACCAGGAAGAGGAATTAACCAAAGGCTCAGCTTGCCGTGCCGGAACCACACTAGGGCCTGAAGCAATCCTGCGGTGTTGCGGCCAGCTCACAATAAAGAGAGCTGAAGAAAGGAGCTCAGGGGCACTGTCATTCACAAACCTGCAGAGTTATAAATGACAGCTATCGTCCAAAAATATATTGAAGTAAGGCTGCCAAGAGCACTTGAAAGCGGGGCAGAATTGCAGGAAACCGATTTCAGGAGGTAGACTGGAATTGCATGAAAAGCATAGGAAAAGAGGCAGAACGTCCACAATGATGCACTTGGCCAAAAAGGGCGTATGCGTTTTTTCCTGAATATATTCAGGAAAAAACGCATACGCCCTTTTTGGCCAACCAAGCAAGCTTGCAAAGGAAATCTGCACTACAATGAAGTCTCACTGCCCCACGGGCAAAAGGGCCATCTGAAAAAAGTGTAAAATCCAGAAATGCAGGACAGGCCATGGAGAACTGGGAGCCTTGTTATGCTGATGGGCGGGATGTAAATTGCCAACAGCCACTCTGGAGAAGTGTATGGTGTTTCCTGAAACATCTAAAAAACAAAGCAACAGAGCCTAGGGCACTTCCACTTATGCTCCTATAGCTTAGGGAAATTAAAATCAAAAAGACACAGCCACCCCAAAGTTTGGGACGGCTCTGTTTACAAGAACCTCGTTTATGGTACAAGTTCAATATCACAGAAAGCGAAAAATGAATAAAGAATTTGTGGTACTTACGTACAATGCAATATCACTCAGCAATGAAATCTATGTCATCAGACCCGTAGCAGCATAATGAGTGGACTCAGGTACGATGATTCTAAGAGAAATAAGTCACACAGAAAAAGAAATATCATAAGGTATCACTAATACACGGAATGTAAACTTGGCTACCCAGGAACTGAATTACAAAACAGAACAGGGTCTCAAATGTAGAAAACCAACTTATGCTTGCTTAAGGGGAAAGGTGAGTTGGGGTGCTGCATAAAACCAGAGATTGAAATTAGCACAGATACCGTTCCATAAGCCAAATATGTATTAGACAAGAGCTACTCCTTCCTCAACGAAGTGGACTCAACACCCCATATTAAACGCCTAAGAATATACCTGACTAGTAAGAATCTTAAAACCTATGGATTTACATGTCTCCAAAAGAGAATCAAGCGTGTGTACAGCAGCATAAACGCAGCAGTGATAGGATTAGTGAGGTTCGGTGAGCAAATGCAGACCCTTTGAAGTCATATTGCATGGTACCCATTCCATGGGTCTCAACTCTCCAGGTTTAAGGGATTCTTCCTTCAGCTAAAACATGCATGTGGAACCCAGAGTATGATCCACCGTGTGATCGGGAAACGTGTTCAAGTATGTCTCAGTTTAAGTCCCCTGGTACTCGGGTGCAACATTCCAGACGCTTTACTAACTCTCCCCACTTGGAGAGTCAGTGCCTTTAACGTCGTGTTTGGCCCAGTTTGCAATTTCTGCGGGAAATGAACAGGAATAGGGAGAACCAATGAGAGACTAGCTGGAGGTGTCTGGACGGGCAAATTTAACTCTCATTTCCCACCAGGAAGAGGAATTAACCAAAGGCTCAGCTTGCCGTGCCGGAACCACACTAGGGCCTGAAGCAATCTTGCGGTGTTGCGGCCAGCTCACAAGAAAGCGAGTTGAAGAAAGGAGCTCAGGGGCACTGTCATTCACAAACCTGCAGAGTTATAAATGACAGCTATCGTCCAAAAATATATTGAAGTAAGCCTGCCAAGAGGACTTGAAAGCGGGGCAGAATTGCAGGAAACCGATTTCAGGAGGTATACTGGAATTGCATGAAAAGCATAGGAAAAGAGGCAGAACGTCCACAATGATGCACTTGGCCAAAAAGGGCGTATGCGTTTTTTCCTGAATATATTCAGGAAAAAACGCATACGCCCTTTTTGGCCAACCAAGCAAGCTTGCAAAGGAAATCTGCACTACAATGAAGTCTCACTGCCCCCCAGGCAAAAGGGCCATCTGAAAAAAGTGTAAAATCCAGAAAGGCAGGACAGGCCATGGAGAACTGGGAGCCTTGTTATGCTGATGGGCGGGATGTAAATTGCCAACAGCCACTCTGGAGAAGTGTATGGTGTTTCCTGAAACATCTAAAAAACAAAGCAACAGAGCCTAGGGCACTTCCACTTATGCTCCTATAGCTTAGGGAAATTCAAATCAAAAAGACACAGCCACCCCAAAGTTTGGGACGGCTCTGTTTACAAGAACCTCGTTTATGGTACAAGTTCATTATCACAGAAAGCGAAAAATGAATAAAGAATTTGTGGTACTTACGTACAATGCAATATCACTCAGCAATGAAATCTATGTCATCAGGCCCGTAGCAGCATAATGAGTGGACTCAGGTACGATGATTCTAAGAGAAATAAGTCACACAGAAAAAGAAATATCATAAGGTATCACTAATACACGGAATGTAAACTTGGCTACCCAGGAACTGAATTACAAAACAGAACAGGGTCTCAAATGTAGAAAACCAACTTATGCTTGCTTAAGGGAAAGGTGAGTTGGGGTGCTGCATAAAACCAGAGATTGAAATTAGCACAGATACCGTTCCATAAGCCAAATATGTAATAGACAAGAGCTACTCCTTCCTCAACGAAGTGGACTCAACACCCCATATTAAATGCCTAAGAATATACCTGACTAGTAAGAATCTTAAAACCTATGGATTTACATGTCTCCAAAAGAGAATCAAGCGTGTGTACAGCAGCATAAACGCAGCAGTGATAGGATTAGTGAGGTTCGGTGAGCAAATGCAGACCCTTTGAAGTCATATTGCATGGTACCCATTCCATGGGTCTCAACTCTCCAGGTTTAAGGGATTCTTCCTTCAGCTAAAACATGCATGTGGAACCCAGAGTATGATCCACCATGTGATCGGGAAACGTGTTCAAATATGTCTCAGTTTAAGTCCCCTGGTACTCGGGTGCAACATTCCAGACGCTTTACTAACACTCTCCCCACTTGCAGAGTCAGTGCCTTTAACGTCCTGTTTGGCCCAGTTTGCAATTTCTGCGGGAAATGAACAGGAATAGGGAGAACCAATGAGAGACTAGCTGGAGGTGTCTGGACGGGCAAATTTAACTCTCATTTCCCACCAGGAAGAGGAATTAACCAAAGGCTCAGCTTGCCGTGCCGGAACCACACTAGGGCCTGAAGCAATCTTGCGGTGTTGCGGCCAGCTCACAAGAAAGCGAGTTGAACAAAGGAGCTCAGGGGCACTGTCATTCACAAACCTGCAGAGTTATAAATGACAGCTATCGTCCAAAAATATATTGAAGTAGGGCTGCCAAGAGGACTTGAAAGCGGGGCAGAATTGCAGGAAACCGATTTCAGGAGGTAGACTGGAATTGCATGAAAAGCATAGGAAAAGAGGCAGAACGTCCACAATGATGCACTTGGCCAAAAAGCGCGTATGCGTTTTTCCCTGAATATATTCAGGAAAAAACGCATACGCCCTTTTTGGCCAACCAAGCAAGCTTGCAAAGGAAATCTGCACTACAATGAAGTCTCACTGCCCCCCGGGCAAAAGGGCCATCTGAAAAAAGTGTAAAATCCAGAAAGGCAGGACAGGCCATGGAGAACTGGGAGCCTTGTTATGCTGATGGGCGGGATGTAAATTGCCAACAGCCACTCTGGAGAAGTGTATGGTGTTTCCTGAAACATCTAAAAAACAAAGCAACAGAGCCTAGGGCACTTCCACTTATGCTCCTATAGCTTAGGGAAATTAAAATCAAAAAGACACAGCCACCCCAAAGTTTGGGACGGCTCTGTTTACAAGAACCTCGTTTATGGTACAAGTTCAATATCACAGAAAGCGAAAAATGAATAAAGAATTTGTGGTACTTACGTACAATGCAATATCACTCAGCAATGAAATCTATGTCATCAGGCCCGTAGCAGCATAATGAGTGGACTCAGGTACGATGATTCTAAGAGAAATAAGTCACACAGAAAAAGAAATATCATAAGGTATCACTAATACACGGAATGTAAACTTGGCTACACAGGAACTGAATTACAAAACAGAACAGGGTCTCAAATGTAGAAACCCAACTTATGCTTGCTTAAGGGAAAGGTGAGTTGGGGTGCTGCATAAAACCAGAGATTGAAATTAGCACAGATACCGTTCCATAAGCCAAATATGTAATAGACAAGAGCTACTCCTTCCTCAACGAAGTGGACTCAACACCCCATATTAAACGCCTAAGAATATACCTGACTAGTAAGAATCTTAAAACCTATGGATTTACATGTCTCCAAAAGAGAATCAAGCGTGTGTACAGCAGCATAAACGCAGCAGTGATAGGATTAGTGAGGTTCGGTGAGCAAATGCAGACCCTTTGAAGTCATATTGCATGGTACCCATTCCATGGGTCTCAACTCTCCAGGTTTAAGGGATTCTTCCTTCAGCTATAACATGCATGTGGAACCCAGAGTATGATCCACGTGTGATCGGGAAACGTGTTCAAATGTGTCTCAGATTTCGTCCCCTGGTACTCGGGTGCAACATTCCAGACGCTTTACTAACACTCTCCCCACTTGGAGACTCAGTGCCTTTAACCTCCTGTTTGGCCCAGTTTGCAATTTCTGCGGGAAATGAACAGGAATAGGGAGAACCAATGAGAGACTAGCTGGAGGTGTCTGGATGGGCAAATTTAACTCTCATTTCCCACCAGGAAGAGGAATTAACCAAAGGCTCAGCTTGCCGTGCCGGAACCACACTAGGGCCTGAAGCAATCCTGCGGTGTTGCGGCCAGCTCACAATAAAGAGAGCTGAAGAAAGGAGCTCAGGGGCACTGTCATTCACAAACCTGCAGAGTTATAAATGACAGCTATCGTCCAAAAATATATTGAAGTAAGGCTGCCAAGAGCACTTGAAAGCGGGGCAGAATTGCAGGAAACCGATTTCAGGAGGTAGACTGGAATTGCATGAAAAGCATAGGAAAAGAGGCAGAACGTCCACAATGATGCACTTGGCCAAAAAGGGCGTATGCGTTTTTTCCTGAATATATTCAGGAAAAAACGCATACGCCCTTTTTGGCCAACCAAGCAAGCTTGCAAAGGAAATCTGCACTACAATGAAGTCTCACTGCCCCACGGGCAAAAGGGCCATCTGAAAAAAGTGTAAAATCCAGAAATGCAGGACAGGCCATGGAGAACTGGGAGCCTTGTTATGCTGATGGGCGGGATGTAAATTGCCAACAGCCACTCTGGAGAAGTGTATGGTGTTTCCTGAAACATCTAAAAAACAAAGCAACAGAGCCTAGGGCACTTCCACTTATGCTCCTATAGCTTAGGGAAATTAAAATCAAAAAGACACAGCCACCCCAAAGTTTGGGACGGCTCTGTTTACAAGAACCTCGTTTATGGTACAAGTTCAATATCACAGAAAGCGAAAAATGAATAAAGAATTTGTGGTACTTACGTACAATGCAATATCACTCAGCAATGAAATCTATGTCATCAGACCCGTAGCAGCATAATGAGTGGACTCAGGTACGATGATTCTAAGAGAAATAAGTCACACAGAAAAAGAAATATCATAAGGTATCACTAATACACGGAATGTAAACTTGGCTACCCAGGAACTGAATTACAAAACAGAACAGGGTCTCAAATGTAGAAAACCAACTTATGCTTGCTTAAGGGGAAAGGTGAGTTGGGGTGCTGCATAAAACCAGAGATTGAAATTAGCACAGATAACGTTCCATAAGCCAAATATGTATTAGACAAGAGCTACTCCTTCCTCAACGAAGTGGACTCAACACCCCATATTAAACGCCTAAGAATATACCTGACTAGTAAGAATCTTAAAACCTATGGATTTACATGTCTCCAAAAGAGAATCAAGCGTGTGTACAGCAGCATAAACGCAGCAGTGATAGGATTAGTGAGGTTCGGTGAGCAAATGCAGACCCTTTGAAGTCATATTGCATGGTACCCATTCCATGGGTCTCAACTCTCCAGGTTTAAGGGATTCTTCCTTCAGCTAAAACATGCATGTGGAACCCAGAGTATGATCCACCGTGTGATCGGGAAACGTGTTCAAGTATGTCTCAGTTTAAGTCCCCTGGTACTCGGGTGCAACATTCCAGACGCTTTACTAACACTCTCCCCACTTGGAGACTCAGTGCCTTTAACGTCGTGTTTGGCCCAGTTTGCAATTTCTGCGGGAAATGAACAGGAATAGGGAGAACCAATGAGAGACTAGCTGGAGGTGTCTGGACGGGCAAATTTAACTCTCATTTCCCACCAGGAAGAGGAATTAACCAAAGGCTCAGCTTGCCGTGCCGGAACCACACTAGGGCCTGAAGCAATCTTGCGGTGTTGCGGCCAGCTCACAAGAAAGCGAGTTGAAGAAAGGAGCTCAGGGGCACTGTCATTCACAAACCTGCAGAGTTATAAATGACAGCTATCGTCCAAAAATATATTGAAGTAAGGCTGCCAAGAGCACTTGAAAGCGGGGCAGAATTGCAGGAAACCGATTTCAGGAGGTAGACTGGAATTGCATGAAAAGCATAGGAAAAGAGGCAGAACGTCCACAATGATGCACTTGGCCAAAAAGGGCGTATGCGTTTTTTCCTGAATATATTCAGGAAAAAACGCATACGCCCTTTTTGGCCAACCAAGCAAGCTTGCAAAGGAAATCTGCACTACAATGAAGTCTCACTGCCCCCCGGGCAAAAGGGCCATCTGAAAAAAGTGTAAAATCCAGAAAGGCAGGACAGGCCATGGAGAACTGGGAGCCTTGTTATGCTGATGGGCGGGATGTAAATTGCCAACAGCCACTCTGGAGAAGTGTATGGTGTTTCCTGAAACATCTAAAAAACAAAGCAACAGAGCCTAGGGCACTTCCACTTATGCTCCTATAGCTTAGGGAAATTAAAATCAAAAAGACACAGCCACCCCAAAGTTTGGGACGGCTCTGTTTACAAGAACCTCGTTTATGGTACAAGTTCATTATCACAGAAAGCGAAAAATGAATAAAGAATTTGTGGTACTTACGTACAATGCAATATCACTCAGCAATGAAATCTATGTCATCAGGCCCGTAGCAGCATAATGAGTGGACTCAGGTACGATGATTCTAAGAGAAATAAGTCACACAGAAAAAGAAATATCATAAGGTATCACTAATACACGGAATGTAAACTTGGCTGCCCAGGAACTGAATTACAAAACAGAACAGGGTCTCAAATGTAGAAAACCAACTTATGCTTGCTTAAGGGCAAAGGTGAGTTGGGGTGCTGCATAAAACCAGAGATTGAAATTAGCACAGATACCGTTCCATAAGCCAAATATGTAATAGACAAGAGCTACTCCTTCCTCAACGAAGTGGACTCAACACCCCATATTAAATGCCTAAGAATATACCTGACTAGTAAGAATCTTAAAACCTATGGATTTACATGTCTCCAAAAGAGAATCAAGCGTGTGTACAGCAGCATAAACGCAGCAGTGATAGGATTAGTGAGGTTCGGTGAGCAAATGCAGACCCTTTGAAGTCATATTGCATGGTACCCATTCCATGGGTCTCAACTCTCCAGGTTTAAGGGATTCTTCCTTCAGCTAAAACATGCATGTGGAACCCAGAGTATGATCCACCGTGTGATCGGGAAACGTGTTCAAATATGTCTCAGTTTAAGTCCCCTGGTACTCGGGTGCAACATTCCAGACGCTTTACTAACACTCTCCCCACTTGGAGAGTCAGTGCCTTTAACGTCCTGTTTGGCCCAGTTTGCAATTTCTGCGGGAAATGAACAGGAATAGGGAGAACCAATGAGAGACTAGCTGGAGGTGTCTGGACGGGCAAATTTAACTCTCATTTCCCACCAGGAAGAGGAATTAACCAAAGGCTCAGCTTGCCGTGCCGGAACCACACTAGGGCCTGAAGCAATCTTGCGGTGTTGCGGCCAGCTCACAAGAAAGCGAGTAGAACAAAGGAGCTCAGGGGCACTGTCATTCACAAACCTGCAGAGTTATAAATGACAGCTATCGTCCAAAAATATATTGAAGTAGGGCTGCCAAGAGGACTTGAAAGCGGGGCAGAATTGCAGGAAACCGATTTCAGGAGGTAGACTGGAATTGCATGAAAAGCATAGGAAAAGAGGCAGAACGTCCACAATGATGCACTTGGCCAAAAAGCGCGTATGCGTTTTTCCCTGAATATATTCAGGAAAAAACGCATACGCCCTTTTTGGCCAACCAAGCAAGCTTGCAAAGGAAATCTGCACTACAATGAAGTCTCACTGCCCCCCGGGCAAAAGGGCCATCTGAAAAAAGTGTAAAATCCAGAAAGGCAGGACAGGCCATGGAGAACTGGGAGCCTTGTTATGCTGATGGGCGGGATGTAAATTGCCAACAGCCACTCTGGAGAAGTGTATGGTGTTTCCTGAAACATCTAAAAAACAAAGCAACAGAGCCTAGGGCACTTCCACTTATGCTCCTATAGCTTAGGGAAATTAAAATCAAAAAGACACAGCCACCCCAAAGTTTGGGACGGCTCTGTTTACAAGAACCTCGTTTATGGTACAAGTTCAATATCACAGAAAGCGAAAAATGAATAAAGAATTTGTGGTACTTACGTACAATGCAATATCACTCAGCAATGAAATCTATGTCATCAGGCCCGTAGCAGCATAATGAGTGGACTCAGGTACGATGATTCTAAGAGAAATAAGTCACACAGAAAAAGAAATATCATAAGGTATCACTAATACACGGAATGTAAACTTGGCTACCCAGGAACTGAATTACAAAACAGAACAGGGTCTCAAATGTAGAAAACCAACTTATGCTTGCTTAAGGGGAAAGGTGAGTTGGGGTGCTGCATAAAACCAGAGATTGAAATTAGCACAGATACCGTTCCATAAGCCAAATATGTATTAGACAAGAGCTACTCCTTCCTCAACGAAGTGGACTCAACACCCCATATTAAACGCCTAAGAATATACCTGACTAGTAAGAATCTTAAAACCTATGGATTTACATGTCTCCAAAAGAGAATCAAGCGTGTGTACAGCAGCATAAACGCAGCAGTGATAGGATTAGTGAGGTTCGGTGAGCAAATGCAGACCCTTTGAAGTCATATTGCATGGTACCCATTCCATGGGTCTCAACTCTCCAGGTTTAAGGGATTCTTCCTTCAGCTAAAACATGCATGTGGAACCCAGAGTATGATCCACCGTGTGATCGGGAAACGTGTTCAAATATGTCTCAGTTTAAGTCCCCTGGTACTCGGGTGCAACATTCCAGACGCTTTACTAACACTCTCCCCACTTGGAGAGTCAGTGCCTTTAACGTCCTGTTTGGCCCAGTTTGCAATTTCTGCGGGAAATGAACAGGAATAGGGAGAACCAATGAGAGACTAGCTGGAGGTGTCTGGACGGGCAAATTTAACTCTCATTTCCCACCAGGAAGAGGAATTAACCAAAGGCTCAGCTTGCCGTGCCGGAACCACACTAGGGCCTGAAGCAATCTTGCGGTGTTGCGGCCAGCTCACAAGAAAGCGAGTTGAACAAAGGAGCTCAGGGGCACTGTCATTCACAAACCTGCAGAGTTATAAATGACAGCTATCGTCCAAAAATATATTGAAGTAGGGCTGCCAAGAGGACTTGAAAGCGGGGCAGAATTGCAGGAAACCGATTTCAGGAGGTAGACTGGAATTGCATGAAAAGCATAGGAAAAGAGGCAGAACGTCCACAATGATGCACTTGGCCAAAAAGGGCGTATGCGTTTTTCCCTGAATATATTCAGGAAAAAACGCATACGCCCTTTTTGGCCAACCAAGCAAGCTTGCAAAGGAAATCTGCACTACAATGAAGTCTCACTGCCCCCCGGGCAAAAGGGCCATCTGAAAAAAGTGTAAAATCCAGAAAGGCAGGACAGGCCATGGAGAACTGGGAGCCTTGTTATGCTGATGGGCGGGATGTAAATTGCCAACAGCCACTCTGGAGAAGTGTATGGTGTTTCCTGAAACATCTAAAAAACAAAGCAACAGAGCCTAGGGCACTTCCACTTATGCTCCTATAGCTTAGGGAAATTAAAATCAAAAAGACACAGCCACCCCAAAGTTTGGGACGGCTCTGTTTACAAGAACCTCGTTTATGGTACAAGTTCAATATCACAGAAAGCGAAAAATGAATAAAGAATTTGTGGTACTTACGTACAATGCAATATCACTCAGCAATGAAATCTATGTCATCAGGCCCGTAGCAGCATAATGAGTGGACTCAGGTACGATGATTCTAAGAGAAATAAGTCACACAGAAAAAGAAATATCATAAGGTATCACTAATACACGGAATGTAAACTTGGCTACCCAGGAACTGAATTACAAAACAGAACAGGGTCTCAAATGTAGAAAACCAACTTATGCTTGCTTAAGGGAAAGGTGAGTTGGGGTGCTGCATAAAACAAGAGATTGAAATTAGCACAGATACCGTTCCATAAGCCAAATATGTAATAGACAAGAGCTACTCCTTCCTCAACGAAGTGGACTCAACACCCCATATTAAACGCCTAAGAATATACCTGACTAGTAAGAATCTTAATACCTATGGATTTACATGTCTCCAAAAGAGAATCAAGCGTGTGTACAGCAGCATAAACGCAGCAGTGATAGGATTAGTGAGGTTCGGTGAGCAAATGCAGACCCTTTGAAGTCATATTGCATGGTACCCATTCCATGGGTCTCAACTCTCCAGGTTTAAGGGATTCTTCCTTCAGCTAAAACATGCATGTGGAACCCAGAGTATGATCCACCGTGTGATCGGGAAACGTGTTCAAGTATGTCTCAGTTTAAGTCCCCTGGTACTCGGGTGCAACATTCCAGACGCTTTACTAACACTCTCCCCACTTGGAGACAGAGTGCCTTTAACGTCGTGTTTGGCCCAGTTTGCAATTTCTGCGGGAAATGAACAGGAATAGGGAGAACCAATGAGAGACTAGCTGGAGGTGTCTGGACGGGCAAATTTAACTCTCATTTCCCACCAGGAAGAGGAATTAACCAAAGGCTCAGCTTGCCGTGCCGGAACCACACTAGGGCCTGAAGCAATCCTGCGGTGTTGCCGCCAGCTCATAATAAAGAGAGCTGAAGAAAGGAGCTCAGGGGCACTGTCATTCACAAACCTGCAGAGTTATAAATGACAGCTATCATCCAAAAATATATTGAAGTAAGGCTGCCAAGAGCACTTGAAAGCGGGGCAGAATTGCAGGACACCGATTTCAGGAGGTAGACTGGAATTGCATGAAAAGCATAGGAAAAGAGGCAGAACGTCCACAATGATGCACTTGGCCAAAAAGGGCGTATGCGTTTTTTCCTGAATGTATTCAGGAAAAAACGCATACGCCCTTTTTGGCCAACCAAGCAAGCTTGCAAAGGAAATCTGCACTACAATGAAGTCTCACTGCCCCCCGGGCAAAAGGGCCATCTGAAAAAAGTGTAAAATCCAGAAAGGCAGGACAGGCCATGGAGAACTGGGAGCCTTGTTATGCTGATGGGCGGGATGTAAATTGCCAACAGCCACTCTGGAGAAGTGTATGGTGTTTCCTGAAACATCTAAAAAACAAAGCAACAGAGCCTAGGGCACTTCCACTTATGCTCCTATAGCTTAGGGAAATTAAAATCAAAAAGACACAGCCACCCCAAAGTTTGGGACGGCTCTGTTTACAAGAACCTCGTTTATGGTACAAGTTCAATATCACAGAAAGCGAAAAATGAATAAAGAATTTGTGGTACTTACGTACAATGCAATATCACTCAGCAATGAAATCTATGTCATCAGGCCCATAGCAGCATAATGAGTGGACTCAGGTACGATGATTCTAAGAGAAATAAGTCACACAGAAAAAGAAATATCATAAGGTATCACTAATACACGGAATGTAAACTTGGCTACCCAGGAACTGAATTAAAAAACAGAACAGGGTCTCAAATGTAGAAAACCAACTTATGCTTGCTTAAGGGGAAAGGTGAGTTGGGGTGCTGCATAAAACCAGAGATTGAAATTAGCACAGATACCGTTCCATAAGCCAAATATGTAATAGACAAGAGCTACTCCTTCCTCAACGAAGTGGACTCAACACCCCATATTAAACGCCTAAGAATATACCTGACTAGTAAGAATCTGAAAACCTATGGATTTACATGTCTCCAAAAGAGAATCAAGCGTGTGTACAGCAGCATAAACGCAGCAGTGATAGGATTAGTGAGGTTCGGTGAGCAAATGCAGACCCTTTGAAGTCATATTGCATGGTACCCATTCCATGGGTCTCAACTCTCCAGGTTTAAGGGATTCTTCCTTCAGATAAAACATGCATGTGGAACCCAGAGTATGATCCACCGTGTGATCGGGAAACGTGTTCAAATATTTCTCAGTTTAAGTCCCCTGGTACTCGGGTGCAACATTCCAGACGCTTTACTAACACTCTCCCCACTTGGAGAGTCAGTGCCTTTAACCTCCTGTTTGGCCCAGTTTGCAATTTCTGCGGGAAATGAACAGGAATAGGGAGAACCAATGAGAGACTAGCTGGAGGTGTCTGGACGGGCAAATTTAACTCTCATTTCCCACCAGGAAGAGGAATTAACCAAAGGCTCAGCTTTCCGTGCCGGAACCAAACTAGGGCCTGAAGCAATCTTGCGGTGTTGCGGCCAGCTCACAAGAAAGCGAGTTGAACAAAGGAGCTCAGGGGCACTGTCATTCACAAACCTGCAGAGTTATAAATGACAGCTATCGTCCAAAAATATATTGAAGTAAGGCTGCCAAGAGGACTTGAAAGCGGGGCAGAATTGCAGGAAACCGATTTCAGGAGGTAGACTGGAATTGCATGAAAAGCATAGGAAAAGAGGCAGAACGTCCACAATGATGCACTTGGCCAAAAAGGGCGTATGCGTTTTTTCCTGAATATATTCAGGAAAAAACGCATACGCCCTTTTTGGCCAACCAAGCAAGCTTGCAAAGGAAATCTGCACTACAATGAAGTCTCACTGCCCCCCGGGCAAAAGGGCCATCTGAAAAAAGTGTAAAATCCAGAAAGGCAGGACAGGCCATGGAGAACTGGGAGCCTTGTTATGCTGATGGGCGGGATGTAAATTGCCAACAGCCACTCTGGAGAAGTGTATGGTGTTTCCTGAAACATCTAAAAAACAAAGCAACAGAGCCTAGGGCACTTCCACTTATGCTCCTATAGCTTAGGGAAATTCAAATCAAAAAGACACAGCCACCCCAAAGTTTGGGACGGCTCTGTTTACAAGAACCTCGTTTATGGTACAAGTTCAATATCACAGAAAGCGAAAAATGAATAAAGAATTTGTGGTATTTACGTACAATGCAATATCACTCAGCAATGAAATCTATGTCATCAGGCCCGTAGCAGCATAATGAGTGGACTCAGGTACGATGATTCTAAGAGAAATAAGTCACACAGAAAAAGAAATATCATAAGGTATCACTAATACACGGAATGTAAACTTGGCTACCCAGGAACTGAATTACAAAACAGAACAGGGTCTCAAATGTAGAAAACCAACTTATGCTTGCTTAAGGGGAAAGGTGAGTTGGGGTGCTGCATAAAACCAGAGATTGAAATTAGCACAGATACCGTTCCATAAGCCAAATATGTAATAGACAAGAGCTACTCCTTCCTCAACGAAGTGGACTCAACACCCCATATTAAACGCCTAAGAATATACCTGACTAGTAAGAAGATTAAAACCTATGGATTTACAGGTCTCCAAAAGAGAATCAAGCGTGTGTACAGCAGCATAAACGCAGCAGTGATAGGAATAGTGAGGTTCGGTGAGCAAATGTAGACCCTTTGAAGTCATATTGCATGGTACCCATTCCATGGGTCTCAACTCTCCAGGTTTAAGGGATTCTTCCTTCAGCTAAAACATGCATGTGGAACCCAGAGTATGATCCACCGTGTGATCGGGAAACGTGTTCAAATATGTCTCAGTTTAAGTCCCCTGGTACTCGGTTGCAACATTCCAGACGCTTTACTAACACTCTCCCCTCTTGGAGAGTCAGTGCCTTTAACCTCCTGTTTGGCCAAGTTTGCAATTTCTGCGGGAAATGAACAGTTTGCAATTTCTGTGGGAAATGAACAGGTATAGGGAGAACCAATGATAGACTAGCTGGAGGTGTCTGGAGGGGCAAATTTAACTCTCATTTCCCACCAGGAAGAGGAATTAACCAAAGGCTCAGCTTGCCGTGCCGGAACCACACTAGGGCCTGAAGCAATCCTGCGGTGTTGCGGCCAGCTCACAAGAAAGCGAGTTGAACAAAGGAGCTCAGGGGCACTGTCATTCACAAACCTGCAGAGTTATAAATGACAGCTATCGTCCAAAAATATATTGAAGTAAGGCTGCCAAGAGGACTTGAAAGCGGGGCAGAATTACAGGAAACCGATTTCAGGAGGTAGACTGGAATTTCATGAAAAGCATAGGAAAAGAGGCAGAACGTCCACAATGATGCACTTGGCCAAAAAGGGCGTATGCGTTTTTTCCTGAATGTATTCAGGAAAAAACGCATACGCCCTTTTTGGCCAACCAAGCAAGCTTGCAAAGGAAATCTGCACTACAATGAAGTCTCACTGCCCCACGGGCAAAAGGGCCATCCGAAAAAAGTGTAAAATCCAGAAAGACAGGACAGGCCATGGAGAACTGGGAGCCTTGTTATGCTGATGGGCGGGATGTAAATTGCCAACAGCCACTCTGGAGAAGTGTATGGTGTTTCCTGAAACATCTAAAAAACAAAGCAACAGAGCCTAGGGCACTTCCATTTATGCTCCTATAGCTTAGGGAAATTCAAATCAAAAAGACACAGCCACCCCAAAGTTTGGGACGGCTCTGTTTACAAGATCCTCGTTTATGGTACAAGTTCAATATCACAGAGAGCGAAAAATGAATAAAGAATTTGTGGTACTTACGTACAATGCATTTATGGTACAAGTTCAATATCACAGAGAGCGAAAAATGAATAAAGAATTTGTGGTACTTACGTACAATGCAATATCACTCAGCAATGAAATCTATGTCATCAGGCCCGTAGCACCATAATGAGTGGATTCAGATACGATGATTCTAAGTGAAATAAGTCACACAGAAAAAGAAATATCATAAGTTATCACTAATACACGGAATGTAAACTTGGATACCCAGGAACTGAATTACAAAACAGAACAGGGTCTCAAATGTAGAAAACCAACTTATGCTTGCTTAAGGGGAAAGGTGAGTTGGGGTGCTGCATAAAACCAGAGATTGAAGTTAGCACAGATACCGTTCCATAAGCCAAATATATAATAGACAAGAGCTACTCCTTCTTCAACGAAGTGGACTCAACACACCATATTAAACACCTAAGAATATACCTGACTAGTAAGAATCTTAAAACCTATGGATTTACATGTCTCCAAAAGAGAATCAAGCGTGTGTACAGCAGCATAAACGCAGCAGTGATAGGATTGGTGAGGTTCGGTGAGCAAATGCAGACCCTTTGAAGTCATATTGCATGGTACCCATTCCATGGGTCTCAACTCTCCAGGTTTAAGGGATTCTTCCTTCAGCTAAAACATGCATATGGAACCCAGAGTATGATCCACCGTGTGATCGGGAAACGTGTTCAAATGTGTCTCAGTTTTCATCCCCTGGTACTCGGGTGCAACATTCCAGACGCTTTACTAACACTCTCCCCACTTGGAGAGTCAGTGCCTTTAACCTCCTGTTTGGCCCAGTTTGCAATTTCTGCGGGAACTGAACAGGAATAGGGAGAACCAATGAGAGACTAGCTGGAGGTGTCTGGACGGGCCAATTTAACTCTCATTTCCCACCAGGAAGAGGAGTTAACCAAAGGCTCAGCTGGCCATGCCGGAAACACACTAGGGCCTGAATCAATCTTGCGGTGTTGCGGCCAGCTCACAAGAAAGCGAGTTGAACAAAGGAGCTCTGGGGCACTGTAATTCACAAACCTGCAGAGTTATAAATGACAGCTATCGTCCAAAAATATATTGAAGTAAGGCTGCCAAGAGCACTTGAAAGCGGGGCAGAATTGCAGGAAACCGATTTCAGGAAGTAGACTGGAATTGCATGAAAAGCATAGGAAAAGAGGCAGAACGTCCACAATGATGCACTTGGCCAAAAAGGGCGTATGCGTTTTTTCCTGAATATATTCAGGTAAAAACGCATACGCCCTTTTTGGCCAACCAAGCAAGCTTGCAAAGGAAATCTGCTCTACAATGAAGTCTCACTGCCCCCCGGGCAAAAGGGCCATCTGAAAAATGTGTACAATCCAGAAAGGCAGGACAGGCCATGGAGAACTGGGAGCCTTGTTATGCTGATGGGCGGGATGTAAATTGCCAACAGCCACTCTGGAGAAGTGTATGGTGTTTCCTGAAACATTTAAAAAACAAAGCTACAGAGCCTAGGGCACTTACACTTATGCTCCTATAGCTTAGGGAAATTCAAATCAAAAAGACACAGCCACCCAAAATTTGGGACGGCTCTGTTTACAAGAACCTCGTTTATGGTACAAGTTCATTATCACAGAAAGCGAAAAATGAATAAAGAATTTGTGGTACTTACGTACAATACAATATCACTCAGCAATGAAATCTATGTCATCAGGCCCGTAGCAGCATAATGAGTGGATTCAGGTACGATGATTCTAAGTGAAATATGTCACACAGAAAAAGAAATATCATAAGGTATGACTAATACAAGGAATGTAAACTTGGCTACTCAGGAACTCAATTACAAAACAGAACAGGGTCTCAAATGTAGAAAACCAACTTATGCTTGCTTAAGGGAAAGGTGAGTTGGGGTGCTGCATAAAACCAGAGATTAAAATTAGCACAGATACCGTTCCATAAGCCAAATATGTAATAGACAAGAGCTACTCCTTGCTCAACGAAGTGGACTCAACACCCCATATTAAACGCCTAAGAATATACCTGACTAGTAAGAATCTTAAAACCTATGGATTTACATGTCTCTGAAAGAGAATCAAGCATGTGTACAGCAGCATAAATGAAGCAGTGATAGGATTGGTGAGGTTCGGTGAGCAAATGCAGACCCTTTGAAATCATATAGCATGGTACCCATTCCATGGGTCTCAACTCTCCAGGTTTAAGGGATTCTTCCTTCAGCTAAAACATGCATGTGGAACCCAGAGTATGATCCACCGTGTGATCGGGAAACGTGTTCAAATGCGTCTCAGTTTTCGTCCCCTGGTACTCGGGTGCAACATTCCAGACGCTTTACTAACACTCTCCCAACTTGGAGAGTCAGTGCCTTTAACGTCGTCTTTGGCCCAGTTTGCAATTTCTGCGAGAAATGAACAGGAATACGGAGAACCAATGAGAGACTAGCTGGAGGTGTCTTGACGGGCAAATTTAACTCTCATTTCCCACCAGGAAGAGGAATTAACCAAAGGCTCAGGTTGCCGTGCCGGAACCACACTAGGGCCTGAAGCAATCCTGCGGTGTTTCGGCCAGCTCACAATAAAGAGAGTTGAAGAAAGGAGCTCAGGGGCACTGTCATTCACAAACCTGCAGAGTTATAAATGACAGCTATCGTCCAAAAATATATTGAAGTAAGGCTGCCAAGAGCACTTGAAAGCGGGGCAGAATTGCAGGACACCGATTTCAGGAGGTAGACTGGAATTGCATGAAAAGCATAGGAAAAGAGGCAGAACGTCCACAATGATGCACTTGGCCAAAAAGGGCGTATGCGTTTTTTCCTGAATATATTCAGGAAAAAACGTATACGCACTTTTTGGCAAACCAAGCAAACTTGCAAAGGAAATCTGCACTACAATGAAGTCTCACTGCCCCCCGGGCAAAAGGGCCATCTGAAAAATGTGTAAAATCCAGAAAGGCAGGACAGGCCATGGAGAACTGGGAGCCTTGTTATGCTGATGGGCGGGATGTAAATTGCCAACAGCCACTCTGGAGAAGTGTATGGTGTTTCCTGAAACATCTAAAAAACAAAGCAACAGAGCCTAGGGCACTTCCTCGTATGGTCCTATAGCTTAGGGATATTCAAATCAAAAACACACAGCCACCCCAATGTTTGGGACGGCTCTGTTTACAAGAACCTCGTTTATGGTACAAGTTCAATATCACAGAAAGCGAAAAATGGATAAAGATTTTGTGGTACTTACGTACAATGCAATATCACTCAGCAATGAAATCTATGTCATCAGGCCCATAGCAGCATAATGAGTGGATTCAGGTACGATGATTCTAAGTGAAATAAGTCACACAGAAAAAGAAACATCATAAGATAACACTAATACACGGAATGTAAACTTGGCTACACTGGAACTGAATTACAAAACAGAACAGGGTCTCAAATGTAGAAAACCAACTTATGCTTGCTTAAGGGGAAAGGTGAGTTGGGGTGCTGCATAAAACAAGAGATTGAAATTAGCACAGATACCGTTCCATAAGCCAAATATATAATAGACAAGAGCTACTCCTTGCTCAACGAAGTGGACTCAACACCCCATATTAAACGCCTAAGAATATTCCTGACTAGTAAGAATCTTAAAACCTATAGATTTACATGTCTCCGAAAGAGAATCAAGCGTGTGTACAGTGGCATAAACGCAGCAGTGATACGATTGGTGAGTTTCGGTGAGCAAATGCAGACCCTTTGAAGTCATATTGCATGAAACCCATTCCATGGGTCTCAACTCTCCAGGTTTAAGGGATTCTTCCTTCAGCTAAAACATGCATGTGGAACCCAGAGTATGATCCACCGTGTGATCGGGAAACTTGTTCATATGTGTCTCAGTTTTTGTACCTGGTACTCGGGTGAAACATTCCAGATGCTTTACTAACACTCTCCCCACTTGCAAAGTCAGTGCCTTTAAACTTCTGTTTGGCCCAGTTTGCAATTTCTGCGGGAAATGAACAGGAATAGGGAGAACCAATGAGAGACTAGCTGGAGGTGTCTGGACGGGCAAATTTAACTCTCATTTCCCACCAGGAAGAGGAATTAACCAAAGGCTCAGCGTGCCATGCCGGAAGCAACTAGGGCCTGAGGCAATCCTGCGGTGTTGCGGCCAGCTCACAAGAAGGACAGTTGAAGAAAGCAGCTTAGGGGCACTCTCATTCACAGACCTGCAGAGTTATAAATGACAGCTATCGTCCAAAAATATATTGAAGTAAGGCTGCCATGAGGACTTGAATGTGGGGCAGAGTTGCAGGAAACTGATTTCAGGAGGTAGACTGGAATTGCATGTAAAGCATAGGAAAAGAGGCAGAACGTCCACAATGATGCACTTGGCCAAAAAGGGCGTATGCGTTCTTTCCTGAATATATTCAGGAAAAAACCCATACGCCCTTTTTGGCCAAGCAAGCAAGCTTGCAAAGGAAATCTGCACTACAATGAAGTCTCACTGCCCCCGGGATCAAAAGGGCCATCTGAAAAAAGTGTAAAATCCAGAAAGGCAGGACAGGCCATGGAGAACTGGGAGCATTGTTATGCTGATGGGCGGGATGTAAATTGCCAACAGCCACTCTGGGGAAATGTATGGTGTTTCCTGAAACATCCAAAAAACAAAGCAAGAGAGCCTAGGGCACTTCCACTTATGGTCCAATAGCTTAGGGAAATTTAAATCATAAAGACATAGCCACCCCAAAGTTTGGGCCGGCTCTGTTTACAAGAACCTCGTTTACAGTACAGTTCAATATCGCAGAAAGTGAAAAATGGATAAAGAAGTTGTGGTACTTACGTACAATGCAATATCACTCAGCAATGAAATCTATGTCATCAGGCCCATAGCAGCATAATGAGTGGATTCAGGTACGATGATTCTAAGTGAAATAAGTCACACAGAAAAAGAAACGTCATAAGATATCACTACTACACGGAATGCAAACTTGGCTACACAGGAACTGAATTACAAAACAGAACAGGGTCTCAAATGTAGAAAACCAACTTATGCTTGCTTAAGGGGAAAGGTGAGTTGGGGTGCTGCATAAAACCAGAGATTGAAATTAGCACAGATACCATACCATAAGCAAAATATGTAATAGACAAGAGCTACTCCTTGCTCAACGAAGTGGACTCAACACCCCATATTAAACGCCTAAGAATATACCTGACTAGTAAGAATCTTAAAACCTATGGATTTATATGTGTCTGAAAGAGAACGAATCTTGTGTACAGCGGCATAAACACAGCAGTGATAGGATTGGTGAGGTTCGGTGAGCAAATGCAGACCCTTTGAAGTCATATTGTATGGTACCCATTCCATGGGTCTCAACTCTCCAGGTTTAAGGGATTCTTCCTTCAGCTAAAACATGCATGAGACATGCAGAGTATGATCCACCATGTGATCGGGAAACGTGTTCAAATGTGTCTCAATTTTCGTCCCTGGTACTCGGGTGCAACATTCCAGATGCTTTACTAACACTCTCCCCACTTGGAGAGTCAGTGCCTTTAACCTCCTGTTTGGCCCAGTTTGCAATTTCTGCGGGAAATGAACAGGAATAGGGAGAACCAATGAGAGACTAGCTGGAAGTGTCTGGACGGGCAAATTTAACTCTCATTTCCCACCAGGAAGAGGAATTAACCAAAGGCTCAACATGCCATGCCGGAACCACGCTAGGGCCTGAAGGTATCCTGCGGTGTTGCGGCCAGCTCACAAGAAAGAGAGTTGAAGAAAGGAGCTCAGGGGCACTGTCATTCACAAACCTGCAGAGTTATAAATGACAGCTATGGTCCAAAAATATATTGAAATAAGGCTGGCAAGAGGACTTGAATGTGGGGCAGAATTGCAGGAAACCGATTTCAAAAGGTACACGGGAGTCGCTCTTAAAACATAGGAAAAGAGACAGAACTTGGAAAATAATGCACTTGGCAAAAAATGGCATATATGTTTTATCCAGATCTCTCATAACTGAGGGCAGGAGATTAACGGCAGGCTCCAACTGCCACCTGAGGGCTCACGTTGCCAAGGCTACGTGAGCAAGCCAGGCAGGAGTTACCTCACAGCAGAGGTCCCACCTCACAGAAGGGTGAGAAACCCAGCCAACTTCAGACTCTCACCAGAGGGCCCACATCACCAAGGGGATGGGAACCAGGCAGGAGTGTCTTCACACCAGTGGGGCCACATCATCGAAAGGTGAGGTACTCAGCACATGTGTCCTCAAACCAGAGGACCCACATCACCAAAGGCCTCGGAGTGAGGCAGGCAGGAGTAGCCTCACAACACTGGGCCCTTAGAATAAAAAAGTGAGGAATCCAGCAGTTGGAACCTCCCAGCAGGCTGCCCAGTGCACCGAGGCTATGGGATCCAGACCACAGTGAACTCACAGAAGAGGGCCCATGTCATGAAACTGAGCAACCCAGCCATTGGGACCTCAGAGCAGGAGGCCCACATCCCCATGGGGATGGAAATCTGGTAGGAGTGTCCTCGCACCACTGAGAACGTATCAGAAAATTTTGGGAGACCAGCAGTTAGGGCCTGACGCCAGAGGACCCTCATCACCAAGGGAAGGAGGCTCCCAGCAGGCTCCAACTGCCACCAGAGGGCTGACGTCGCCAAGGCGATGTGTGCCAACCAGGCACGAATGACCTCACAGCAGAGGGCCCACCTCAGAGAAGTGTGACGAACCCAGTCAGGATCAGACTCGCACCAGAGGGCCCACATCAACAAGGGGATGGGAACCAGGCAGGAGTGTCCCCACACCAGTGGGACAACATCATCGAAAGGTGAGGATCCCAGCACATGTAGCCTCAAACCAGAGGAACCACATCGTCAAGGGGTTCAGAATTAGGCTGGCAGGACCGGCCTCACAACACAGGGTCCATAGAATATAAAAGTTGAGGAATCCAGCAGTTGGAACCTCCCAGCAAGTGGCCCAGAGCACCGAGGCTATGGGATCCAGGCCGCAGTGAACTCACAGCAGAGGGCCCACATCATGAACCTGTGAGCAGCCCAGCCATTGGGACCTCAGAACAGAAGGCCCACATCCCCATTGGGATGGGAACCTGGCAGGAGTGGCCTTGCACCACTTAGCACATATCAGAAAGTGTTAGGAGCCCAACAGTTAGGGCCTGACGCCAGGGGGCCCTCATAACTGAGGGGAGGAGACTCCCAGCAGGTTCCAACTGCCAACAGAGGGCCCACGTCTACAAGGTGGCATGCGCCAGCCAGGCAGTAGTGACCTCACCGCAGAGGGCCTATCTCACAGAAGGGTGAGGAACCGAGGCAGGATGAGATTCTCGCCAGAGGGCCCACAACACCAAGGGGATGGGAACCAGTCAGGACTGTCCTCCCACCAGTGGGGCCACATCATCGAAAGGTGAGGAACCCAGCACATGCGGCCTCAGATCAGAGGACATACATCACAAAGGGGATGGGAGTGAGGCAGGTAGGAGTAGCCTAAAAACAGAGGGCCCAAAGAATAAAAAAGGTGAGGAATCCAGCATTTGGAACCTCCCAGCAGGCGGCCGAGAGCACAGAAGCTATGGGATGCAGGCAGGAGTGAACTAACACCAGAGAGCCCACATCATGAAACTGTGAGCAACCCAGGCGTTGGGACCTCAGAGCAGAAAGCCCACATCCCCATG
The DNA here is from genome assembly GCF_949774975.1 of Lagenorhynchus albirostris. Classification (NCBI taxonomy): domain Eukaryota; kingdom Metazoa; phylum Chordata; class Mammalia; order Artiodactyla; family Delphinidae; genus Lagenorhynchus; species Lagenorhynchus albirostris. The sequence continues at coordinate 103,484,408 of NC_083095.1, read as the reverse complement.
GGGATGGGAACCTGACAGGAGTGTCCTGGCATCACTGGGCTCACATCAGAAAACGTGGGGAGCCCAGCAGTTAGGGCCTGATGCTAGAGGGCCATCATCACCGAGGGCAGGATGCTCCCAGCAGGTTCCATGTGCCAACAGAGGGCCCACGTCACCAAGGTGATGTGTGCAAGTCAGGCAGGATTGACCTCACAGCAGAGGGCCTACCTCACAGAAGAGTAAGGAACCCAGCCAGGATAAGACTGTCACCAGAAGGCCCACATCACCAAGGGGATGGGAACCAGGCAGGAGTGTCCTCACACCAGTGGGGCCACATCATTGAAAGTTGCGGAACCCAGCACATGTGACCTCAAACCAGAGGACCCACATCACGAAGGGGTTGCGAGTGAGGCAGGCAGGAGGAACATCACAACACAGGACCCATAGAATACAAAAGTTGAGGAATCGAGCAGTTGGAACCTCCCAGCAGGCAGCCCAGAGCACAGAGGCTATGGCATCCAGGCCAGAGTGAACTAAGAGCAGAGAGCCCACATCATGAAACTGTGAACAACCCAGCCGTTGGGACCTCAGAGCAGAAGGCCCACATCCCAATGGGGATGTGAACCTGGATGGAGTGTCCTCGAACCACTGGGCGCACATCACAAAATGTGGGGAGCCCAGCAGTTAGGGCCTGACGCCAGAGGGCCCTCATCATCGAGGAGAGGAGGCTCCCAGCAGGCTCCAAGTGCCACCAGAGGGCTCATGTCCACAAGGCGAGGTGAGCAAGCCAGGCAGGAGTGACCTCAAAGCAGATGGCTAACCTCACAGAAGGGTGAGGAACCCAGCCAGGATCAGACTCTCAACAGAGGGCCCACATCACCAAGGGGATGGGAACCAGGCAGGAGTCTCCTAAGACCATTGGTCCCACATCATCGAAAGGTGAGGAACCCAGCACATGTGGCCTCAAACCAGACGACACACATCACGAAGGGGCTGGGAGTGAGGCAGGCAGGAGGATCCTCACAACAGAGGGCCTAAAAAATTAAAAAAGTGAGGAATCCAGCAGTTGGAACCTCCCAGCAGGCGGCCAAGAGCACAGAGGCTATGGGATCCAGGCCACAGTCAACTAACACCAGAGAGCCCACATCATGAAATTGTGATCAACCCAGCCGTTGGAACCTCAGAGCAGAAGGCCCACATCCCCATGGAGATGGGAACCTAAGAGGAGTGCCTGAGCATCACTGGGCTCACTAAGAAAAGTTGGGGAGCCCAGCAGTTAGGGCCTGACGTCAGAGGGCCCTCATCACAGAGGTGAGGAGGCTCCCAGCAGGGTCCAAGTGCCACCAGAGGGCTCATGTCAACAAGGCGAGGTGAGCAAGCCAGGCAAGAGTTACCTGATAGTAGAGGGCCCACCTCACAGATGGGTGAGGAACCCAGCCAGGATCAGACTCTCACCAGAGGACCCACATCACAAAGGGGATGGGAACCAGTCAGGATTATCCTCACACCAGTGGGGCCTCATCATCTTAAGGTGAGGAACCCAGCACATGTGTCCTCAAACCAGAGGACCCACATCACCAAGGGCCTTGGAGTGAGGCAGGCAGGAGTAGCCTCACAACACAGGGCACATAATATAAAAAACGTGAGGATTCCAGCATTTAGACCTTCCAGCAGGCGGCTCAGAACACCGAGGCTATGGGATCCAGGCCGCAGTGAACTCACATCAGAGGGCCCACATCATAAAACTGTGAGCAACCCAGGCATTGGGACCTCAGCGCAGAAGGCCCACATCCCCATGGGAATGGGAACCTGGCTGGAGAGTCCTCGCACCACTGGGCGCACATCAGAAAATGTGGGGAGCCCACCATTTAGGGCCTGACGCCAGAGGGCCGTCATCACCGAGAGGAGGAGGCACCCTGCATGCTCCAACTGCCACCAGAGGGCTCACGTCTCCAAGGTGACGTGTGCCAGCCAGGCAGGAGTGACCTCACAGCAGAGGGCCTACCTCACAGAACGTTGAGGAACCCAGCCAGGATCAGACTCTCACCTGAGGGCCCACATCAGCAAGGGGATGGGAACCAGTCAGGACTGTCTTCCCTCCAGTGGGGCCACATCATCGAAAGGTTCGGAACCCAGCACATGTGGCCTCAAATCTGAGGACACGTATCACAAAGGGAATGGGAGTGAGGCAGGCAGGAGTAGCCTAAAAACAGAGGGCCCAAAGAATAAGAAAGGTGAGGAATCCAGCAGTTGGAACCTCCCAGCAGGCGACCGAGAGCACAGAAGTTATGGGATGCAGGCAGGAGTGAACTAACAGCAGAGAGCCCACATCATGGTACTGTGAGCAAGCCAGCCGTTTTGACCTCAGAGCAGAAGGCCCATATCCCCATGGGGATGGGAACATGGCATGAGTGTCCTCACTCACTTGGCACACATCAGATAATGTGGGGAGCCCAGCAGTTAGGGCCTGATGCCAGAGGGCCCTCATCATCGAGGGGAGGAGGCTCCCAGCAGGCTCCAAGTGCCACCAGAGGGCTCATGTCCACAAGGCGACGTGTGCCAGACAGGCAGGAGTGACCTCACAGCAGAGGGCCCACCTCACAGATGGGTGAGGAACCCAGCCAGGATCAGACTCTCAACAGAGGGCCCACATCACCAAGGGGATGTGAACCAGGCAGGATTCTCCTAAGACCATTGGTCCCACATCATCGAAAGGTGAGGAACCCAGCACATGTGGCCTCAAACCAGAGGACACACATCACGAAGGGGCTGGGAGTGAGGCAGGCAGGAGGATCCTCACAATAGAGAGCCCAAAAAATTAAAAAAGTGAGGAATCCAGCAGTTGGAACCTCCCAGCAAGCGGCCAAGAGCACAGAGGCTATGGGATCCAGGCCTCTGTGAACTATCACCAGAGAGCCCACATCATGAAAATGTGAACAACCCAGCCGTTGGAACCTCAGAGCAGAAGGCCCACATCCCCATGGAGATGGGATCCTAAGAGGAGTGCCCAAGCATCATTGGGCTCACTAAGAAAAGTTGGTGAGCCCAGCAGTTAGGGCCTGACCCAAGAGGGCCCTCATCACCGGTGGAAGGAGATTCCCAGCATGCTCCAACTGCCACCACACGGCTGACTTCACCAAGGCAATGTGTGCCAGCCATGCAGGAGTGACCTATCAGCAGAGGGTCTCCCTCACAGAAGGGTGAGGAACACAGCCAGGAACAGACTCTCACCAGGGGGTTCACATAACCACGTGGATGAGAACCAGGCAGGAGTGTCCTCACACTAGTGGGGCCACATCATCGAAAGGTGAGGAACCCAACAAAGGTGGCCACAAACCAGAGGACCCACATCACCAAGGGGTTGAGAGTGAGGTAGGTGTCTGGACGGGCATATTTAACACTCATTTCCCACCAGGAAGAGGAATTAACCAAAGGCTCAGCGTGCCATGCCAGAAGCAGATTAGGACCTGAAGCAGCCTTGCAGGTTTGCAGCCAGCTCACAAGAAATTGAGTTGAAGAAAGGAGCTCAGGGGCCCTGTAATTCACAAACCTGCAGAGTTATAAATGACAGATAACGTCCAAAAATATATTGAAGTAAGGCTGCGAAGAGGACTTGAAAGCGGGGCAGAATTGCAGGAAACCGATTTCAGGAGGTAGACTGGATTTGCATTTAAAGCATAGGAAAAGAGGCAGAACATCGACAATGATGCACTTGGCAAAAAAGGGCGTATGAGTTTGTTCCTGAATATATTCAGGAAAAAACACATACACCCTTTTTGGCAAACCAAGCAAGCTTGCAATGGAAATCCGAACTACTATGAAGTGTCACTTCCCCCCGGTCTAAAGGGCCATCTGAAAAAAGTGTAAAATCCAGAAAGGCAAGATAGGCCATGGGGAAAAAGGAGCCTTGTTATGCTGATGGGCGGGATGTAAATTGCCAACAGCCACTCTGGAGAAGTGTATGGTGTTTCCTGATACATCTCAAAAACAAAGCAACAGAGTCTAGGGCATTTCCACTTATGGTCCTATAGCTTAGGGAAATTAAAATCAAAAAGACACAGCCACCCCAAAATTTGGGATGGCTCTGTTTACAGGAACCTCTTCTACGGTACAAGTTAAATATCCCAGAGAACAAATAATTGATAAAGAAGTTGCGGTACTTACGTACAACAGAATACCACTCAGCAATGAAATCTGTGCCACCAGGCCTGTACCAGCATAATGAGTGGATTCAGATACGATGATTCTAAGTGAAATAAGTCACACAGAAAAAGAAACATCATAAGGTATCACTAATACACGGAATGTAAACTTGGCTACACATGAACTGAATTACAAAACAGAACAGGGTCTCAAGTTTAGAAAACCAACTTATGCTTGCTTAAGGGGAAAGGTGAGTTGGGGTGCTGCATAAAACCAGAGTTTGAAATTAGCACAGATAGCATTCCATAGGCCAAATATGTAATAGACAAGACCTACCCCTTGCTCAACGAAATGGACTCAACAATGAGGTATCACCTCACACCTGTTAGAATGGGCATCATCTGAAAATCTACAAACAACAAATGCTGGAAAGGGTGTGGAGAAAAGGAAGCCTCTTCCACTATTGTTGGGAATATAAATTGATACAGTCACTATGGAGAACAATATGGAGTTTCTTAAGAAACTAATAATAGAATTACCATATGATACAGCAATCCCAGTACTGGACATATACCCAGACAAAACCATAAATCAAAAAGAGACATTCACCGCAATGTTCATTGCATCACTATTTACAATATCGAGGTAATGGAAGCAACCTAAATGCCCACAGACAGACGAATGCATAAAGATGTGGTACATATATAAAATGGAATATTACTAAGCCATGAAAGGAATGAAATTGGGTCATTTGTAGAGACGTCGATGGATCTAGAGACTGTCATACAGAGTGAAGTAAGTCAGAAAGAGAAAAACAAATCTTGTATATTCATGCATCTATGTGGAACCTTGAAAAACTGTACAGATTAACCGTTTTGCAAGGCATAAATAGAGCAACAGATGTAGACAACAAACGTATGGACAACAAGGGGGGAAAGCTCTTGGAGGGGTGGTGGTGGGAGGAGTTGAGAGATTGGGATTGGCATGTAAACATTTATATGTATAAAATAGATAACCAATAAGAACCTGCTGTATAAAAATATAAAATAAAATTCAAAATTAAAAAGAAATAAAATTTAAAAAATAAAACAAAAAAAACAATTATTCCCTTCACATACATGTATTTATATGAATAAATTATTTCCATGCTTATATCTGTAAATACGAAAAAGAGGAATAAAATCTACCTTGAACCAAAAATGAAAAAGAGAAAAAAAAAACAGAACCCACCAGTTACTCAGAGGAAAACCGTAGCAGGGCACTTGCTCCAGTTGTAAACAATTCTGAAGTTGGTCAGTGGTGGGGAATCGTCTCCCATTCAGCCAGCAGCCCCCACACAACAAGCGTCCTCATTGCAAAGCTGGGGCACCGTGCCGTGGCATCTGTGAGTAAACGTGAGCTGAGCCCCAGGCCAGTTGCTGCTGAACTGTTCCCACCCTTCCCAAGTAAAACACCTGAATATATACAAGGACTTGAAAGCCTAGAGGAAGGGCCATGGAGCCACACGAGTGACAGCATGCCAGCTGACTTGGTGCCTGCAGGCCAGCCAGGATGGTCCTGGCCCTGGGTGCTCTTCTGGAAGATTTCCATTTCCCTGCCTGAGATACCCGTCCTGTCCCTGCCCCCACTGCTTTTTTCCTTCCTCACCTCTGCCCAGGGAGAAATTCCAGCAGCAGGCATGGGTGACACATCCTCTTCTTTAGCAGGTGGCAGCCTGGCAACTGCTGCAGAAAGTCCAGCAGAGCCCCACTCACACTGGGCCACCCACAAAGCCGTGGCCTCTCACTCCCTCCCACCAGCCCAGCCCCGAGACTGCTGACAGGGCAGAGAAAATGGCGTCAGGCACAGCTGCAGGGGCTTTTGCTGCCTGGAGTGGTATTTATATTGATCTCAACCCAGGCACACCTGGGGAGGGCTGGCCGGCACGGTAAGGCTGCCCAGGTCAGCCAATCATCACCTCTCAGGGACTCACAGTTGCAGAAAATGGAACTTGCTGAACCGGCCAGGTCCAAGGAACAGGTGTGGGCTCCTGAGAGTCAGGATAGACAAGGGGCTGCAGCTTTGGCTTGTTTTCTAATCATTTTATCTGGCCCATGAGTGGGAGACAACTTCAAGAAAACCCTCTCCTAATGAGAGGAACCCAGGAGTCAGGGAGAGGAGGGGTGGGTGGTGGTTGGAGACAGAGGCCTGGTGCCCCGGGTGCAGTGGAAGTCTCTGGAAGACCAGGTGGAGGGAGGCCACACAGAGTGATGCCCAGGGTCACAGACCTGTCGGAGCTGCTGTCTGTTAGTTCAAGTCCTGCTCTGAGGTGCTCTGTGTCAGCTCTGAGCGACAGGTGAGCTGGGGGTGCTCTTCAATGAGGGCTATGTGCACGGTTCCTGTGTGCCCAGCCCTGCCACGGTACCTGCAAGGGTAGCTCTGTATCCTGGGAGGGGCCTGACCACGAGAGCCCTGTGGGCTGGGTTGGGGGTGGGGTACCTGCCCAGGAGAGCTCCATATCCTGGGATTGGCCTGACCACGAGAGCCCCATGGGCTGCTGGGGACCTGGTAAACGATGTCAGGACAGTCAGTGAAGCCACCGAGGATATACCTCCAGTTGCTCCTGATTCCTACACCCTGCTGGTCATTCTACCAAACACCAGGACATGGTATTCTGTATTAGTCTTCAATGATGCCTTCTTTTGTATTCCATTAGTCCCAGAGTCACAAGAAATTTTGGCTTGTGAGTGGCAGGACTCAACATACAACTAAAACAATACTTCCGGGCCGTCTTGCCCCAAGGGCTCAAAAATTCCCACACCATCTTTGGGGAAAGCTTAGCTAAAGACCGAAAAGTTCTACCTCTGGAAAAGGAAACCCTCCTTCAATATGCAGACGACATTCTGATCGCCAGCCCTACTAAGGAGGCCTCTGAACTACCAAGCCAATAAAGGATAGAAGTTGTCCAAGAAAAAGCTCAAATATCACAGACTGCGGTGACCTGCCTGGGCTTCATTCTCACACAAGGTCAGAGAAGCCCATCCCAGGAAAGGGAAGAAACCATTTGCAGCCTTACCCCTTTCTAAAACTAGAAGACAGCTTAGGGGTTCCTGGGGAGGCCAGGGTTTGCTGCTTCTGGATCCCTAACTACAGTCTACTAGCTGGGCCTCTATATGAAACACTGAAAGGAAAAGATGATGATCCTTTTGAACAGAATCCAAAAGTGGCCTTTCAAGAATGGAAAGAGCAGTCAATTCAGACCCTTGCCCTGGAACTTCCTAATAGAGCTAAACCCTTTGACCTTTACATTCCTGGTGAAAGGTGAATCGCCATTGCAGAATTAGTGCAAAAACTGGGACCACTTGAAATGGAACAATGCAAGAATGCCATCCAAGTAGGATAAACTACAGTCACCAAGGGGCTTGGCCCACTGCCACATCTGGCCAAGATACTGGCGGTATCTAAAAACCTGGAAATCAGCAGCCCAAAAGGCCACCTCGCTCCTAAGGGAAAAGGACCCCACGTGGTGATCCTAATCACCAACCATGCCCTGAAGTTGCAGGGTTCGCTCCGTGGGCACACCGACCTCGAGTGAGGAGGCCCTCCAACTCCAACATCCAGAGAGATAACCGGGGGCAACAGGGCACCATGACGACTCGTGTGAACATCACTTGACCTGGAGTTTCTCTCATAAATCAACAATAGTGTGTCCCGAAGGAGTAGACTACTGCTTGCAGGACTTACTGCACCCGGAGGGGAGCTAATAATCTTGACGGGGGAACCGTATATCACACTGTCACCATAGAAAAGCCTACAGACACCGTGATGATGGTGGCCAATAAGACCGGCTGGACTCCTGTTTACTTCAAAAGGCTGTTGACTCAGTGGCCATCATGGTCCTTGATCACCACTGACCCTGGACTGTCTGGGAGTGGAGCGGGCAGGGCTCTGACACCTGGTGCTGTTTTTACGTTAATTCAGGGGCCTAATTGAAGAAAGAGCAGACTACTGGTCAGAGCATCTAGGCTGGCAGAAACGGTCAGCCTAAGGTGGCCGAACAAATGTGGGGCGGGGTGAAACCGGCCCCCACAGCGTCTCTGCACATCTCTTTCCTGGACCCTTAAAGGTCATTAGAATCTATAACACTTCCAATGCTGGTGCTCAGGCGGACGAGCAGGGAGGCAGGGGTCCTGGGGCCAATCAACGTCACCTGGAGGCTGCTGGGGAGAAGTTCTGACCCTCGTCCCCTGGTATGAGGGCTCCCAACTCAGCACTCAGCAGTTACAGAAGAAGGGTCTGCACCCTCAGCACTCCAAGAATGAGGAACGGGACAAAAGGCAGAGGAGGGGTTTGTCCCCAGCAAAGCCCATTAAAAATCCCTGGGAGATAAAAATAGAATCTGGGCAATAAAGTCAAGTCTGACCTTTTTGATCCTTTGTGCTTTGTCTAATTTCACGTGCTCCTAGGGTCCCGCATGCAGAGGTTCCACACCCGGCACTTCAGACCAGATTTCCTAGTGCAGAATGGCTGGGTCGACACCTCAGCTCCTGGGGCCCAGTGCAGACTCCGAGATATAGAGCCTGAGCTGCAGCCAACCCGGCCCTCGAGAGCTCCGCCCCCTCCCTCCCACTGACTCTGACAGGATCTCTACACAGCAGCCCAGCCCACAGCCCACGGGGTAGTGCATGCTCTCACCTCTCCATTCTCTGATCAAAATATAAAGTTTCCTTTGCTTGTGAACCAAACTCAGTCTCGATCTGTTGGCCCCAATGACACTGGGCAGGGGGACACTTGTTGGGGTCCACTCTGGAGGATCAGTAACAGAAATTGAGACTATTGTAACTTCAATGAACAGATGTGTGAGCCAAACTGTCGTTAACATAGAACAGTTTATAAGGCTCGGGTAAAATAAGATGTTTCTAACACTTCCATTTGATATTTCCATCACTTTATTATAAGCAAGTTCAGTGAAAAGGTTTGTCTTATTTGTCAGGTCAATATTAGAGAAATGAAGTGATTTCTTTCCAAGGATGTACATCTAATAATCTTGGTTAAAGCTTCAATCTTGTTTTAAATGCTTTTCCATTGAAAATGATACCTCTCTTTCAGCTCCCCCATTTCTGAGAAGTATAAAATCTTATAATTTATTATTACCAAAGGGGAAAGGTGGGAGGAGGGATAAATTAACAGTTTGGAATTAACACATACACACTGCTATGTATAAAATAGATCATCAACAAGGAACTACTGTATAGCACAGGGAACTACACTCAATATTTTGCAATAACCTATAAGGGGAAATAATCGGAAAAAGAATAGATATTTTTATTGACATCATCTATCAATGACAGTTAAAGTGTAACCTAAGGGAAGCTGGTGGTGAGTGCTTCTGACCCTGAAGACTTCAATCATCTAAAGTTTGGACTCTGCCTACTTCCCAAGGTCCTTAATGAACATATGTGTAGCCGTAGCTTAAAAAATTCCCCAGTTTGGGTTTCGGGGAGACACTGATTTTGAAAAAGCCCTGGTGTTCTCCTTAAATGAATGGGACTCTTCCTACTGCTAAAACATGTCTGTCACACCCAGAGGATGGTATACCGTCTGATCGGGAAGAGTTTGGAAAAGGCATCTCATCTCCTCATCTCCTGGTGCTTGGGTTCACCCCTCCAGCGTCTTTACTAACAGTCTCCCCACTTGGAGATGTCAGCACTGCCAACATCCTGTTGCGTACAGTTTGGAATTTGTCCAGTGGATGAAGCGGAAGGATGAGGAACAATGAGAGACAAGTCCTAGGTGTTCAGACAGGCACATGTCACTCTAATTTCCAATCAGGAAGACGAACTGACCAAAGGCTAGGGTTGCCCATGGAAACAGTATAGGGCTTGAGGAAATCCCACTGCTTTGTGGCCAGTTCCCATAAACACAAGTTGAACAATGGAACTCAGGGGCAGTAACATTCACAAAACTGCAGAGTTGAAAATATCTATCACTGAAAAATGTCTTGAGGAAAGTCAGAGAAAAGGATTGGTAAGCAAGGGAGAATGGCAGGAAAGGGATTTGAGGAGGTAGAAAGGACTCGCCATTAAGCACAAGAAAAAGGGCTGAACATTGCCAACATTGCAGTTGGCCAAAAAGGCTGTATGCATTTTTTTTCTGTATATATTCAAGAAAAGGGCATACACTTTTTTAGCCAACCAAACAGGTGGGCACTGGAAATCAATACTACAAAAGATATCACTTCACATCAGTCAGAAGAGCCATCGTCATAAAGTGTAAACACCAGAAATGCAGGACAGGGCAAGGAGAAGAGGGAGCCCTGTGAGGCTTATAGTGGAAATGTATATTGCCAACGGCCATTCTGGAGAAGTGTATTGTGTTTACTAAAGCATCTAACAAATGAGCTACAGAGCATAGGGCACTTGCACTCATGGGCGTATATCTTGGGAAAAACAAAAATCGAGAGGACACAGGCACCCCAATGTTTACTGCCTCTCTGTTTAAAAGATCCTCGAATAGGATATAACTTAAATGTCTCTGGAGGGAAAAAATGGATAGAGATGTGGTACTTATGTAGAGTGGAATATTACTCAGCCTGGAAATCAATGAAATAGGGCCAGTTGTAACAACTCCGGAGGAGTTACGTATGATCATTCTAAGTGACATAATTCAAAAAGAAAAAGACACATATCATAAGATATCACTTAAAGGTGGAATCCAAAATGGCTACACATGAAATAAATTACAAAACAAAAACATAGTCAAATATGTAGAAAACATGCGTAAGGCTGCTAAACGGGAAAGGTGGGGAGGGGTGAGGCATCATCCAGGAGGTTGAAATTAGCAAAGATACCATTCCAAATACCAAACTGATAATCAACAAGGCCTACACGGTAGCTAAAAGAACTGCACTCAGCACACTCAAGTCACCGATAAGAATATCTATGACTGGTAAGAATCTGAAAAAGAATTTATTGATGTCTCTCTGTACGTGAATCAAGTGGATGTACAGCAGCAAGAAACAGAGCTTTGAAAATCAGCTGTAACCAATATAGTAATAAATTGAAAAAAATAAACGACAGAGAGACAGAGAAAACCTCTTACAACTTTTCCTCAGGGACGGTGATGCAACATGCATTGAACACATCTAGACCCACAGCAGGATGAGACATAAGGCTGGAAACTGTTCGTGCTAAGAGAAATGTGAGGTTGGGTGAGGAAATGCACACCCTTTAAAGTAATACTACCTGGTACCCATTCAATGGGTCCCAAATCTGCAGGTTCAAGGAATCTTCCTACAGCTAAAACATGCATGGAAAACCCAGAGGACTGTACACCATGTGATCGGGAGATGTGTCTAAAATGCACCTCATTTATCCTCTCCTGGTGCTCCTGTTCATCATTCCAGCCACGTTACTTAGAATCTCCCCACTTAGAGAATCAGCACATTTAAACTTCTGTTTCACACATTTTGCAAATTGTGAGGAGGATGAATGGGAAGAGGGGGAACCAATGAGAGAATAGTTGTAGGGGTTTGGACGGGCACATGTCACTCTAATTTCCCATTAAGAATAAGAATTAAAAGAAGGCTCAGCCTGCCTCGCCAGAGCCAAAATAGGGCCTGAAGCAATCCTGCGGCTTTGAGGCCAGCTCACAAAAGAGCAACTTAAAAAATGGAGCTCAGGGTCACTGCAATTCACAAACCTGCAGAGTTATAAATGAAAACTAACGTCCAAAAATATGTTGAGGTAAGGCAAAGAAGAGGATCTGAATGCAAGACAGAATTGCAAGAAACAGATTTCAAGAGATAGATTGGACTCGTCTTTAAAGCACATGAAAAGCGGCAGAATTTCGACAATGATGCAGTTGGCCCAAAAGGGAGTATGCGTTTTTTCCTGAATATATCCAGGAAAAAACGCATACGCACTTTATGGGCAACCAAGCAAGCAAGCAATGCAAATGTGCACAACAAAGAAGTCTCATTTCCCACCGGTCAAAAGGGCCATCCGAAAAAATTGTAAAAACCAGAAATGCAGGACAGGCCATGGAGAACAGGGAGCCTTTATACGCTGATGGACAGTGTGTGAACTGCCGAGAGCCACTCTGGAGAAGTGTATGGTGGTTCCTAAATCATCTAAAAAACAGAGCTACAGAGCATAGGGCACTTCCAATCATGGAAGTATATCTAGGGAAGTCTAAAAATCAACAAGACACAAGCACACCACAGTTTAGGGCTACTCTGTTTACAAGAACCTCAACTTCAGTACACCTTAAATATCCCAGGAAAGAGAACAATGGATAAAGAAAATGTGGTACTTATGTACAATGGAATATCTCTTCACCATGAAATCAATGTAATAAGGCTAGTAGAAGGATAAAGAGTGGATTTAGCTCCGATAATACTACTTGAAATAAGTCAAACAGAAAAAGAAACATATCATAAGATATCACTTATAGAGGGAGGATAAATATGGCTGCACAAAAAATGAATTACAAAACAGAACAGTGTCTCACATTTAGAAAACACACTTATGTCAGCTTAAGGGGAAAGGAGAGGTGGGGTGATGCATAAAACCAGAGTTTGAAATTAGCACAGATACCGTTCAATAAACCAAATAGGTATTAGACAAGATCTACACCTTGCTCAATGAACTGGCCTCAACACACCCTATACATCACAGAGAAATATATCTGACTAATAAGAATCTTAAAACCCATGTATTGATATATCTCCATAAGGGAATCAAGTGTGCGCAGAGCGGCACAAACACAGCAGTGAAAATGAGCTAAACCCCATTATAGAAATAAATTTTAAAACCAAAACGCAGAAACAATGAAAGAGAGAAAATTTCTTACAAAATTCACTCAGGGGCTGTGATGCAACCTGGAATGACCACATATAAACCCACAGCTGGATAAGACATAAGGCTGGACACTTGGGGCTGAGAGGATTGGTGAGCTTTGGTGAGCAACTGCCGAAAGTTTAATGCAATACTTCATGCTACTCATTCCAAGGGTCCCAACACTCCAGGTTGAAGGGAATCTTCCTACAGCTAAACCGTGCATGGGAAATCCAGCGGATGGTATACCATATGATTGGGAAAGGTTTCTAAAACGCACCTCATTTTCCTCTCCTGGGGCTCCGGATCAACATTCCAGCCACTTTACTAACAACATCTCCACATGGAGAGTCAATGCCTTTAAGTTCTGGTATCGCACAGTCTGCAGTTAGTGTGGAGGATGAATAGAAATAGGGGGAACCAGTGAGAAAATAGATGTAGCGGTTTCAATGGGCACATGTCACTCTAATTTCACATCAGGAAGAAGAATTAACCAAAGGCCGAGCAAGGCGTCCCAGAAGAAGAATAGGGCCTGAAGAAATTCTGTGGATATGAGGCAAGATCACAAAAATAAGAGCTGAAAAATAGAGCTAAGGGCCACTGCAATTCAAAAACCTGCAGAGTTATAAAGGCCAACTATTTTCCAAAAGTATATTGAGGTAAGGCTATGAAGAGGCACTGACAGCAAGGAAGAATTGCAGGAAACCGATTTCAGGAGGTAGACTGGAACTGCATTGAAAACATATGAAAAGACTCAGAATGTCAACAATGATGCACTTGGCCAAAAGGGGCGTATGCGTTTTTTCCTGAATATATTCAGGAAAAAACGCATACGCCCTTTTTGGCCAACCAAGCAAGCTTGCAAAGGAAATCCGCACTACAATGAAGTCTCACTGTCCCCCAGTCAAAAGGGCCATCTGAAAAAAGTGTAAAATCCAGAAAGGCAGGACAGGCCATGAAGAACTGGGAGCCTTGTTATGCTGATGGGCGGGATGTAAATTGCAAACACCATTCTGGAGAACTGTATGGTGTTTCCTGAAATATCCAAAAAACAAAGCAACAGAGCTTAGGGCACTTCCACTTATGGTCCTATAGCTTAGGGAAATTAAAATAAAAAGACACAGCCAGCCCAAATTTTGGGACAGCTCTGTTTACAAGAACCTCGTTTACGGTACAAGTTCAGTATCGCAGAAAGTGAACAATGTATAAAGAAGTTGTGGTACTTACATACAATGCAATATCACTCAGCAATGAAAAATATGTCATCAGGCCTGTAGCAGCATAATGAGTGGATTCAGATACGCTGATTCTAAGTGAAATAAGTCACACAGAAAAAGAAACATCATAAGATATCACTACTACACGGAATGTAAACTTGGCTACACAGGAACTGAATTACAAAACAGAACAGGGTCTCAAAGGTAGAAAACCAAATTATGCTTGCTTAAGGGGAATGCTGAGTTGGGGTGCTGCATGAAACCAGAGATTGAAATTGGCACAGATACCGTTCCATAAGCCAAATATGTAATAGTGCAGAGCTACCCCTTGCTCAACGAAGTGGACTCAAGACGCCATATTAAACGCCTAAGAATATACCTGACTAGTAAGAATCTTAAAACCTATGGATTTACATGTCTCCGAAAGGGAATCAAGCGTGTGTACAATGGCATAAGCGCAGCAGTGATAGGATTGGTGAGGTTCGGTGAGCAAATGCAGACCCTTTGAAGTCATATTGCATGGTACCCATTCCATGGGTCTCAACTCTCCAGGTTTAAGGGATTCTTCCTTCACCTAAAACATGCATGTGGAACCCAGAGTATGATCCACCGTGTGATCGGGAAACGTGTTCAAATGTGTCTCAGTTTTCGTCCCCTGGTACTCGGGTGCAACATTCCAGACGCTTTACTAACACTCTCCCCACTTGGAGAGTCAGTGCCTTTAACCTCCTGATTGGCCCAGTTTGCAATTTCTTCGGAAGATGAACAGGAATAAGGAGAACCAATGAGAGACTAGCTGGAGGTGTCTGGACGGACAAATTTAACTCTCATTTCCCACCAGGAAGAGGAATTAACCAAAGGCTCAGCTTGCCATGCCGGAACCACACTAGGGCCTGAAGCAATCTTGCGGTGTTGCGGCCAGCTCACAAGAAAGCGAGTTGAAGAAAGGAGCTCAGGGCCACTGTAATTCACAAACCTGCGGAGTTATAAATGACAGCTATCATCCAAAATTATACTGAAGTAAGGCTGCGAAGAGGACTTGAATGCGGGGCAGATTGCTGGAAACCGATTTCAGAAGGTACACGGGAGTCGCTCTTAAAGCATAGGAAAAGAGACAGAACTTGGAAAATAATGCACTTGGCAAAAAAGGGCATATGTGTTTTATCCAGAGCTCTCATAACTGAGGGGCGGAGATTCCCAGCAGGCTCCAACTGCCACCTGAGGGCTCACATTGCCAAGGCAACGTGAGCAAGCCAGGCGGGAGTTACCCAACAGCAGAGGTCCCACCTCACAGAAGGGTGAGAAACCCAGCCAACATCAGACTCTCACCAGAGGGCCCACATCACCAAGGGGATGGGAACCAGGCAGGAGTGTCTTCACACCAGTGGGGCCACATCATCGAAAGGTGAGGTACTCAGCACATGTGTCCTCCAACCAGAGGACCCACATCACCAAAGGCCTCGGAGTGAGGCAGGCAGGAGTAGCCTCACAACACTGGGCCCATAGAATAAAAAAGTGAGGAATCCAGCATTTGGAACCTCCCAGCAGGTGGCCCAGAGCGCTGAGGCTATGGGATCCAGGCCACAGTGAACTCACAGAAGAGGGCCCATGTCATGAAACTGAGCAACCCAGCCATTGGGACCTCAGAGCAGGAGGCCCACATCCCCATGGGGATGGAAATCTGGTAGGAGTGTCCTCGCACCACTGAGAACATATCAGAAAATTTTGGGCGACCAGCAGTTAGGGCCTGATGCCAGAGGACCCTCATCACCAAGGGAAGGAGGCTCCCAGCAGGCTCCAACTGCCACCAGAGGGCTGACGTCGCCAAGGCGCTGTGTGCCAACCAGGCACGAATGACCTCACAGCAGAGGGCCCACCTCAGAGAAGTGTGACGAACCCAGTCAGGATCAGACTCACACCAGAGGGCCCACATCACCAAATTGAATTGAACCAGGCAGGAGTGTCCTCACATGAGTAGCGCCACATCATCTAAAGGTGAGGAACCCAGAACATGTGGCTTCAAACCATAGGACACACATCACCAAGGGGCTGGGAGTGAGGCAGGCAGGAGGAGCCTCATAACAGAGGGCCCAAAAATAAGAAAGGTGAGGAATCCAGCAGTTGGAACCTCCCAGCAGGCGGCCCAGAGCACAGAGGCTAGGGGATCCAGGCCAGAGTGAACTAACACCAGACAGCCCACATCATGAACCCAGATATTGGGACCTCAGAGCAGAAGGCCCACATCCCCATGGTGATGGGAACATGACAGAAGTGTCCTGGCATCACTGGGCTCACATCAGAAAACGTGGGGTGCTCAGAAGTTAGGGCCTGACGCTAGAGGGCACTCATCACCAAGAGGAGGAGGCTCCCAGCAGGCTCCAGCTGCCACCAGAGGGCCAACGTCGCCAAGGCGATGTGTGCCAGCCTGGCAGGAGTGACCTCACAGCAGAGGGCCCACCTCACAGAAGGGTGAGGAACACAGCCAGGATCAGACTCTCACCAGAGGGCCCACATCAACAAGGGGATGGGAACCAGGCAGGAGTGTCCCCACACCAGTGGGACAACATCATTGAAAGGTGAGGATCCCAGCACATGTGTCCTCAAATAGAGGAACCACATCACCAAGGGGTCGGAATGAGGCTGGCAGAACCGGCCTCACAACACAGGGTCCATAGAATATAAAAGTTGAGGAATCGAGCAGTTGGAACCTCCCAGCAAGTGGCCCAGAGCACCGAGGCTATGGGATCCAGGCCGCAGTGAACTCACAGCAGAGGGCCCACATCATGAACCTGTGAGCAGCCCAGCCGTTGGGACCTCAGAACAGAAGGCCCACATCCCCATTGGGATGGGAACCTGGCAGGTGTGGCTTCGCACCACTTAGCACATATCAGAAAATGTTAGGAGCCCAGCAGTTAGGGCCTGATGCTAGAGGGCCGTCATCACCGAGGACAGGAGGCTCCCAGCAGGTTCCATGTGCCAACAGAGGGCCCACGTCGCCAAGGTGATGTGTGCAAGTCAGGCAGGATTGACCTCACAGCAGAGGGCCTACCTCACAGAAGAGTGAGGAGCCCAGCCATGATAAGACTTCACCAGAAGGCCCACATCACCAAGGGGATGGGAACCAGGCAGGAGTGTCCTCACACCAGTGGGGCCACATCATTGAAAGTTGCGGAACCCAGCACATGTAGCCTCAAACCAGAAGACCCACATCACGAAGGGGTTGCGAGTGAGGCAGGCAGGAGGAGCATCACAACACAGGACCCATAGAATACAAAAGTTGAGGAATCGAGCAGTTGGAACCTCCCAGCAGGCGGCCCAGAGCACAGAGGCTATGGGATCCAGGCCACAGTCAACTAACACCAGAGAGCCCACATCATGAAATTGTGATCAACCCAGCCGTTGGAACCTCAGAGCAGAAGGCCCACATCCCCATGGAGATGGGAACCTAAGAGGAGTGCCTGAGCATCACTGGGCTCACTAAGAAAAGTTGGGGAGCCCAGCAGTTAGGGCCTGACGTCAGAGGGCCCTCATCACAGAGGTGAGGAGGCTCCCAGCAGGGTCCAAGTGCCACCAGAGGGCTCATGTCAACAAGGCGAGGTGAGCAAGCCAGGCAAGAGTTACCTGATAGTAGAGGGCCCACCTCACAGATGGGTGAGGAACCCAGCCAGGATCAGACTCTCACCAGAGGGCCCACATCACAAAGGGGATGGGAACCAGTCAGGATTATCCTCACACCAGTGGGGTCTCATCATCTTAAGGTGAGGAACCCAGCACATGTGTCCTCAAACCAGAGGACCCACATCACCAAGGGCTTGGAGTGAGGCAGGCAGGAGTAGCCTCACAACACAGGGCACATAATATAAAAAACGTGAGGATTCCAGCATTTAGACCTTCCAGCAGGCGGGCCAGAACACCGAGGCTATGGGATTCAGGCCACAGTGAACTCACATCAGAGGGCCCACATCATATAACTGTGAGCAACCCAGGCGTTGGGACCTCAGCGCAGAAGGCCAACATCCCCATGGGAATGGGAACCTGGCTGGAGTGTCCTCGCACCACTGGGAGCACATGAGAAAATGTGGGGAGCCCACCATTTAGGGCCTGATGCCAGAGGGCCATCATCACCGAGAGGAGGAGGCACCCTGCATGCTCCAACTGCCACCAGAGGGCTCACGTCTCCAAGGTGATGTGTGCCAGCCAGGCAGGAGTGACCTCACAGCAGAGGGCCTACCTCACAGAACGTTGAGGAACCCAGCCAGCATTAGACTCTTGCCAGAGGGCCCACCTCACCAAGGGGATGGGAACCAGGCAGGAGTGTCCTCACACGAATGGGGCCACATCATCGAAAGGTGAGGAACGCAGCACATGTGGCCTCAAGCCATAGGACAGTCATCACCAAGGGGCTGGCAGTGAGGCAGGCAGGAGGAGCCTCACAACAGAGGGCACATAGAATAAAAAAGTTGAGGAATCCAGCAGTTGGAACCTCCCAGCAGGCGGCTCAGAGCACCGATGATAAGGGATCCTTGCCAGAGTGAACTCATAGTAGAAGGCCCACATCATGGTACTGTGAGCAAGCGAGCCGTTTTGACCTCAGAGCAGAAGGCCCATATCCCCATGGGGATGGGAACCTGGCAAGAGTGTCCTCACTCACTTGGCGCACATCAGAAAATGTGGGGAGCCCAGCAGTTATGGCCTAAGGCAAGAGGGCCCTCATCACCGAGGTGAGGAGGATCCCAGCACACTCCAACTGCCACCAGAGGGCCCATGTCACCAAGGTGACGTGCGCCAGACAGGCATGATTGACCTCACAGCAGAGGGCCCACCTCACAGATGGGTGAGGAACCCAGCCAGGATCAGACTCTCACCAGAGGACCCACATCACAAAGGGGATGGGAACCAGTCAGGATTATCCTCACACCAGTGGGGCCTCATCATCTTAAGGTGAGGAACCCAGCACATGTGTCCTCAAACCAGAGGACCCACATCACCAAGGGCCTTGGAGTGAGGCAGGCAGGAGTAGCCTCACAACACAGGGCACATAATATAAAAAACGTGAGGATTCCAGCATTTAGACCTTCCAGCAGGCGGCTCAGAACACCGAGGCTATGGGATCCAGGCCGCAGTGAACTCACATCAGAGGGCCCACATCATAAAACTGTGAGCAACCCAGGCATTGGGACCTCAGCGCAGAAGGCCCACATCCCCATGGGAATGGGAACCTGGCTGGAGAGTCCTCGCACCACTGGGCGCACATCAGAAAATGTGGGGAGCCCACCATTTAGGGCCTGACGCCAGAGGGCCGTCATCACCGAGAGGAGGAGGCACCCTGCATGCTCCAACTGCCACCAGAGGGCTCACGTCTCCAAGGTGACGTGTGCCAGCCAGGCAGGAGTGACCTCACAGCAGAGGGCCTACCTCACAGAACGTTGAGGAACCCAGCCAGGATCAGACTCTCACCTGAGGGCCCACATCAGCAAGGGGATGGGAACCAGTCAGGACTGTCTTCCCTCCAGTGGGGCCACATCATCGAAAGGTTCGGAACCCAGCACATGTGGCCTCAAATCTGAGGACACGTATCACAAAGGGAATGGGAGTGAGGCAGGCAGGAGTAGCCTAAAAACAGAGGGCCCAAAGAATAAGAAAGGTGAGGAATCCAGCAGTTGGAACCTCCCAGCAGGCGACCGAGAGCACAGAAGTTATGGGATGCAGGCAGGAGTGAACTAACAGCAGAGAGCCCACATCATGGTACTGTGAGCAAGCCAGCCGTTTTGACCTCAGAGCAGAAGGCCCATATCCCCATGGGGATGGGAACATGGCAAGAGTGTCCTCACTCACTTGGCACACATCAGATAATGTGGGGAGCCCAGCAGTTAGGGCCTGATGCCAGAGGGCCCTCATCATCGAGGGGAGGAGGCTCCCAGCAGGCTCCAAGTGCCACCAGAGGGCTCATGTCCACAAGGCGACGTGTGCCAGACAGGCAGGAGTGACCTCACAGCAGAGGGCCCACCTCACAGATGGGTGAGGAACCCAGCCAGGATCAGACTCTCAACAGAGGGCCCACATCACCAAGGGGATGTGAACCAGGCAGGATTCTCCTAAGACCATTGGTCCCACATCATCGAAAGGTGAGGAACCCAGCACATGTGGCCTCAAACCAGAGGACACACATCACGAAGGGGCTGGGAGTGAGGCAGGCAGGAGGATCCTCACAATAGAGAGCCCAAAAAATTAAAAAAGTGAGGAATCCAGCAGTTGGAACCTCCCAGCAAGCGGCCAAGAGCACAGAGGCTATGGGATCCAGGCCTCTGTGAACTATCACCAGAGAGCCCACATCATGAAAATGTGAACAACCCAGCCGTTGGAACCTCAGAGCAGAAGGCCCACATCCCCATGGAGATGGGATCCTAAGAGGAGTGCCCAAGCATCATTGGGCTCACTAAGAAAAGTTGGTGAGCCCAGCAGTTAGGGCCTGACCCAAGAGGGCCCTCATCACCGGTGGAAGGAGATTCCCAGCATGCTCCAACTGCCACCACACGGCTGACTTCACCAAGGCAATGTGTGCCAGCCATGCAGGAGTGATCTATCAGCAGAGGGTCTCCCTCACAGAAGGGTGAGGAACACAGCCAGGAACAGACTCTCACCAGGGGGTTCACATAACCACGTGGATGAGAACCAGGCAGGAGTGTCCTCACACTAGTGGGGCCACATCATCGAAAGGTGAGGAACCCAACAAAGGTGGCCACAAACCAGAGGACCCACATCACCAAGGGGTTGAGAGTGAGGTAGGTGTCTGGACGGGCATATTTAACACTCATTTCCCACCAGGAAGAGGAATTAACCAAAGGCTCAGCGTGCCATGCCAGAAGCAGATTAGGACCTGAAGCAGCCTTGCAGGTTTGCAGCCAGCTCACAAGAAATTGAGTTGAAGAAAGGAGCTCAGGGGCCCTGTAATTCACAAACCTGCAGAGTTATAAATGACAGATAACGTCCAAAAATATATTGAAGTAAGGCTGCGAAGAGGACTTGAAAGCGGGGCAGAATTGCAGGAAACCGATTTCAGGAGGTAGACTGGATTTGCATTTAAAGCATAGGAAAAGAGGCAGAACATCGACAATGATGCACTTGGCAAAAAAGGGCGTATGAGTTTGTTCCTGAATATATTCAGGAAAAAACACATACACCCTTTTTGGCAAACCAAGCAAGCTTGCAATGGAAATCCGAACTACTATGAAGTGTCACTTCCCCCCGGTCTAAAGGGCCATCTGAAAAAAGTGTAAAATCCAGAAAGGCAAGATAGGCCATGGGGAAAAAGGAGCCTTGTTATGCTGATGGGCGGGATGTAAATTGCCAACAGCCACTCTGGAGAAGTGTATGGTGTTTCCTGATACATCTCAAAAACAAAGCAACAGAGTCTAGGGCATTTCCACTTATGGTCCTATAGCTTAGGGAAATTAAAATCAAAAAGACACAGCCACCCCAAAATTTGGGACGGCTCTGTTTACAGGAACCTCTTCTACGGTACAAGTTAAATATCCCAGAGAACAAATAATTGATAAAGAAGTTGCGGTACTTACGTACAACAGAATACCACTCAGCAATGAAATCTGTGCCACCAGGCCTGTACCAGCATAATGAGTGGATTCAGATACGATGATTCTAAGTGAAATAAGTCACACAGAAAAAGAAACATCATAAGGTATCACTAATACACGGAATGTAAACTTGGCTACACATGAACTGAATTACAAAACAGAACAGGGTCTCAAGTTTAGAAAACCAACTTATGCTTGCTTAAGGGGAAAGGTGAGTTGGGGTGCTGCATAAAACCAGAGTTTGAAATTAGCACAGATAGCATTCCATAGGCCAAATATGTAATAGACAAGACCTACCCCTTGCTCAACGAAATGGACTCAACAATGAGGTATCACCTCACACCTGTTAGAATGGGCATCATCTGAAAATCTACAAACAACAAATGCTGGAAAGGGTGTGGAGAAAAGGAAGCCTCTTCCACTATTGTTGGGAATATAAATTGATACAGTCACTATGGAGAACAATATGGAGTTTCTTAAGAAACTAATAATAGAATTACCATATGATACAGCAATCCCAGTACTGGACATATACCCAGACAAAACCATAAATCAAAAAGAGACATTCACCGCAATGTTCATTGCATCACTATTTACAATATCGAGGTAATGGAAGCAACCTAAATGCCCACAGACAGACGAATGCATAAAGATGTGGTACATATATAAAATGGAATATTACTAAGCCATGAAAGGAATGAAATTGGGTCATTTGTAGAGACGTCGATGGATCTAGAGACTGTCATACAGAGTGAAGTAAGTCAGAAAGAGAAAAACAAATCTTGTATATTCATGCATCTATGTGGAACCTTGAAAAACTGTACAGATTAACCGTTTTGCAAGGCATAAATAGAGCAACAGATGTAGACAACAAACGTATGGACAACAAGGGGGGAAAGCTCTTGGGGTGGTGGTGGTGGGAGGAGTTGAGAGATTGGGATTGGCATGTAAACATTTATATGTATAAAATAGATAACCAATAAGAACCTGCTGTATAAAAATATAAAATAAAATTCAAAATTAAAAAGAAATAAAATTTAAAAAATAAAACAAAAAAAACAATTATTCCCTTCACATACATGTATTTATATGAATAAATTATTTCCATGCTTATATCTGTAAATACGAAAAAGAGGA
Source organism: Lagenorhynchus albirostris (assembly GCF_949774975.1). Taxonomy (NCBI): domain Eukaryota; kingdom Metazoa; phylum Chordata; class Mammalia; order Artiodactyla; family Delphinidae; genus Lagenorhynchus; species Lagenorhynchus albirostris. The sequence goes on along the minus strand of NC_083095.1, from coordinate 103,461,524 downwards.
ATAAAATCTACCTTGAACCAAAAATGAAAAAGAGAAAAAAAAAACAGAACCCACCAGTTACTCAGAGGAAAACCGTAGCAGGGCACTTGCTCCAGTTGTAAACAATTCTGAAGTTGGTCAGTGGTGGGGAATCGTCTCCCATTCAGCCAGCAGCCCCCACACAACAAGCGTCCTCATTGCAAAGCTGGGGCACCGTGCCGTGGCATCTGTGAGTAAACGTGAGCTGAGCCCCAGGCCAGTTGCTGCTGAACTGTTCCCACCCTTCCCAGGTAAAACACCTGAATATATACAAGGACTTGAAAGCCTAGAGGAAGGGCCATGGAGCCACACGAGTGACAGCATGCCAGCTGACTTGGTGCCTGCAGGCCAGCCAGGATGGTCCTGGCCCTGGGTGCTCTTCTGGAAGATTTCCATTTCCCTGCCTGAGATACCCGTCCTGTCCCTGCCCCCACTGCTTTTTTCCTTCCTCACCTCTGCCCAGGGAGAAATTCCAGCAGCAGGCATGGGTGACACATCCTCTTCTTTAGCAGGTGGCAGCCTGGCAACTGCTGCAGAAAGTCCAGCAGAGCCCCACTCACACTGGGCCACCCACAAAGCCGTGGCCTCTCACTCCCTCCCACCAGCCCAGCCCCGAGACTGCTGACAGGGCAGAGAAAATGGCGTCAGGCACAGCTGCAGGGGCTTTTGCTGCCTGGAGTGGTATTTATATTGATCTCAACCCAGGCACACCTGGGGAGGGCTGGCCGGCACGGTAAGCCTGCCCAGGTCAGCCAATCATCACCTCTCAGGGACTCACAGTTGCAGAAAATGGAACTTGCTGAACCGGCCAGGTCCAAGGAACAGGTGTGGGCTCCTGAGAGTCAGGATAGACAAGGGGCTGCAGCTTTGGCTTGTTTTCTAATCATTTTATCTGGCCCATGAGTGGGAGACAACTTCAAGAAAACCCTCTCCTAATGAGAGGAACCCAGGAGTCAGGGAGAGGAGGGGTGGGTGGTGGTTGGAGACAGAGGCCTGGTGCCCCGGGTGCAGTGGAAGTCTCTGGAAGACCAGGTGGAGGGAGGCCACACAGAGTGATGCCCAGGGTCACAGACCTGTCGGAGCTGCTGTCTGTTAGTTCAAGTCCTGCTCTGAGGTGCTCTGTGTCAGCTCTGAGCGACAGGTGAGCTGGGGGTGCTCTTCAATGAGGGCTATGTGCACGGTTCCTGTGTGCCCAGCCCTGCCACGGTACCTGCAAGGGTAGCTCTGTATCCTGGGAGGGGCCTGACCACGAGAGCCCTGTGGGCTGGGTTGGGGGTGGGGTACCTGCCCAGGAGAGCTCCATATCCTGGGATTGGCCTGACCACGAGAGCCCCATGGGCTGCTGGGGACCTGGTAAACGATGTCAGGACAGTCAGTGAAGCCACCGAGGATATACCTCCAGTTGCTCCTGATTCCTACACCCTGCTGGTCATTCTACCAACCACCAGGACATGGTATTCTGTATTAGTCTTCAATGATGCCTTCTTTTGTATTCCATTAGTCCCAGAGTCACAAGAAATTTTGGCTTGTGAGTGGCAGGACTCAACATACAACTAAAACAATACTTCCGGGCCGTCTTGCCCCAAGGGCTCAAAAATTCCCACACCATCTTTGGGGAAAGCTTAGCTAAAGACCGAAAAGTTCTACCTCTGGAAAAGGAAACCCTCCTTCAATATGCAGACGACATTCTGATCGCCAGCCCTACTAAGGAGGCCTCTGAACTACCAAGCCAATAAAGGATAGAAGTTGTCCAAGAAAAAGCTCAAATATCACAGACTGCGGTGACCTGCCTGGGCTTCATTCTCACACAAGGTCAGAGAAGCCCATCCCAGGAAAGGGAAGAAACCATTTGCAGCCTTACCCCTTTCTAAAACTAGAAGACAGCTTAGGGGTTCCTGGGGAGGCCAGGGTTTGCTGCTTCTGGATCCCTAACTACAGTCTACTAGCTGGGCCTCTATATGAAACACTGAAAGGAAAAGATGATGATCCTTTTGAACAGAATCCAAAAGTGGCCTTTCAAGAATGGAAAGAGCAGTCAATTCAGACCCTTGCCCTGGAACTTCCTAATAGAGCTAAACCCTTTGACCTTTACATTCCTGGTGAAAGGTGAATCGCCATTGCAGAATTAGTGCAAAAACTGGGACCACTTGAAATGGAACAATGCAAGAATGCCATCCAAGTAGGATAAACTACAGTCACCAAGGGGCTTGGCCCACTGCCACATCTGGCCAAGATACTGGCGGTATCTAAAAACCTGGAAATCAGCAGCCCAAAAGGCCACCTCCCTCCTAAGGGAAAAGGACCCCACGTGGTGATCCTAATCACCAACCATGCCCTGAAGTTGCAGGGTTCGCTCCGTGGGCACACCGACCTCGAGTGAGGAGGCCCTCCAACTCCAACATCCAGAGAGATAACCGGGGGCAACAGGGCACCATGACGACTCGTGTGAACATCACTTGACCTGGAGTTTCTCTCATAAATCAACAATAGTGTGTCCCGAAGGAGTAGACTACTGCTTGCAGGACTTACTGCACCCGGAGGGGAGCTAATAATCTTGACGGGGGAACCGTATATCACACTGTCACCATAGAAAAGCCTACAGACACCGTGATGATGGTGGCCAATAAGACCGGCTGGACTCCTGTTTACTTCAAAAGGCTGTTGACTCAGTGGCCATCATGGTCCTTGATCACCACTGACCCTGGACTGTCTGGGAGTGGAGCGGGCAGGGCTCTGACACCTGGTGCTGTTTTTACGTTAATTCAGGGGCCTAATTGAAGAAAGAGCAGACTACTGGTCAGAGCATCTAGGCTGGCAGAAACGGTCAGCCTAAGGTGGCCGAACAAATGTGGGGCGGGGTGAAACCGGCCCCCACAGCGTCTCTGCACATCTCTTTCCTGGACCCTTAAAGGTCATTAGAATCTATAACACTTCCAATGCTGGTGCTCAGGCGGACGAGCAGGGAGGCAGGGGTCCTGGGGCCAATCAACGTCACCTGGAGGCTGCTGGGGAGAAGTTCTGACCCTCGTCCCCTGGTATGAGGGCTCCCAACTCAGCACTCAGCAGTTACAGAAGAAGGGTCTGCACCCTCAGCACTCCAAGAATGAGGAACGGGACAAAAGGCAGAGGAGGGGTTTGTCCCCAGCAAAGCCCATTAAAAATCCCTGGGAGATAAAAATAGAATCTGGGCAATAAAGTCAAGTCTGACCTTTTTGATCCTTTGTGCTTTGTCTAATTTCACGTGCTCCTAGGGTCCCGCATGCAGAGGTTCCACACCCGGCACTTCAGACCAGATTTCCTAGTGCAGAATGGCTGGGTCGACACCTCAGCTCCTGGGGCCCAGTGCAGACTCCGAGATATAGAGCCTGAGCTGCAGCCAACCCGGCCCTCGAGAGCTCCGCCCCCTCCCTCCCACTGACTCTGACAGGATCTCTACACAGCAGCCCAGCCCACAGCCCACGGGGTAGTGCATGCTCTCACCTCTCCATTCTCTGATCAAAATATAAAGTTTCCTTTGCTTGTGAACCAAACTCAGTCTCGATCTGTTGGCCCCAATGACACTGGGCAGGGGGACACTTGTTGGGGTCCACTCTGGAGGATCAGTAACAGAAATTGAGACTATTGTAACTTCAATGAACAGATGTGTGAGCCAAACTGTCGTTAACATAGAACAGTTTATAAGGCTCGGGTAAAATAAGATGTTTCTAACACTTCCATTTGATATTTCCATCACTTTATTATAAGCAAGTTCAGTGAAAAGGTTTGTCTTATTTGTCAGGTCAATATTAGAGAAATGAAGTGATTTCTTTCCAAGGATGTACATCTAATAATCTTGGTTAAAGCTTCAATCTTGTTTTAAATGCTTTTCCATTGAAAATGATACCTCTCTTTCAGCTCCCCCATTTCTGAGAAGTATAAAATCTTATAATTTATTATTACCAAAGGGGAAAGGTGGGAGGAGGGATAAATTAACAGTTTGGAATTAACACATACACACTGCTATGTATAAAATAGATCATCAACAAGGAACTACTGTATAGCACAGGGAACTACACTCAATATTTTGCAATAACCTATAAGGGGAAATAATCGGAAAAAGAATAGATATTTTTATTGACATCATCTATCAATGACAGTTAAAGTGTAACCTAAGGGAAGCTGGTGGTGAGTGCTTCTGACCCTGAAGACTTCAATCATCTAAAGTTTGGACTCTGCCTACTTCCCAAGGTCCTTAATGAACATATGTGTAGCCGTAGCTTAAAAAATTCCCCAGTTTGGGTTTCGGGGAGACACTGATTTTGAAAAAGCCCTGGTGTTCTCCTTAAATGAATGGGACTCTTCCTACTGCTAAAACATGTCTGTCACACCCAGAGGATGGTATACCGTCTGATCGGGAAGAGTTTGGAAAAGGCATCTCATCTCCTCATCTCCTGGTGCTTGGGTTCACCCCTCCAGCGTCTTTACTAACAGTCTCCCCACTTGGAGATGTCAGCACTGCCAACATCCTGTTGCGTACAGTTTGGAATTTGTCCAGTGGATGAAGCGGAAGGATGAGGAACAATGAGAGACAAGTCCTAGGTGTTCAGACAGGCACATGTCACTCTAATTTCCAATCAGGAAGACGAACTGACCAAAGGCTAGGGTTGCCCATGGAAACAGTATAGGGCTTGAGGAAATCCCACTGCTTTGTGGCCAGTTCCCATAAACACAAGTTGAACAATGGAACTCAGGGGCAGTAACATTCACAAAACTGCAGAGTTGAAAATATCTATCACTGAAAAATGTCTTGAGGAAAGTCAGAGAAAAGGATTGGTAAGCAAGGGAGAATGGCAGGAAAGGGATTTGAGGAGGTAGAAAGGACTCGCCATTAAGCACAAGAAAAAGGGCTGAACATTGCCAACATTGCAGTTGGCCAAAAAGGCTGTATGCGTTTTTTTTCTGTATATATTCAAGAAAAGGGCATACACTTTTTTAGCCAACCAAACAGGTGGGCACTGGAAATCAATACTACAAAAGATATCACTTCACATCAGTCAGAAGAGCCATCGTCATAAAGTGTAAACACCAGAAATGCAGGACAGGGCAAGGAGAAGAGGGAGCCCTGTGAGGCTTATAGTGGAAATGTATATTGCCAACGGCCATTCTGGAGAAGTGTATTGTGTTTACTAAAGCATCTAACAAATGAGCTACAGAGCATAGGGCACTTGCACTCATGGGCGTATATCTTGGGAAAAACAAAAATCGAGAGGACACAGGCACCCCAATGTTTACTGCCTCTCTGTTTAAAAGATCCTCGAATAGGATATAACTTAAATGTCTCTGGAGGGAAAAAATGGATAGAGATGTGGTACTTATGTAGAGTGGAATATTACTCAGCCTGGAAATCAATGAAATAGGGCCAGTTGTAACAACTCCGGAGGAGTTACGTATGATCATTCTAAGTGACATAATTCAAAAAGAAAAAGACACATATCATAAGATATCACTTAAAGGTGGAATCCAAAATGGCTACACATGAAATAAATTACAAAACAAAAACATAGTCAAATATGTAGAAAACATGCGTAAGGCTGCTAAACGGGAAAGGTGGGGAGGGGTGAGGCATCATCCAGGAGGTTGAAATTAGCAAAGATACCATTCCAAATACCAAACTGATAATCAACAAGGCCTACACGGTAGCTAAAAGAACTGCACTCAGCACACTCAAGTCACCGATAAGAATATCTATGACTGGTAAGAATCTGAAAAAGAATTTATTGATGTCTCTCTGTACGTGAATCAAGTGGATGTACAGCAGCAAGAAACAGAGCTTTGAAAATCAGCTGTAACCAATATAGTAATAAATTGAAAAAAATAAACGACAGAGAGACAGAGAAAACCTCTTACAACTTTTCCTCAGGGACGGTGATGCAACATGCATTGAACACATCTAGACCCACAGCAGGATGAGACATAAGGCTGGAAACTGTTCGTGCTAAGAGAAATGTGAGGTTGGGTGAGGAAATGCACACCCTTTAAAGTAATACTACCTGGTACCCATTCAATGGGTCCCAAATCTGCAGGTTCAAGGAATCTTCCTACAGCTAAAACATGCATGGAAAACCCAGAGGACTGTACACCATGTGATCGGGAGATGTGTCTAAAATGCACCTCATTTATCCTCTCCTGGTGCTCCTGTTCATCATTCCAGCCACGTTACTTAGAATCTCCCCACTTAGAGAATCAGCACATTTAAACTTCTGTTTCACACATTTTGCAAATTGTGAGGAGGATGAATGGGAAGAGGGGGAACCAATGAGAGAATAGTTGTAGGGGTTTGGACGGGCACATGTCACTCTAATTTCCCATTAAGAATAAGAATTAAAAGAAGGCTCAGCCTGCCTCGCCAGAGCCAAAATAGGGCCTGAAGCAATCCTGCGGCTTTGAGGCCAGCTCACAAAAGAGCAACTTAAAAAATGGAGCTCAGGGTCACTGCAATTCACAAACCTGCAGAGTTATAAATGAAAACTAACGTCCAAAAATATGTTGAGGTAAGGCAAAGAAGAGGATCTGAATGCAAGACAGAATTGCAAGAAACAGATTTCAAGAGATAGATTGGACTCGTCTTTAAAGCACATGAAAAGCGGCAGAATTTCGACAATGATGCAGTTGGCCCAAAAGGGAGTATGCGTTTTTTCCTGAATATATCCAGGAAAAAACGCATACGCACTTTATGGGCAACCAAGCAAGCAAGCAATGCAAATGTGCACAACAAAGAAGTCTCATTTCCCACCGGTCAAAAGGGCCATCCGAAAAAATTGTAAAAACCAGAAATGCAGGACAGGCCATGGAGAACAGGGAGCCTTTATACGCTGATGGACAGTGTGTGAACTGCCGAGAGCCACTCTGGAGAAGTGTATGGTGGTTCCTAAATCATCTAAAAAACAGAGCTACAGAGCATAGGGCACTTCCAATCATGGAAGTATATCTAGGGAAGTCTAAAAATCAACAAGACACAAGCACACCACAGTTTAGGGCTACTCTGTTTACAAGAACCTCAACTTCAGTACACCTTAAATATCCCAGGAAAGAGAACAATGGATAAAGAAAATGTGGTACTTATGTACAATGGAATATCTCTTCACCATGAAATCAATGTAATAAGGCTAGTAGAAGGATAAAGAGTGGATTTAGCTCCGATAATACTACTTGAAATAAGTCAAACAGAAAAAGAAACATATCATAAGATATCACTTATAGAGGGAGGATAAATATGGCTGCACAAAAAATGAATTACAAAACAGAACAGTGTCTCACATTTAGAAAACACACTTATGTCAGCTTAAGGGGAAAGGAGAGGTGGGGTGATGCATAAAACCAGAGTTTGAAATTAGCACAGATACCGTTCAATAAACCAAATAGGTATTAGACAAGATCTACACCTTGCTCAATGAACTGGCCTCAACACACCCTATACATCACAGAGAAATATATCTGACTAATAAGAATCTTAAAACCCATGTATTGATATATCTCCATAAGGGAATCAAGTGTGCGCAGAGCGGCACAAACACAGCAGTGAAAATGAGCTAAACCCCATTATAGAAATAAATTTTAAAACCAAAACGCAGAAACAATGAAAGAGAGAAAATTTCTTACAAAATTCACTCAGGGGCTGTGATGCAACCTGGAATGACCACATATAAACCCACAGCTGGATAAGACATAAGGCTGGACACTTGGGGCTGAGAGGATTGGTGAGCTTTGGTGAGCAACTGCCGAAAGTTTAATGCAATACTTCATGCTACTCATTCCAAGGGTCCCAACACTCCAGGTTGAAGGGAATCTTCCTACAGCTAAACCGTGCATGGGAAATCCAGCGGATGGTATACCATATGATTGGGAAAGGTTTCTAAAACGCACCTCATTTTCCTCTCCTGGGGCTCCGGATCAACATTCCAGCCACTTTACTAACAACATCTCCACATGGAGAGTCAATGCCTTTAAGTTCTGGTATCGCACAGTCTGCAGTTAGTGTGGAGGATGAATAGAAATAGGGGGAACCAGTGAGAAAATAGATGTAGCGGTTTCAATGGGCACATGTCACTCTAATTTCACATCAGGAAGAAGAATTAACCAAAGGCCGAGCAAGGCGTCCCAGAAGAAGAATAGGGCCTGAAGAAATTCTGTGGATATGAGGCAAGATCACAAAAATAAGAGCTGAAAAATAGAGCTAAGGGCCACTGCAATTCAAAAACCTGCAGAGTTATAAAGGCCAACTATTTTCCAAAAGTATATTGAGGTAAGGCTATGAAGAGGCACTGACAGCAAGGAAGAATTGCAGGAAACCGATTTCAGGAGGTAGACTGGAACTGCATTGAAAACATATGAAAAGACTCAGAATGTCAACAATGATGCACTTGGCCAAAAGGGGCGTATGCGTTTTTTCCTGAATATATTCAGGAAAAAACGCATACGCCCTTTTTGGCCAACCAAGCAAGCTTGCAAAGGAAATCCGCACTACAATGAAGTCTCACTGTCCCCCAGTCAAAAGGGCCATCTGAAAAAAGTGTAAAATCCAGAAAGGCAGGACAGGCCATGAAGAACTGGGAGCCTTGTTATGCTGATGGGCGGGATGTAAATTGCAAACACCATTCTGGAGAACTGTATGGTGTTTCCTGAAATATCCAAAAAACAAAGCAACAGAGCTTAGGGCACTTCCACTTATGGTCCTATAGCTTAGGGAAATTAAAATAAAAAGACACAGCCAGCCCAAATTTTGGGACAGCTCTGTTTACAAGAACCTCGTTTACGGTACAAGTTCAATATCGCAGAAAGTGAACAATGTATAAAGAAGTTGTGGTACTTACATACAATGCAATATCACTCAGCAATGAAAAATATGTCATCAGGCCTGTAGCAGCATAATGAGTGGATTCAGATACGCTGATTCTAAGTGAAATAAGTCACACAGAAAAAGAAACATCATAAGATATCACTACTACACGGAATGTAAACTTGGCTACACAGGAACTGAATTACAAAACAGAACAGGGTCTCAAAGGTAGAAAACCAAATTATGCTTGCTTAAGGGGAATGCTGAGTTGGGGTGCTGCATGAAACCAGAGATTGAAATTGGCACAGATACCGTTCCATAAGCCAAATATGTAATAGTGCAGAGCTACCCCTTGCTCAACGAAGTGGACTCAAGACGCCATATTAAACGCCTAAGAATATACCTGACTAGTAAGAATCTTAAAACCTATGGATTTACATTGTCTCCGAAAGGGAATCAAGCGTGTGTACAATGGCATAAGCGCAGCAGTGATAGGATTGGTGAGGTTCGGTGAGCAAATGCAGACCCTTTGAAGTCATATTGCATGGTACCCATTCCATGGGTCTCAACTCTCCAGGTTTAAGGGATTCTTCCTTCACCTAAAACATGCATGTGGAACCCAGAGTATGATCCACCGTGTGATCGGGAAACGTGTTCAAATGTGTCTCAGTTTTCGTCCCCTGGTACTCGGGTGCAACATTCCAGACGCTTTACTAACACTCTCCCCACTTGGAGAGTCAGTGCCTTTAACCTCCTGATTGGCCCAGTTTGCAATTTCTTCGGAAGATGAACAGGAATAAGGAGAACCAATGAGAGACTAGCTGGAGGTGTCTGGACGGGCAAATTTAACTCTCATTTCCCACCAGGAAGAGGAATTAACCAAAGGCTCAGCTTGCCGTGCCGGAACCACACTAGGGCCTGAAGCAATCTTGCGGTGTTGCGGCCAGCTCACAAGAAAGCGAGTTGAAGAAAGGAGCTCAGGGCCACTGTAATTCACAAACCTGCGGAGTTATAAATGACAGCTATCATCCAAAATTATACTGAAGTAAGGCTGCGAAGAGGACTTTAATGCGGGGCAGATTGCTGGAAACCGATTTCAGAAGGTACACGGGAGTCGCTCTTAAAGCATAGGAAAAGAGACAGAACTTGGAAAATAATGCACTTGGCAAAAAAGGGCATATGTGTTTTATCCAGAGCTCTCATAACTGAGGGGCGGAGATTCCCAGCAGGCTCCAACTGCCACCTGAGGGCTCACATTGCCAAGGCAACGTGAGCAAGCCAGGCGGGAGTTACCCAACAGCAGAGGTCCCACCTCACAGAAGGGTGAGAAACCCAGCCAACATCAGACTCTCACCAGAGGGCCCACATCACCAAGGGGATGGGAACCAGGCAGGAGTGTCTTCACACCAGTGGGGCCACATCATCGAAAGGTGAGGTACTCAGCACATGTGTCCTCCAACCAGAGGACCCACATCACCAAAGGCCTCGGAGTGAGGCAGGCAGGAGTAGCCTCACAACACTGGGCCCATAGAATAAAAAAGTGAGGAATCCAGCATTTGGAACCTCCCAGCAGGTGGCCCAGAGCGCTGAGGCTATGGGATCCAGGCCACAGTGAACTCACAGAAGAGGGCCCATGTCATGAAACTGAGCAACCCAGCCATTGGGACCTCAGAGCAGGAGGCCCACATCCCCATGGGGATGGAAATCTGGTAGGAGTGTCCTCGCACCACTGAGAACATATCAGAAAATTTTGGGCGACCAGCAGTTAGGGCCTGATGCCAGAGGACCCTCATCACCAAGGGAAGGAGGCTCCCAGCAGGCTCCAACTGCCACCAGAGGGCTGACGTCGCCAAGGCGCTGTGTGCCAACCAGGCACGAATGACCTCACAGCAGAGGGCCCACCTCAGAGAAGTGTGACGAACCCAGTCAGGATCAGACTCACACCAGAGGGCCCACATCACCAAATTGAATTGAACCAGGCAGGAGTGTCCTCACATGAGTAGCGCCACATCATCTAAAGGTGAGGAACCCAGAACATGTGGCTTCAAACCATAGGACACACATCACCAAGGGGCTGGGAGTGAGGCAGGCAGGAGGAGCCTCATAACAGAGGGCCCAAAAATAAGAAAGGTGAGGAATCCAGCAGTTGGAACCTCCCAGCAGGCGGCCCAGAGCACAGAGGCTAGGGGATCCAGGCCAGAGTGAACTAACACCAGACAGCCCACATCATGAACCCAGACATTGGGACCTCAGAGCAGAAGGCCCACATCCCCATGGTGATGGGAACATGACAGAAGTGTCCTGGCATCACTGGGCTCACATCAGAAAACGTGGGGTGCTCAGAAGTTAGGGCCTGACGCTAGAGGGCACTCATCACCAAGAGGAGGAGGCTCCCAGCAGGCTCCAGCTGCCACCAGAGGGCCAACGTCGCCAAGGCGATGTGTGCCAGCCTGGCAGGAGTGACCTCACAGCAGAGGGCCCACCTCACAGAAGGGTGAGGAACACAGCCAGGATCAGACTCTCACCAGAGGGCCCACATCAACAAGGGGATGGGAACCAGGCAGGAGTGTCCCCACACCAGTGGGACAACATCATTGAAAGGTGAGGATCCCAGCACATGTGTCCTGAAATAGAGGAACCACATCACCAAGGGGTCGGAATGAGGCTGGCAGAACCGGCCTCACAACACAGGGTCCATAGAATATAAAAGTTGAGGAATCGAGCAGTTGGAACCTCCCAGCAAGTGGCCCAGAGCACCGAGGCTATGGGATCCAGGCCGCAGTGAACTCACAGCAGAGGGCCCACATCATGAACCTGTGAGCAGCCCAGCCGTTGGGACCTCAGAACAGAAGGCCCACATCCCCATTGGGATGGGAACCTGGCAGGTGTGGCTTCGCACCACTTAGCACATATCAGAAAATGTTAGGAGCCCAGCAGTTAGGGCCTGATGCTAGAGGGCCGTCATCACCGAGGACAGGAGGCTCCCAGCAGGTTCCATGTGCCAACAGAGGGCCCACGTCGCCAAGGTGATGTGTGCAAGTCAGGCAGGATTGACCTCACAGCAGAGGGCCTACCTCACAGAAGAGTGAGGAGCCCAGCCATGATAAGACTTCACCAGAAGGCCCACATCACCAAGGGGATGGGAACCAGGCAGGAGTGTCCTCACACCAGTGGGGCCACATCATTGAAAGTTGCGGAACCCAGCACATGTAGCCTCAAACCAGAAGACCCACATCACGAAGGGGTTGCGAGTGAGGCAGGCAGGAGGAGCATCACAACACAGGACCCATAGAATACAAAAGTTGAGGAATCGAGCAGTTGGAACCTCCCAGCAGGCGGCCCAGAGCACAGAGGCTATGGGATCCAGGCCACAGTCAACTAACACCAGAGAGCCCACATCATGAAATTGTGATCAACCCAGCCGTTGGAACCTCAGAGCAGAAGGCCCACATCCCCATGGAGATGGGAACCTAAGAGGAGTGCCTGAGCATCACTGGGCTCACTAAGAAAAGTTGGGGAGCCCAGCAGTTAGGGCCTGACGTCAGAGGGCCCTCATCACAGAGGTGAGGAGGCTCCCAGCAGGGTCCAAGTGCCACCAGAGGGCTCATGTCAACAAGGCGAGGTGAGCAAGCCAGGCAAGAGTTACCTGATAGTAGAGGGCCCAACTCACAGATGGGTGAGGAACCCAGCCAGGATCAGACTCTCACCAGAGGGCCCACATCACAAAGGGGATGGGAACCAGTCAGGATTATCCTCACACCAGTGGGGTCTCATCATCTTAAGGTGAGGAACCCAGCACATGTGTCCTCAAACCAGAGGACCCACATCACCAAGGGCTTGGAGTGAGGCAGGCAGGAGTAGCCTCACAACACAGGGCACATAATATAAAAAACGTGAGGATTCCAGCATTTAGACCTTCCAGCAGGCGGGCCAGAACACCGAGGCTATGGGATTCAGGCCACAGTGAACTCACATCAGAGGGCCCACATCATATAACTGTGAGCAACCCAGGCGTTGGGACCTCAGCGCAGAAGGCCAACATCCCCATGGGAATGGGAACCTGGCTGGAGTGTCCTCGCACCACTGGGAGCACATGAGAAAATGTGGGGAGCCCACCATTTAGGGCCTGATGCCAGAGGGCCATCATCACCGAGAGGAGGAGGCACCCTGCATGCTCCAACTGCCACCAGAGGGCTCACGTCTCCAAGGTGATGTGTGCCAGCCAGGCAGGAGTGACCTCACAGCAGAGGGCCTACCTCACAGAACGTTGAGGAACCCAGCCAGCATTAGACTCTTGCCAGAGGGCCCACCTCACCAAGGGGATGGGAACCAGGCAGGAGTGTCCTCACACGAGTGGGGCCACATCATCGAAAGGTGAGGAACGCAGCACATGTGGCCTCAAGCCATAGGACAGTCATCACCAAGGGGCTGGCAGTGAGGCAGGCAGGAGGAGCCTCACAACAGAGGGCACATAGAATAAAAAAGTTGAGGAATCCAGCAGTTGGAACCTCCCAGCAGGCGGCTCAGAGCACCGATGATAAGGGATCCTTGCCAGAGTGAACTCATAGTAGAAGGCCCACATCATGGTACTGTGAGCAAGCGAGCCATTTTGACCTCAGAGCAGAAGGCCCATATCCCCATGGGGATGGGAACCTGGCAAGAGTGTCCTCACTCACTTGGCGCACATCAGAAAATGTGGGGAGCCCAGCAGTTATGGCCTAAGGCAAGAGGGCCCTCATCACCGAGGTGAGGAGGATCCCAGCACACTCCAACTGCCACCAGAGGGCCCACGTCACCAAGGTGACGTGCGCCAGACAGGCATGATTGACCTCACAGCAGAGGGCCCACCTCACAGATGGGTGAGGAACCCAGCCAGGATCAGACTCTCACCAGAGGACCCACATCACAAAGGGGATGGGAACCAGTCAGGATTATCCTCACACCAGTGGGGCCTCATCATCTTAAGGTGAGGAACCCAGCACATGTGTCCTCAAACCAGAGGACCCACATCACCAAGGGCCTTGGAGTGAGGCAGGCAGGAGTAGCCTCACAACACAGGGCACATAATATAAAAAACGTGAGGATTCCAGCATTTAGACCTTCCAGCAGGCGGCTCAGAACACCGAGGCTATGGGATCCAGGCCGCAGTGAACTCACATCAGAGGGCCCACATCATATAACTGTGAGCAACCCAGGCATTGGGACCTCAGCGCAGAAGGCCCACATCCCCATGGGAATGGGAACCTGGCTGGAGAGTCCTCGCACCACTGGGCGCACATCAGAAAATGTGGGGAGCCCACCATTTAGGGCCTGACGCCAGAGGGCCGTCATCACCGAGAGGAGGAGGCACCCTGCATGCTCCAACTGCCACCAGAGGGCTCACGTCTCCAAGGTGACGTGTGCCAGCCAGGCAGGAGTGACCTCACAGCAGAGGGCCTACCTCACAGAACGTTGAGGAACCCAGCCAGGATCAGACTCTCACCTGAGGGCCCACATCAGCAAGGGGATGGGAACCAGTCAGGACTGTCTTCCCTCCAGTGGGGCCACATCATCGAAAGGTTCGGAACCCAGCACATGTGGCCTCAAATCTGAGGACACGTATCACAAAGGGAATGGGAGTGAGGCAGGCAGGAGTAGCCTAAAAACAGAGGGCCCAAAGAATAAGAAAGGTGAGGAATCCAGCAGTTGGAACCTCCCAGCAGGCGACCGAGAGCACAGAAGTTATGGGATGCAGGCAGGAGTGAACTAACAGCAGAGAGCCCACATCATGGTACTGTGAGCAAGCCAGCCGTTTTGACCTCAGAGCAGAAGGCCCATATCCCCATGGGGATGGGAACATGGCAAGAGTGTCCTCACTCACTTGGCACACATCAGATAATGTGGGGAGCCCAGCAGTTAGGGCCTGATGCCAGAGGGCCCTCATCATCGAGGGGAGGAGGCTCCCAGCAGGCTCCAAGTGCCACCAGAGGGCTCATGTCCACAAGGCGACGTGTGCCAGACAGGCAGGAGTGACCTCACAGCAGAGGGCCCACCTCACAGATGGGTGAGGAACCCAGCCAGGATCAGACTCTCAACAGAGGGCCCACATCACCAAGGGGATGTGAACCAGGCAGGATTCTCCTAAGACCATTGGTCCCACATCATCGAAAGGTGAGGAACCCAGCACATGTGGCCTCAAACCAGAGGACACACATCACGAAGGGGCTGGGAGTGAGGCAGGCAGGAGGATCCTCACAATAGAGAGCCCAAAAAATTAAAAAAGTGAGGAATCCAGCAGTTGGAACCTCCCAGCAAGCGGCCAAGAGCACAGAGGCTATGGGATCCAGGCCTCTGTGAACTATCACCAGAGAGCCCACATCATGAAAATGTGAACAACCCAGCCGTTGGAACCTCAGAGCAGAAGGCCCACATCCCCATGGAGATGGGATCCTAAGAGGAGTGCCCAAGCATCATTGGGCTCACTAAGAAAAGTTGGTGAGCCCAGCAGTTAGGGCCTGACCCAAGAGGGCCCTCATCACCGGTGGAAGGAGATTCCCAGCATGCTCCAACTGCCACCACACGGCTGACTTCACCAAGGCAATGTGTGCCAGCCATGCAGGAGTGATCTATCAGCAGAGGGTCTCCCTCACAGAAGGGTGAGGAACACAGCCAGGAACAGACTCTCACCAGGGGGTTCACATAACCACGTGGATGAGAACCAGGCAGGAGTGTCCTCACACTAGTGGGGCCACATCATCGAAAGGTGAGGAACCCAACAAAGGTGGCCACAAACCAGAGGACCCACATCACCAAGGGGTTGAGAGTGAGGTAGGTGTCTGGACGGGCATATTTAACACTCATTTCCCACCAGGAAGAGGAATTAACCAAAGGCTCAGCGTGCCATGCCAGAAGCAGATTAGGACCTGAAGCAGCCTTGCAGGTTTGCAGCCAGCTCACAAGAAATTGAGTTGAAGAAAGGAGCTCAGGGGCCCTGTAATTCACAAACCTGCAGAGTTATAAATGACAGATAACGTCCAAAAATATATTGAAGTAAGGCTGCGAAGAGGACTTGAAAGCGGGGCAGAATTGCAGGAAACCGATTTCAGGAGGTAGACTGGATTTGCATTTAAAGCATAGGAAAAGAGGCAGAACATCGACAATGATGCACTTGGCAAAAAAGGGCGTATGAGTTTGTTCCTGAATATATTCAGGAAAAAACACATACACCCTTTTTGGCAAACCAAGCAAGCTTGCAATGGAAATCCGAACTACTATGAAGTGTCACTTCCCCCCGGTCTAAAGGGCCATCTGAAAAAAGTGTAAAATCCAGAAAGGCAAGATAGGCCATGGGGAAAAAGGAGCCTTGTTATGCTGATGGGCGGGATGTAAATTGCCAACAGCCACTCTGGAGAAGTGTATGGTGTTTCCTGATACATCTCAAAAACAAAGCAACAGAGTCTAGGGCATTTCCACTTATGGTCCTATAGCTTAGGGAAATTAAAATCAAAAAGACACAGCCACCCCAAAATTTGGGACGGCTCTGTTTACAGGAACCTCTTCTACGGTACAAGTTAAATATCCCAGAGAACAAATAATTGATAAAGAAGTTGCGGTACTTACGTACAACAGAATACCACTCAGCAATGAAATCTGTGCCACCAGGCCTGTACCAGCATAATGAGTGGATTCAGATACGATGATTCTAAGTGAAATAAGTCACACAGAAAAAGAAACATCATAAGGTATCACTAATACACGGAATGTAAACTTGGCTACACATGAACTGAATTACAAAACAGAACAGGGTCTCAAGTTTAGAAAACCAACTTATGCTTGCTTAAGGGGAAAGGTGAGTTGGGGTGCTGCATAAAACCAGAGTTTGAAATTAGCACAGATAGCATTCCATAGGCCAAATATGTAATAGACAAGACCTACCCCTTGCTCAACGAAATGGACTCAACAATGAGGTATCACCTCACACCTGTTAGAATGGGCATCATCTGAAAATCTACAAACAACAAATGCTGGAAAGGGTGTGGAGAAAAGGAAGCCTCTTCCACTATTGTTGGGAATATAAATTGATACAGTCACTATGGAGAACAATATGGAGTTTCTTAAGAAACTAATAATAGAATTACCATATGATACAGCAATCCCAGTACTGGACATATACCCAGACAAAACCATAAATCAAAAAGAGACATTCACCGCAATGTTCATTGCATCACTATTTACAATATCGAGGTAATGGAAGCAACCTAAATGCCCACAGACAGACGAATGCATAAAGATGTGGTACATATATAAAATGGAATATTACTAAGCCATGAAAGGAATGAAATTGGGTCATTTGTAGAGACGTCGATGGATCTAGAGACTGTCATACAGAGTGAAGTAAGTCAGAAAGAGAAAAACAAATCTTGTATATTCATGCATCTATGTGGAACCTTGAAAAACTGTACAGATTAACCGTTTTGCAAGGCATAAATAGAGCAACAGATGTAGACAACAAACGTATGGACAACAAGGGGGGAAAGCTCTTGGGGTGGTGGTGGTGGGAGGAGTTGAGAGATTGGGATTGGCATGTAAACATTTATATGTATAAAATAGATAACCAATAAGAACCTGCTGTATAAAAATATAAAATAAAATTCAAAATTAAAAAGAAATAAAATTTAAAAAATAAAACAAAAAAAACAATTATTCCCTTCACATACATGTATTTATATGAATAAATTATTTCCATGCTTATATCTGTAAATACGAAAAAGAGGAATAAAATCTACCTTGAACCAAAAATGAAAAAGAGAAAAAAAAAACAGAACCCACCAGTTACTCAGAGGAAAACCGTAGCAGGGCACTTGCTCCAGTTGTAAACAATTCTGAAGTTGGTCAGTGGTGGGGAATCGTCTCCCATTCAGCCAGCAGCCCCCACACAACAAGCGTCCTCATTGCAAAGCTGGGGCACCGTGCCGTGGCATCTGTGAGTAAACGTGAGCTGAGCCCCAGGCCAGTTGCTGCTGAACTGTTCCCACCCTTCCCAGGTAAAACACCTGAATATATACAAGGACTTGAAAGCCTAGAGGAAGGGCCATGGAGCCACACGAGTGACAGCATGCCAGCTGACTTGGTGCCTGCAGGCCAGCCAGGATGGTCCTGGCCCTGGGTGCTCTTCTGGAAGATTTCCATTTCCCTGCCTGAGATACCCGTCCTGTCCCTGCCCCCACTGCTTTTTTCCTTCCTCACCTCTGCCCAGGGAGAAATTCCAGCAGCAGGCATGGGTGACACATCCTCTTCTTTAGCAGGTGGCAGCCTGGCAACTGCTGCAGAAAGTCCAGCAGAGCCCCACTCACACTGGGCCACCCACAAAGCCGTGGCCTCTCACTCCCTCCCACCAGCCCAGCCCCGAGACTGCTGACAGGGCAGAGAAAATGGCGTCAGGCACAGCTGCAGGGGCTTTTGCTGCCTGGAGTGGTATTTATATTGATCTCAACCCAGGCACACCTGGGGAGGGCTGGCCGGCACGGTAAGCCTGCCCAGGTCAGCCAATCATCACCTCTCAGGGACTCACAGTTGCAGAAAATGGAACTTGCTGAACCGGCCAGGTCCAAGGAACAGGTGTGGGCTCCTGAGAGTCAGGATAGACAAGGGGCTGCAGCTTTGGCTTGTTTTCTAATCATTTTATCTGGCCCATGAGTGGGAGACAACTTCAAGAAAACCCTCTCCTAATGAGAGGAACCCAGGAGTCAGGGAGAGGAGGGGTGGGTGGTGGTTGGAGACAGAGGCCTGGTGCCCCGGGTGCAGTGGAAGTCTCTGGAAGACCAGGTGGAGGGAGGCCACACAGAGTGATGCCCAGGGTCACAGACCTGTCGGAGCTGCTGTCTGTTAGTTCAAGTCCTGCTCTGAGGTGCTCTGTGTCAGCTCTGAGCGACAGGTGAGCTGGGGGTGCTCTTCAATGAGGGCTATGTGCACGGTTCCTGTGTGCCCAGCCCTGCCACGGTACCTGCAAGGGTAGCTCTGTATCCTGGGAGGGGCCTGACCACGAGAGCCCTGTGGGCTGGGTTGGGGGTGGGGTACCTGCCCAGGAGAGCTCCATATCCTGGGATTGGCCTGACCACGAGAGCCCCATGGGCTGCTGGGGACCTGGTAAACGATGTCAGGACAGTCAGTGAAGCCACCGAGGATATACCTCCAGTTGCTCCTGATTCCTACACCCTGCTGGTCATTCTACCAACCACCAGGACATGGTATTCTGTATTAGTCTTCAATGATGCCTTCTTTTGTATTCCATTAGTCCCAGAGTCACAAGAAATTTTGGCTTGTGAGTGGCAGGACTCAACATACAACTAAAACAATACTTCCGGGCCGTCTTGCCCCAAGGGCTCAAAAATTCCCACACCATCTTTGGGGAAAGCTTAGCTAAAGACCGAAAAGTTCTACCTCTGGAAAAGGAAACCCTCCTTCAATATGCAGACGACATTCTGATCGCCAGCCCTACTAAGGAGGCCTCTGAACTACCAAGCCAATAAAGGATAGAAGTTGTCCAAGAAAAAGCTCAAATATCACAGACTGCGGTGACCTGCCTGGGCTTCATTCTCACACAAGGTCAGAGAAGCCCATCCCAGGAAAGGGAAGAAACCATTTGCAGCCTTACCCCTTTCTAAAACTAGAAGACAGCTTAGGGGTTCCTGGGGAGGCCAGGGTTTGCTGCTTCTGGATCCCTAACTACAGTCTACTAGCTGGGCCTCTATATGAAACACTGAAAGGAAAAGATGATGATCCTTTTGAACAGAATCCAAAAGTGGCCTTTCAAGAATGGAAAGAGCAGTCAATTCAGACCCTTGCCCTGGAACTTCCTAATAGAGCTAAACCCTTTGACCTTTACATTCCTGGTGAAAGGTGAATCGCCATTGCAGAATTAGTGCAAAAACTGGGACCACTTGAAATGGAACAATGCAAGAATGCCATCCAAGTAGGATAAACTACAGTCACCAAGGGGCTTGGCCCACTGCCACATCTGGCCAAGATACTGGCGGTATCTAAAAACCTGGAAATCAGCAGCCCAAAAGGCCACCTCCCTCCTAAGGGAAAAGGACCCCACGTGGTGATCCTAATCACCAACCATGCCCTGAAGTTGCAGGGTTCGCTCCGTGGGCACACCGACCTCGAGTGAGGAGGCCCTCCAACTCCAACATCCAGAGAGATAACCGGGGGCAACAGGGCACCATGACGACTCGTGTGAACATCACTTGACCTGGAGTTTCTCTCATAAATCAACAATAGTGTGTCCCGAAGGAGTAGACTACTGCTTGCAGGACTTACTGCACCCGGAGGGGAGCTAATAATCTTGACGGGGGAACCGTATATCACACTGTCACCATAGAAAAGCCTACAGACACCGTGATGATGGTGGCCAATAAGACCGGCTGGACTCCTGTTTACTTCAAAAGGCTGTTGACTCAGTGGCCATCATGGTCCTTGATCACCACTGACCCTGGACTGTCTGGGAGTGGAGCGGGCAGGGCTCTGACACCTGGTGCTGTTTTTACGTTAATTCAGGGGCCTAATTGAAGAAAGAGCAGACTACTGGTCAGAGCATCTAGGCTGGCAGAAACGGTCAGCCTAAGGTGGCCGAACAAATGTGGGGCGGGGTGAAACCGGCCCCCACAGCGTCTCTGCACATCTCTTTCCTGGACCCTTAAAGGTCATTAGAATCTATAACACTTCCAATGCTGGTGCTCAGGCGGACGAGCAGGGAGGCAGGGGTCCTGGGGCCAATCAACGTCACCTGGAGGCTGCTGGGGAGAAGTTCTGACCCTCGTCCCCTGGTATGAGGGCTCCCAACTCAGCACTCAGCAGTTACAGAAGAAGGGTCTGCACCCTCAGCACTCCAAGAATGAGGAACGGGACAAAAGGCAGAGGAGGGGTTTGTCCCCAGCAAAGCCCATTAAAAATCCCTGGGAGATAAAAATAGAATCTGGGCAATAAAGTCAAGTCTGACCTTTTTGATCCTTTGTGCTTTGTCTAATTTCACGTGCTCCTAGGGTCCCGCATGCAGAGGTTCCACACCCGGCACTTCAGACCAGATTTCCTAGTGCAGAATGGCTGGGTCGACACCTCAGCTCCTGGGGCCCAGTGCAGACTCCGAGATATAGAGCCTGAGCTGCAGCCAACCCGGCCCTCGAGAGCTCCGCCCCCTCCCTCCCACTGACTCTGACAGGATCTCTACACAGCAGCCCAGCCCACAGCCCACGGGGTAGTGCATGCTCTCACCTCTCCATTCTCTGATCAAAATATAAAGTTTCCTTTGCTTGTGAACCAAACTCAGTCTCGATCTGTTGGCCCCAATGACACTGGGCAGGGGGACACTTGTTGGGGTCCACTCTGGAGGATCAGTAACAGAAATTGAGACTATTGTAACTTCAATGAACAGATGTGTGAGCCAAACTGTCGTTAACATAGAACAGTTTATAAGGCTCGGGTAAAATAAGATGTTTCTAACACTTCCATTTGATATTTCCATCACTTTATTATAAGCAAGTTCAGTGAAAAGGTTTGTCTTATTTGTCAGGTCAATATTAGAGAAATGAAGTGATTTCTTTCCAAGGATGTACATCTAATAATCTTGGTTAAAGCTTCAATCTTGTTTTAAATGCTTTTCCATTGAAAATGATACCTCTCTTTCAGCTCCCCCATTTCTGAGAAGTATAAAATCTTATAATTTATTATTACCAAAGGGGAAAGGTGGGAGGAGGGATAAATTAACAGTTTGGAATTAACACATACACACTGCTATGTATAAAATAGATCATCAACAAGGAACTACTGTATAGCACAGGGAACTACACTCAATATTTTGCAATAACCTATAAGGGGAAATAATCGGAAAAAGAATAGATATTTTTATTGACATCATCTATCAATGACAGTTAAAGTGTAACCTAAGGGAAGCTGGTGGTGAGTGCTTCTGACCCTGAAGACTTCAATCATCTAAAGTTTGGACTCTGCCTACTTCCCAAGGTCCTTAATGAACATATGTGTAGCCGTAGCTTAAAAAATTCCCCAGTTTGGGTTTCGGGGAGACACTGATTTTGAAAAAGCCCTGGTGTTCTCCTTAAATGAATGGGACTCTTCCTACTGCTAAAACATGTCTGTCACACCCAGAGGATGGTATACCGTCTGATCGGGAAGAGTTTGGAAAAGGCATCTCATCTCCTCATCTCCTGGTGCTTGGGTTCACCCCTCCAGCGTCTTTACTAACAGTCTCCCCACTTGGAGATGTCAGCACTGCCAACATCCTGTTGCGTACAGTTTGGAATTTGTCCAGTGGATGAAGCGGAAGGATGAGGAACAATGAGAGACAAGTCCTAGGTGTTCAGACAGGCACATGTCACTCTAATTTCCAATCAGGAAGACGAACTGACCAAAGGCTAGGGTTGCCCATGGAAACAGTATAGGGCTTGAGGAAATCCCACTGCTTTGTGGCCAGTTCCCATAAACACAAGTTGAACAATGGAACTCAGGGGCAGTAACATTCACAAAACTGCAGAGTTGAAAATATCTATCACTGAAAAATGTCTTGAGGAAAGTCAGAGAAAAGGATTGGTAAGCAAGGGAGAATGGCAGGAAAGGGATTTGAGGAGGTAGAAAGGACTCGCCATTAAGCACAAGAAAAAGGGCTGAACATTGCCAACATTGCAGTTGGCCAAAAAGGCTGTATGCGTTTTTTTTCTGTATATATTCAAGAAAAGGGCATACACTTTTTTAGCCAACCAAACAGGTGGGCACTGGAAATCAATACTACAAAAGATATCACTTCACATCAGTCAGAAGAGCCATCGTCATAAAGTGTAAACACCAGAAATGCAGGACAGGGCAAGGAGAAGAGGGAGCCCTGTGAGGCTTATAGTGGAAATGTATATTGCCAACGGCCATTCTGGAGAAGTGTATTGTGTTTACTAAAGCATCTAACAAATGAGCTACAGAGCATAGGGCACTTGCACTCATGGGCGTATATCTTGGGAAAAACAAAAATCGAGAGGACACAGGCACCCCAATGTTTACTGCCTCTCTGTTTAAAAGATCCTCGAATAGGATATAACTTAAATGTCTCTGGAGGGAAAAAATGGATAGAGATGTGGTACTTATGTAGAGTGGAATATTACTCAGCCTGGAAATCAATGAAATAGGGCCAGTTGTAACAACTCCGGAGGAGTTACGTATGATCATTCTAAGTGACATAATTCAAAAAGAAAAAGACACATATCATAAGATATCACTTAAAGGTGGAATCCAAAATGGCTACACATGAAATAAATTACAAAACAAAAACATAGTCAAATATGTAGAAAACATGCGTAAGGCTGCTAAACGGGAAAGGTGGGGAGGGGTGAGGCATCATCCAGGAGGTTGAAATTAGCAAAGATACCATTCCAAATACCAAACTGATAATCAACAAGGCCTACACGGTAGCTAAAAGAACTGCACTCAGCACACTCAAGTCACCGATAAGAATATCTATGACTGGTAAGAATCTGAAAAAGAATTTATTGATGTCTCTCTGTACGTGAATCAAGTGGATGTACAGCAGCAAGAAACAGAGCTTTGAAAATCAGCTGTAACCAATATAGTAATAAATTGAAAAAAATAAACGACAGAGAGACAGAGAAAACCTCTTACAACTTTTCCTCAGGGACGGTGATGCAACATGCATTGAACACATCTAGACCCACAGCAGGATGAGACATAAGGCTGGAAACTGTTCGTGCTAAGAGAAATGTGAGGTTGGGTGAGGAAATGCACACCCTTTAAAGTAATACTACCTGGTACCCATTCAATGGGTCCCAAATCTGCAGGTTCAAGGAATCTTCCTACAGCTAAAACATGCATGGAAAACCCAGAGGACTGTACACCATGTGATCGGGAGATGTGTCTAAAATGCACCTCATTTATCCTCTCCTGGTGCTCCTGTTCATCATTCCAGCCACGTTACTTAGAATCTCCCCACTTAGAGAATCAGCACATTTAAACTTCTGTTTCACACATTTTGCAAATTGTGAGGAGGATGAATGGGAAGAGGGGGAACCAATGAGAGAATAGTTGTAGGGGTTTGGACGGGCACATGTCACTCTAATTTCCCATTAAGAATAAGAATTAAAAGAAGGCTCAGCCTGCCTCGCCAGAGCCAAAATAGGGCCTGAAGCAATCCTGCGGCTTTGAGGCCAGCTCACAAAAGAGCAACTTAAAAAATGGAGCTCAGGGTCACTGCAATTCACAAACCTGCAGAGTTATAAATGAAAACTAACGTCCAAAAATATGTTGAGGTAAGGCAAAGAAGAGGATCTGAATGCAAGACAGAATTGCAAGAAACAGATTTCAAGAGATAGATTGGACTCGTCTTTAAAGCACATGAAAAGCGGCAGAATTTCGACAATGATGCAGTTGGCCCAAAAGGGAGTATGCGTTTTTTCCTGAATATATCCAGGAAAAAACGCATACGCACTTTATGGGCAACCAAGCAAGCAAGCAATGCAAATGTGCACAACAAAGAAGTCTCATTTCCCACCGGTCAAAAGGGCCATCCGAAAAAATTGTAAAAACCAGAAATGCAGGACAGGCCATGGAGAACAGGGAGCCTTTATACGCTGATGGACAGTGTGTGAACTGCCGAGAGCCACTCTGGAGAAGTGTATGGTGGTTCCTAAATCATCTAAAAAACAGAGCTACAGAGCATAGGGCACTTCCAATCATGGAAGTATATCTAGGGAAGTCTAAAAATCAACAAGACACAAGCACACCACAGTTTAGGGCTACTCTGTTTACAAGAACCTCAACTTCAGTACACCTTAAATATCCCAGGAAAGAGAACAATGGATAAAGAAAATGTGGTACTTATGTACAATGGAATATCTCTTCACCATGAAATCAATGTAATAAGGCTAGTAGAAGGATAAAGAGTGGATTTAGCTCCGATAATACTACTTGAAATAAGTCAAACAGAAAAAGAAACATATCATAAGATATCACTTATAGAGGGAGGATAAATATGGCTGCACAAAAAATGAATTACAAAACAGAACAGTGTCTCACATTTAGAAAACACACTTATGTCAGCTTAAGGGGAAAGGAGAGGTGGGGTGATGCATAAAACCAGAGTTTGAAATTAGCACAGATACCGTTCAATAAACCAAATAGGTATTAGACAAGATCTACACCTTGCTCAATGAACTGGCCTCAACACACCCTATACATCACAGAGAAATATATCTGACTAATAAGAATCTTAAAACCCATGTATTGATATATCTCCATAAGGGAATCAAGTGTGCGCAGAGCGGCACAAACACAGCAGTGAAAATGAGCTAAACCCCATTATAGAAATAAATTTTAAAACCAAAACGCAGAAACAATGAAAGAGAGAAAATTTCTTACAAAATTCACTCAGGGGCTGTGATGCAACCTGGAATGACCACATATAAACCCACAGCTGGATAAGACATAAGGCTGGACACTTGGGGCTGAGAGGATTGGTGAGCTTTGGTGAGCAACTGCCGAAAGTTTAATGCAATACTTCATGCTACTCATTCCAAGGGTCCCAACACTCCAGGTTGAAGGGAATCTTCCTACAGCTAAACCGTGCATGGGAAATCCAGCGGATGGTATACCATATGATTGGGAAAGGTTTCTAAAACGCACCTCATTTTCCTCTCCTGGGGCTCCGGATCAACATTCCAGCCACTTTACTAACAACATCTCCACATGGAGAGTCAATGCCTTTAAGTTCTGGTATCGCACAGTCTGCAGTTAGTGTGGAGGATGAATAGAAATAGGGGGAACCAGTGAGAAAATAGATGTAGCGGTTTCAATGGGCACATGTCACTCTAATTTCACATCAGGAAGAAGAATTAACCAAAGGCCGAGCAAGGCGTCCCAGAAGAAGAATAGGGCCTGAAGAAATTCTGTGGATATGAGGCAAGATCACAAAAATAAGAGCTGAAAAATAGAGCTAAGGGCCACTGCAATTCAAAAACCTGCAGAGTTATAAAGGCCAACTATTTTCCAAAAGTATATTGAGGTAAGGCTATGAAGAGGCACTGACAGCAAGGAAGAATTGCAGGAAACCGATTTCAGGAGGTAGACTGGAACTGCATTGAAAACATATGAAAAGACTCAGAATGTCAACAATGATGCACTTGGCCAAAAGGGGCGTATGCGTTTTTTCCTGAATATATTCAGGAAAAAACGCATACGCCCTTTTTGGCCAACCAAGCAAGCTTGCAAAGGAAATCCGCACTACAATGAAGTCTCACTGTCCCCCAGTCAAAAGGGCCATCTGAAAAAAGTGTAAAATCCAGAAAGGCAGGACAGGCCATGAAGAACTGGGAGCCTTGTTATGCTGATGGGCGGGATGTAAATTGCAAACACCATTCTGGAGAACTGTATGGTGTTTCCTGAAATATCCAAAAAACAAAGCAACAGAGCTTAGGGCACTTCCACTTATGGTCCTATAGCTTAGGGAAATTAAAATAAAAAGACACAGCCAGCCCAAATTTTGGGACAGCTCTGTTTACAAGAACCTCGTTTACGGTACAAGTTCAATATCGCAGAAAGTGAACAATGTATAAAGAAGTTGTGGTACTTACATACAATGCAATATCACTCAGCAATGAAAAATATGTCATCAGGCCTGTAGCAGCATAATGAGTGGATTCAGATACGCTGATTCTAAGTGAAATAAGTCACACAGAAAAAGAAACATCATAAGATATCACTACTACACGGAATGTAAACTTGGCTACACAGGAACTGAATTACAAAACAGAACAGGGTCTCAAAGGTAGAAAACCAAATTATGCTTGCTTAAGGGGAATGCTGAGTTGGGGTGCTGCATGAAACCAGAGATTGAAATTGGCACAGATACCGTTCCATAAGCCAAATATGTAATAGTGCAGAGCTACCCCTTGCTCAACGAAGTGGACTCAAGACGCCATATTAAACGCCTAAGAATATACCTGACTAGTAAGAATCTTAAAACCTATGGATTTACATGTCTCCGAAAGGGAATCAAGCGTGTGTACAATGGCATAAGCGCAGCAGTGATAGGATTGGTGAGGTTCGGTGAGCAAATGCAGACCCTTTGAAGTCATATTGCATGGTACCCATTCCATGGGTCTCAACTCTCCAGGTTTAAGGGATTCTTCCTTCACCTAAAACATGCATGTGGAACCCAGAGTATGATCCACCGTGTGATCGGGAAACGTGTTCAAATGTGTCTCAGTTTTCGTCCCCTGGTACTCGGGTGCAACATTCCAGACGCTTTACTAACACTCTCCCCACTTGGAGAGTCAGTGCCTTTAACCTCCTGATTGGCCCAGTTTGCAATTTCTTCGGAAGATGAACAGGAATAAGGAGAACCAATGAGAGACTAGCTGGAGGTGTCTGGACGGGCAAATTTAACTCTCATTTCCCACCAGGAAGAGGAATTAACCAAAGGCTCAGCTTGCCGTGCCGGAACCACACTAGGGCCTGAAGCAATCTTGCGGTGTTGCGGCCAGCTCACAAGAAAGCGAGTTGAAGAAAGGAGCTCAGGGCCACTGTAATTCACAAACCTGCGGAGTTATAAATGACAGCTATCATCCAAAATTATACTGAAGTAAGGCTGCGAAGAGGACTTTAATGCGGGGCAGATTGCTGGAAACCGATTTCAGAAGGTACACGGGAGTCGCTCTTAAAGCATAGGAAAAGAGACAGAACTTGGAAAATAATGCACTTGGCAAAAAAGGGCATATGTGTTTTATCCAGAGCTCTCATAACTGAGGGGCGGAGATTCCCAGCAGGCTCCAACTGCCACCTGAGGGCTCACATTGCCAAGGCAACGTGAGCAAGCCAGGCGGGAGTTACCCAACAGCAGAGGTCCCACCTCACAGAAGGGTGAGAAACCCAGCCAACATCAGACTCTCACCAGAGGGCCCACATCACCAAGGGGATGGGAACCAGGCAGGAGTGTCTTCACACCAGTGGGGCCACATCATCGAAAGGTGAGGTACTCAGCACATGTGTCCTCCAACCAGAGGACCCACATCACCAAAGGCCTCGGAGTGAGGCAGGCAGGAGTAGCCTCACAACACTGGGCCCATAGAATAAAAAAGTGAGGAATCCAGCATTTGGAACCTCCCAGCAGGTGGCCCAGAGCGCTGAGGCTATGGGATCCAGGCCACAGTGAACTCACAGAAGAGGGCCCATGTCATGAAACTGAGCAACCCAGCCATTGGGACCTCAGAGCAGGAGGCCCACATCCCCATGGGGATGGAAATCTGGTAGGAGTGTCCTCGCACCACTGAGAACATATCAGAAAATTTTGGGCGACCAGCAGTTAGGGCCTGATGCCAGAGGACCCTCATCACCAAGGGAAGGAGGCTCCCAGCAGGCTCCAACTGCCACCAGAGGGCTGACGTCGCCAAGGCGCTGTGTGCCAACCAGGCACGAATGACCTCACAGCAGAGGGCCCACCTCAGAGAAGTGTGACGAACCCAGTCAGGATCAGACTCACACCAGAGGGCCC
Source organism: Lagenorhynchus albirostris (assembly GCF_949774975.1). Taxonomy (NCBI): domain Eukaryota; kingdom Metazoa; phylum Chordata; class Mammalia; order Artiodactyla; family Delphinidae; genus Lagenorhynchus; species Lagenorhynchus albirostris. The sequence continues at coordinate 103,433,151 of NC_083095.1, read as the reverse complement.
ACATCACCAAATTGAATTGAACCAGGCAGGAGTGTCCTCACATGAGTAGCGCCACATCATCTAAAGGTGAGGAACCCAGAACATGTGGCTTCAAACCATAGGACACACATCACCAAGGGGCTGGGAGTGAGGCAGGCAGGAGGAGCCTCATAACAGAGGGCCCAAAAATAAGAAAGGTGAGGAATCCAGCAGTTGGAACCTCCCAGCAGGCGGCCCAGAGCACAGAGGCTAGGGGATCCAGGCCAGAGTGAACTAACACCAGACAGCCCACATCATGAACCCAGACATTGGGACCTCAGAGCAGAAGGCCCACATCCCCATGGTGATGGGAACATGACAGAAGTGTCCTGGCATCACTGGGCTCACATCAGAAAACGTGGGGTGCTCAGAAGTTAGGGCCTGACGCTAGAGGGCACTCATCACCAAGAGGAGGAGGCTCCCAGCAGGCTCCAGCTGCCACCAGAGGGCCAACGTCGCCAAGGCGATGTGTGCCAGCCTGGCAGGAGTGACCTCACAGCAGAGGGCCCACCTCACAGAAGGGTGAGGAACACAGCCAGGATCAGACTCTCACCAGAGGGCCCACATCAACAAGGGGATGGGAACCAGGCAGGAGTGTCCCCACACCAGTGGGACAACATCATTGAAAGGTGAGGATCCCAGCACATGTGTCCTCAAATAGAGGAACCACATCACCAAGGGGTCGGAATGAGGCTGGCAGAACCGGCCTCACAACACAGGGTCCATAGAATATAAAAGTTGAGGAATCGAGCAGTTGGAACCTCCCAGCAAGTGGCCCAGAGCACCGAGGCTATGGGATCCAGGCCGCAGTGAACTCACAGCAGAGGGCCCACATCATGAACCTGTGAGCAGCCCAGCCGTTGGGACCTCAGAACAGAAGGCCCACATCCCCATTGGGATGGGAACCTGGCAGGTGTGGCTTCGCACCACTTAGCACATATCAGAAAATGTTAGGAGCCCAGCAGTTAGGGCCTGATGCTAGAGGGCCGTCATCACCGAGGACAGGAGGCTCCCAGCAGGTTCCATGTGCCAACAGAGGGCCCACGTCGCCAAGGTGATGTGTGCAAGTCAGGCAGGATTGACCTCACAGCAGAGGGCCTACCTCACAGAAGAGTGAGGAGCCCAGCCATGATAAGACTTCACCAGAAGGCCCACATCACCAAGGGGATGGGAACCAGGCAGGAGTGTCCTCACACCAGTGGGGCCACATCATTGAAAGTTGCGGAACCCAGCACATGTAGCCTCAAACCAGAAGACCCACATCACGAAGGGGTTGCGAGTGAGGCAGGCAGGAGGAGCATCACAACACAGGACCCATAGAATACAAAAGTTGAGGAATCGAGCAGTTGGAACCTCCCAGCAGGCGGCCCAGAGCACAGAGGCTATGGGATCCAGGCCACAGTCAACTAACACCAGAGAGCCCACATCATGAAATTGTGATCAACCCAGCCGTTGGAACCTCAGAGCAGAAGGCCCACATCCCCATGGAGATGGGAACCTAAGAGGAGTGCCTGAGCATCACTGGGCTCACTAAGAAAAGTTGGGGAGCCCAGCAGTTAGGGCCTGACGTCAGAGGGCCCTCATCACAGAGGTGAGGAGGCTCCCAGCAGGGTCCAAGTGCCACCAGAGGGCTCATGTCAACAAGGCGAGGTGAGCAAGCCAGGCAAGAGTTACCTGATAGTAGAGGGCCCAACTCACAGATGGGTGAGGAACCCAGCCAGGATCAGACTCTCACCAGAGGGCCCACATCACAAAGGGGATGGGAACCAGTCAGGATTATCCTCACACCAGTGGGGTCTCATCATCTTAAGGTGAGGAACCCAGCACATGTGTCCTCAAACCAGAGGACCCACATCACCAAGGGCTTGGAGTGAGGCAGGCAGGAGTAGCCTCACAACACAGGGCACATAATATAAAAAACGTGAGGATTCCAGCATTTAGACCTTCCAGCAGGCGGGCCAGAACACCGAGGCTATGGGATTCAGGCCACAGTGAACTCACATCAGAGGGCCCACATCATATAACTGTGAGCAACCCAGGCGTTGGGACCTCAGCGCAGAAGGCCAACATCCCCATGGGAATGGGAACCTGGCTGGAGTGTCCTCGCACCACTGGGAGCACATGAGAAAATGTGGGGAGCCCACCATTTAGGGCCTGATGCCAGAGGGCCATCATCACCGAGAGGAGGAGGCACCCTGCATGCTCCAACTGCCACCAGAGGGCTCACGTCTCCAAGGTGATGTGTGCCAGCCAGGCAGGAGTGACCTCACAGCAGAGGGCCTACCTCACAGAACGTTGAGGAACCCAGCCAGCATTAGACTCTTGCCAGAGGGCCCACCTCACCAAGGGGATGGGAACCAGGCAGGAGTGTCCTCACACGAGTGGGGCCACATCATCGAAAGGTGAGGAACGCAGCACATGTGGCCTCAAGCCATAGGACAGTCATCACCAAGGGGCTGGCAGTGAGGCAGGCAGGAGGAGCCTCACAACAGAGGGCACATAGAATAAAAAAGTTGAGGAATCCAGCAGTTGGAACCTCCCAGCAGGCGGCTCAGAGCACCGATGATAAGGGATCCTTGCCAGAGTGAACTCATAGTAGAAGGCCCACATCATGGTACTGTGAGCAAGCGAGCCGTTTTGACCTCAGAGCAGAAGGCCCATATCCCCATGGGGATGGGAACCTGGCAAGAGTGTCCTCACTCACTTGGCGCACATCAGAAAATGTGGGGAGCCCAGCAGTTATGGCCTAAGGCAAGAGGGCCCTCATCACCGAGGTGAGGAGGATCCCAGCACACTCCAACTGCCACCAGAGGGCCCACGTCACCACGGTGACGTGCGCCAGACAGGCATGATTGACCTCACAGCAGAGGGCCCACCTCACAGATGGGTGAGGAACCCAGCCAGGATCAGACTCTCACCAGAGGACCCACATCACAAAGGGGATGGGAACCAGTCAGGATTATCCTCACACCAGTGGGGCCTCATCATCTTAAGGTGAGGAACCCAGCACATGTGTCCTCAAACCAGAGGACCCACATCACCAAGGGCCTTGGAGTGAGGCAGGCAGGAGTAGCCTCACAACACAGGGCACATAATATAAAAAACGTGAGGATTCCAGCATTTAGACCTTCCAGCAGGCGGCTCAGAACACCGAGGCTATGGGATCCAGGCCGCAGTGAACTCACATCAGAGGGCCCACATCATATAACTGTGAGCAACCCAGGCATTGGGACCTCAGCGCAGAAGGCCCACATCCCCATGGGAATGGGAACCTGGCTGGAGAGTCCTCGCACCACTGGGCGCACATCAGAAAATGTGGGGAGCCCACCATTTAGGGCCTGACGCCAGAGGGCCGTCATCACCGAGAGGAGGAGGCACCCTGCATGCTCCAACTGCCACCAGAGGGCTCACGTCTCCAAGGTGACGTGTGCCAGCCAGGCAGGAGTGACCTCACAGCAGAGGGCCTACCTCACAGAACGTTGAGGAACCCAGCCAGGATCAGACTCTCACCTGAGGGCCCACATCAGCAAGGGGATGGGAACCAGTCAGGACTGTCTTCCCTCCAGTGGGGCCACATCATCGAAAGGTTCGGAACCCAGCACATGTGGCCTCAAATCTGAGGACACGTATCACAAAGGGAATGGGAGTGAGGCAGGCAGGAGTAGCCTAAAAACAGAGGGCCCAAAGAATAAGAAAGGTGAGGAATCCAGCAGTTGGAACCTCCCAGCAGGCGACCGAGAGCACAGAAGTTATGGGATGCAGGCAGGAGTGAACTAACAGCAGAGAGCCCACATCATGGTACTGTGAGCAAGCCAGCCGTTTTGACCTCAGAGCAGAAGGCCCATATCCCCATGGGGATGGGAACATGGCAAGAGTGTCCTCACTCACTTGGCACACATCAGATAATGTGGGGAGCCCAGCAGTTAGGGCCTGATGCCAGAGGGCCCTCATCATCGAGGGGAGGAGGCTCCCAGCAGGCTCCAAGTGCCACCAGAGGGCTCATGTCCACAAGGCGACGTGTGCCAGACAGGCAGGAGTGACCTCACAGCAGAGGGCCCACCTCACAGATGGGTGAGGAACCCAGCCAGGATCAGACTCTCAACAGAGGGCCCACATCACCAAGGGGATGTGAACCAGGCAGGATTCTCCTAAGACCATTGGTCCCACATCATCGAAAGGTGAGGAACCCAGCACATGTGGCCTCAAACCAGAGGACACACATCACGAAGGGGCTGGGAGTGAGGCAGGCAGGAGGATCCTCACAATAGAGAGCCCAAAAAATTAAAAAAGTGAGGAATCCAGCAGTTGGAACCTCCCAGCAAGCGGCCAAGAGCACAGAGGCTATGGGATCCAGGCCTCTGTGAACTATCACCAGAGAGCCCACATCATGAAAATGTGAACAACCCAGCCGTTGGAACCTCAGAGCAGAAGGCCCACATCCCCATGGAGATGGGATCCTAAGAGGAGTGCCCAAGCATCATTGGGCTCACTAAGAAAAGTTGGTGAGCCCAGCAGTTAGGGCCTGACCCAAGAGGGCCCTCATCACCGGTGGAAGGAGATTCCCAGCATGCTCCAACTGCCACCACACGGCTGACTTCACCAAGGCAATGTGTGCCAGCCATGCAGGAGTGACCTATCAGCAGAGGGTCTCCCTCACAGAAGGGTGAGGAACACAGCCAGGAACAGACTCTCACCAGGGGGTTCACATAACCACGTGGATGAGAACCAGGCAGGAGTGTCCTCACACTAGTGGGGCCACATCATCGAAAGGTGAGGAACCCAACAAAGGTGGCCACAAACCAGAGGACCCACATCACCAAGGGGTTGAGAGTGAGGTAGGTGTCTGGACGGGCATATTTAACACTCATTTCCCACCAGGAAGAGGAATTAACCAAAGGCTCAGCGTGCCATGCCAGAAGCAGATTAGGACCTGAAGCAGCCTTGCAGGTTTGCAGCCAGCTCACAAGAAATTGAGTTGAAGAAAGGAGCTCAGGGGCCCTGTAATTCACAAACCTGCAGAGTTATAAATGACAGATAACGTCCAAAAATATATTGAAGTAAGGCTGCGAAGAGGACTTGAAAGCGGGGCAGAATTGCAGGAAACCGATTTCAGGAGGTAGACTGGATTTGCATTTAAAGCATAGGAAAAGAGGCAGAACATCGACAATGATGCACTTGGCAAAAAAGGGCGTATGAGTTTGTTCCTGAATATATTCAGGAAAAAACACATACACCCTTTTTGGCAAACCAAGCAAGCTTGCAATGGAAATCCGAACTACTATGAAGTGTCACTTCCCCCCGGTCTAAAGGGCCATCTGAAAAAAGTGTAAAATCCAGAAAGGCAAGATAGGCCATGGGGAAAAAGGAGCCTTGTTATGCTGATGGGCGGGATGTAAATTGCCAACAGCCACTCTGGAGAAGTGTATGGTGTTTCCTGATACATCTCAAAAACAAAGCAACAGAGTCTAGGGCATTTCCACTTATGGTCCTATAGCTTAGGGAAATTAAAATCAAAAAGACACAGCCACCCCAAAATTTGGGACGGCTCTGTTTACAGGAACCTCTTCTACGGTACAAGTTAAATATCCCAGAGAACAAATAATTGATAAAGAAGTTGCGGTACTTACGTACAACAGAATACCACTCAGCAATGAAATCTGTGCCACCAGGCCTGTACCAGCATAATGAGTGGATTCAGATACGATGATTCTAAGTGAAATAAGTCACACAGAAAAAGAAACATCATAAGGTATCACTAATACACGGAATGTAAACTTGGCTACACATGAACTGAATTACAAAACAGAACAGGGTCTCAAGTTTAGAAAACCAACTTATGCTTGCTTAAGGGGAAAGGTGAGTTGGGGTGCTGCATAAAACCAGAGTTTGAAATTAGCACAGATAGCATTCCATAGGCCAAATATGTAATAGACAAGACCTACCCCTTGCTCAACGAAATGGACTCAACAATGAGGTATCACCTCACACCTGTTAGAATGGGCATCATCTGAAAATCTACAAACAACAAATGCTGGAAAGGGTGTGGAGAAAAGGAAGCCTCTTCCACTATTGTTGGGAATATAAATTGATACAGTCACTATGGAGAACAATATGGAGTTTCTTAAGAAACTAATAATAGAATTACCATATGATACAGCAATCCCAGTACTGGACATATACCCAGACAAAACCATAAATCAAAAAGAGACATTCACCGCAATGTTCATTGCATCACTATTTACAATATCGAGGTAATGGAAGCAACCTAAATGCCCACAGACAGACGAATGCATAAAGATGTGGTACATATATAAAATGGAATATTACTAAGCCATGAAAGGAATGAAATTGGGTCATTTGTAGAGACGTCGATGGATCTAGAGACTGTCATACAGAGTGAAGTAAGTCAGAAAGAGAAAAACAAATCTTGTATATTCATGCATCTATGTGGAACCTTGAAAAACTGTACAGATTAACCGTTTTGCAAGGCATAAATAGAGCAACAGATGTAGACAACAAACGTATGGACAACAAGGGGGGAAAGCTCTTGGGGGGGTGGTGGTGGGAGGAGTTGAGAGATTGGGATTGGCATGTAAACATTTATATGTATAAAATAGATAACCAATAAGAACCTGCTGTATAAAAATATAAAATAAAATTCAAAATTAAAAAGAAATAAAATTTAAAAAATAAAACAAAAAAAACAATTATTCCCTTCACATACATGTATTTATATGAATAAATTATTTCCATGCTTATATCTGTAAATACGAAAAAGAGGAATAAAATCTACCTTGAACCAAAAATGAAAAAGAGAAAAAAAAAACAGAACCCACCAGTTACTCAGAGGAAAACCGTAGCAGGGCACTTGCTCCAGTTGTAAACAATTCTGAAGTTGGTCAGTGGTGGGGAATCGTCTCCCATTCAGCCAGCAGCCCCCACACAACAAGCGTCCTCATTGCAAAGCTGGGGCACCGTGCCGAGGCATCTGTGAGTAAACGTGAGCTGAGCCCCAGGCCAGTTGCTGCTGAACTGTTCCCACCCTTCCCAGGTAAAACACCTGAATATATATAAGGACTTGAAAGCCTAGAGGAAGGGCCATGGAGCCACACGAGTGACAGCATGCCAGCTGACTTGGTGCCTGCAGGCCAGCCAGGATGGTCCTGGCCCTGGGTGCTCTTCTGGAAGATTTCCATTTCCCTGCCTGAGATACCCGTCCTGTCCCTGCCCCCACTGCTTTTTTCCTTCCTCACCTCTGCCCAGGGAGAAATTCCAGCAGCAGGCATGGGTGACACATCCTCTTCTTTAGCAGGTGGCAGCCTGGCAACTGCTGCAGAAAGTCCAGCAGAGCCCCACTCACACTGGGCCACCCACAAAGCCGTGGCCTCTCACTCCCTCCCACCAGCCCAGCCCCGAGACTGCTGACAGGGCAGAGAAAATGGCGTCAGGCACAGCTGCAGGGGCTTTTGCTGCCTGGAGTGGTATTTATATTGATCTCAACCCAGGCACACCTGGGGAGGGCTGGCCGGCACGGTAAGCCTGCCCAGGTCAGCCAATCATCACCTCTCAGGGACTCACAGTTGCAGAAAATGGAACTTGCTGAACCGGCCAGGTCCAAGGAACAGGTGTGGGCTCCTGAGAGTCAGGATAGACAAGGGGCTGCAGCTTTGGCTTGTTTTCTAATCATTTTATCTGGCCCATGAGTGGGAGACAACTTCAAGAAAACCCTCTCCTAATGAGAGGAACCCAGGAGTCAGGGAGAGGAGGGGTGGGTGGTGGTTGGAGACAGAGGCCTGGTGCCCCGGGTGCAGTGGAAGTCTCTGGAAGACCAGGTGGAGGGAGGCCACACAGAGTGATGCCCAGGGTCACAGACCTGTCGGAGCTGCTGTCTGTTAGTTCAAGTCCTGCTCTGAGGTGCTCTGTGTCAGCTCTGAGCGACAGGTGAGCTGGGGGTGCTCTTCAATGAGGGCTATGTGCACGGTTCCTGTGTGCCCAGCCCTGCCACGGTACCTGCAAGGGTAGCTCTGTATCCTGGGAGGGGCCTGACCACGAGAGCCCTGTGGGCTGGGTTGGGGGTGGGGTACCTGCCCAGGAGAGCTCCATATCCTGGGATTGGCCTGACCACGAGAGCCCCATGGGCTGCTGGGGACCTGGTAAACGATGTCAGGACAGTCAGTGAAGCCACCGAGGATATACCTCCAGTTGCTCCTGATTCCTACACCCTGCTGGTCATTCTACCAAACACCAGGACATGGTATTCTGTATTAGTCTTCAATGATGCCTTCTTTTGTATTCCATTAGTCCCAGAGTCACAAGAAATTTTGGCTTGTGAGTGGCAGGACTCAACATACAACTAAAACAATACTTCCGGGCCGTCTTGCCCCAAGGGCTCAAAAATTCCCACACCATCTTTGGGGAAAGCTTAGCTAAAGACCGAAAAGTTCTACCTCTGGAAAAGGAAACCCTCCTTCAATATGCAGACGACATTCTGATCGCCAGCCCTACTAAGGAGGCCTCTGAACTACCAAGCCAATAAAGGATAGAAGTTGTCCAAGAAAAAGCTCAAATATCACAGACTGCGGTGACCTGCCTGGGCTTCATTCTCACACAAGGTCAGAGAAGCCCATCCCAGGAAAGGGAAGAAACCATTTGCAGCCTTACCCCTTTCTAAAACTAGAAGACAGCTTAGGGGTTCCTGGGGAGGCCAGGGTTTGCTGCTTCTGGATCCCTAACTACAGTCTACTAGCTGGGCCTCTATATGAAACACTGAAAGGAAAAGATGATGATCCTTTTGAACAGAATCCAAAAGTGGCCTTTCAAGAATGGAAAGAGCAGTCAATTCAGACCCTTGCCCTGGAACTTCCTAATAGAGCTAAACCCTTTGACCTTTACATTCCTGGTGAAAGGTGAATCGCCATTGCAGAATTAGTGCAAAAACTGGGACCACTTGAAATGGAACAATGCAAGAATGCCATCCAAGTAGGATAAACTACAGTCACCAAGGGGCTTGGCCCACTGCCACATCTGGCCAAGATACTGGCGGTATCTAAAAACCTGGAAATCAGCAGCCCAAAAGGCCACCTCCCTCCTAAGGGAAAAGGACCCCACGTGGTGATCCTAATCACCAACCATGCCCTGAAGTTGCAGGGTTCGCTCCGTGGGCACACCGACCTCGAGTGAGGAGGCCCTCCAACTCCAACATCCAGAGAGATAACCGGGGGCAACAGGGCACCATGACGACTCGTGTGAACATCACTTGACCTGGAGTTTCTCTCATAAATCAACAATAGTGTGTCCCGAAGGAGTAGACTACTGCTTGCAGGACTTACTGCACCCGGAGGGGAGCTAATAATCTTGACGGGGGAACCGTATATCACACTGTCACCATAGAAAAGCCTACAGACACCGTGATGATGGTGGCCAATAAGACCGGCTGGACTCCTGTTTACTTCAAAAGGCTGTTGACTCAGTGGCCATCATGGTCCTTGATCACCACTGACCCTGGACTGTCTGGGAGTCGAGCGGGCAGGGCTCTGACACCTGGTGCTGTTTTTACGTTAATTCAGGGGCCTAATTGAAGAAAGAGCAGACTACTGGTCAGAGCATCTAGGCTGGCAGAAACGGTCAGCCTAAGGTGGCCGAACAAATGTGGGGCGGGGTGAAACCGGCCCCCACAGCGTCTCTGCACATCTCTTTCCTGGACCCTTAAAGGTCATTAGAATCTATAACACTTCCAATGCTGGTGCTCAGGCGGACGAGCAGGGAGGCAGGGGTCCTGGGGCCAATCAACGTCACCTGGAGGCTGCTGGGGAGAAGTTCTGACCCTCGTCCCCTGGTATGAGGGCTCCCAACTCAGCACTCAGCAGTTACAGAAGAAGGGTCTGCACCCTCAGCACTCCAAGAATGAGGAACGGGACAAAAGGCAGAGGAGGGGTTTGTCCCCAGCAAAGCCCATTAAAAATCCCTGGGAGATAAAAATAGAATCTGGGCAATAAAGTCAAGTCTGACCTTTTTGATCCTTTGTGCTTTGTCTAATTTCACGTGCTCCTAGGGTCCCGCATGCAGAGGTTCCACACCCGGCACTTCAGACCAGATTTCCTAGTGCAGAATGGCTGGGTCGACACCTCAGCTCCTGGGGCCCAGTGCAGACTCCGAGATATAGAGCCTGAGCTGCAGCCAACCCGGCCCTCGAGAGCTCCGCCCCCTCCCTCCCACTGACTCTGACAGGATCTCTACACAGCAGCCCAGCCCACAGCCCACGGGGTAGTGCATGCTCTCACCTCTCCATTCTCTGATCAAAATATAAAGTTTCCTTTGCTTGTGAACCAAACTCAGTCTCGATCTGTTGGCCCCAATGACACTGGGCAGGGGGACACTTGTTGGGGTCCACTCTGAAGGATCAGTAACAGAAATTGAGACTATTGTAACTTCAATGAACAGATGTGTGAGCCAAACTGTCGTTAACATAGAACAGTTTATAAGGCTCGGGTAAAATAAGATGTTTCTAACACTTCCATTTGATATTTCCATCACTTTATTATAAGCAAGTTCAGTGAAAAGGTTTGTCTTATTTGTCAGGTCAATATTAGAGAAATGAAGTGATTTCTTTCCAAGGATGTACATCTAATAATCTTGGTTAAAGCTTCAATCTTGTTTTAAATGCTTTTCCATTGAAAATGATACCTCTCTTTCAGCTCCCCCATTTCTGAGAAGTATAAAATCTTATAATTTATTATTACCAAAGGGGAAAGGTGGGAGGAGGGATAAATTAACAGTTTGGAATTAACACATACACACTGCTATGTATAAAATAGATCATCAACAAGGAACTACTGTATAGCACAGGGAACTACACTCAATATTTTGCAATAACCTATAAGGGGAAATAATCGGAAAAAGAATAGATATTTTTATTGACATCATCTATCAATGACAGTTAAAGTGTAACCTAAGGGAAGCTGGTGGTGAGTGCTTCTGACCCTGAAGACTTCAATCATCTAAAGTTTGGACTCTGCCTACTTCCCAAGGTCCTTAATGAACATATGTGTAGCCGTAGCTTAAAAAATTCCCCAGTTTGGGTTTCGGGGAGACACTGATTTTGAAAAAGCCCTGGTGTTCTCCTTAAATGAATGGGACTCTTCCTACTGCTAAAACATGTCTGTCACACCCAGAGGATGGTATACCGTCTGATCGGGAAGAGTTTGGAAAAGGCATCTCATCTCCTCATCTCCTGGTGCTTGGGTTCACCCCTCCAGCGTCTTTACTAACAGTCTCCCCACTTGGAGATGTCAGCACTGCCAACATCCTGTTGCGTACAGTTTGGAATTTGTCCAGTGGATGAAGCGGAAGGATGAGGAACAATGAGAGACAAGTCCTAGGTGTTCAGACAGGCACATGTCACTCTAATTTCCAATCAGGAAGACGAACTGACCAAAGGCTAGGGTTGCCCATGGAAACAGTATAGGGCTTGAGGAAATCCCACTGCTTTGTGGCCAGTTCCCATAAACACAAGTTGAACAATGGAACTCAGGGGCAGTAACATTCACAAAACTGCAGAGTTGAAAATATCTATCACTGAAAAATGTCTTGAGGAAAGTCAGAGAAAAGGATTGGTAAGCAAGGGAGAATGGCAGGAAAGGGATTTGAGGAGGTAGAAAGGACTCGCCATTAAGCACAAGAAAAAGGGCTGAACATTGCCAACATTGCAGTTGGCCAAAAAGGCTGTATGCGTTTTTTTTCTGTATATATTCAAGAAAAGGGCATACACTTTTTTAGCCAACCAAACAGGTGGGCACTGGAAATCAATACTACAAAAGATATCACTTCACATCAGTCAGAAGAGCCATCGTCATAAAGTGTAAACACCAGAAATGCAGGACAGGGCAAGGAGAAGAGGGAGCCCTGTGAGGCTTATAGTGGAAATGTATATTGCCAACGGCCATTCTGGAGAAGTGTATTGTGTTTACTAAAGCATCTAACAAATGAGCTACAGAGCATAGGGCACTTGCACTCATGGGCGTATATCTTGGGAAAAACAAAAATCGAGAGGACACAGGCACCCCAATGTTTACTGCCTCTCTGTTTAAAAGATCCTCGAATAGGATATAACTTAAATGTCTCTGGAGGGAAAAAATGGATAGAGATGTGGTACTTATGTAGAGTGGAATATTACTCAGCCTGGAAATCAATGAAATAGGGCCAGTTGTAACAACTCCGGAGGAGTTACGTATGATCATTCTAAGTGACATAATTCAAAAAGAAAAAGACACATATCATAAGATATCACTTAAAGGTGGAATCCAAAATGGCTACACATGAAATAAATTACAAAACAAAAACATAGTCAAATATGTAGAAAACATGCGTAAGGCTGCTAAACGGGAAAGGTGGGGAGGGGTGAGGCATCATCCAGGAGGTTGAAATTAGCAAAGATACCATTCCAAATACCAAACTGATAATCAACAAGGCCTACACGGTAGCTAAAAGAACTGCACTCAGCACACTCAAGTCACCGATAAGAATATCTATGACTGGTAAGAATCTGAAAAAGAATTTATTGATGTCTCTCTGTACGTGAATCAAGTGGATGTACAGCAGCAAGAAACAGAGCTTTGAAAATCAGCTGTAACCAATATAGTAATAAATTGAAAAAAATAAACGACAGAGAGACAGAGAAAACCTCTTACAACTTTTCCTCAGGGACGGTGATGCAACATGCATTGAACACATCTAGACCCACAGCAGGATGAGACATAAGGCTGGAAACTGTTCGTGCTAAGAGAAATGTGAGGTTGGGTGAGGAAATGCACACCCTTTAAAGTAATACTACCTGGTACCCATTCAATGGGTCCCAAATCTGCAGGTTCAAGGAATCTTCCTACAGCTAAAACATGCATGGAAAACCCAGAGGACTGTACACCATGTGATCGGGAGATGTGTCTAAAATGCACCTCATTTATCCTCTCCTGGTGCTCCTGTTCATCATTCCAGCCACGTTACTTAGAATCTCCCCACTTAGAGAATCAGCACATTTAAACTTCTGTTTCACACATTTTGCAAATTGTGAGGAGGATGAATGGGAAGAGGGGGAACCAATGAGAGAATAGTTGTAGGGGTTTGGACGGGCACATGTCACTCTAATTTCCCATTAAGAATAAGAATTAAAAGAAGGCTCAGCCTGCCTCGCCAGAGCCAAAATAGGGCCTGAAGCAATCCTGCGGCTTTGAGGCCAGCTCACAAAAGAGCAACTTAAAAAATGGAGCTCAGGGTCACTGCAATTCACAAACCTGCAGAGTTATAAATGAAAACTAACGTCCAAAAATATGTTGAGGTAAGGCAAAGAAGAGGATCTGAATGCAAGACAGAATTGCAAGAAACAGATTTCAAGAGATAGATTGGACTCGTCTTTAAAGCACATGAAAAGCGGCAGAATTTCGACAATGATGCAGTTGGCCCAAAAGGGAGTATGCGTTTTTTCCTGAATATATCCAGGAAAAAACGCATACGCACTTTATGGGCAACCAAGCAAGCAAGCAATGCAAATGTGCACAACAAAGAAGTCTCATTTCCCACCGGTCAAAAGGGCCATCCGAAAAAATTGTAAAAACCAGAAATGCAGGACAGGCCATGGAGAACAGGGAGCCTTTATACGCTGATGGACAGTGTGTGAACTGCCGAGAGCCACTCTGGAGAAGTGTATGGTGGTTCCTAAATCATCTAAAAAACAGAGCTACAGAGCATAGGGCACTTCCAATCATGGAAGTATATCTAGGGAAGTCTAAAAATCAACAAGACACAAGCACACCACAGTTTAGGGCTACTCTGTTTACAAGAACCTCAACTTCAGTACACCTTAAATATCCCAGGAAAGAGAACAATGGATAAAGAAAATGTGGTACTTATGTACAATGGAATATCTCTTCACCATGAAATCAATGTAATAAGGCTAGTAGAAGGATAAAGAGTGGATTTAGCTCCGATAATACTACTTGAAATAAGTCAAACAGAAAAAGAAACATATCATAAGATATCACTTATAGAGGGAGGATAAATATGGCTGCACAAAAAATGAATTACAAAACAGAACAGTGTCTCACATTTAGAAAACACACTTATGTCAGCTTAAGGGGAAAGGAGAGGTGGGGTGATGCATAAAACCAGAGTTTGAAATTAGCACAGATACCGTTCAATAAACCAAATAGGTATTAGACAAGATCTACACCTTGCTCAATGAACTGGCCTCAACACACCCTATACATCACAGAGAAATATATCTGACTAATAAGAATCTTAAAACCCATGTATTGATATATCTCCATAAGGGAATCAAGTGTGCGCAGAGCGGCACAAACACAGCAGTGAAAATGAGCTAAACCCCATTATAGAAATAAATTTTAAAACCAAAACGCAGAAACAATGAAAGAGAGAAAATTTCTTACAAAATTCACTCAGGGGCTGTGATGCAACCTGGAATGACCACATATAAACCCACAGCTGGATAAGACATAAGGCTGGACACTTGGGGCTGAGAGGATTGGTGAGCTTTGGTGAGCAACTGCCGAAAGTTTAATGCAATACTTCATGCTACTCATTCCAAGGGTCCCAACACTCCAGGTTGAAGGGAATCTTCCTACAGCTAAACCGTGCATGGGAAATCCAGCGGATGGTATACCATATGATTGGGAAAGGTTTCTAAAACGCACCTCATTTTCCTCTCCTGGGGCTCCGGATCAACATTCCAGCCACTTTACTAACAACATCTCCACATGGAGAGTCAATGCCTTTAAGTTCTGGTATCGCACAGTCTGCAGTTAGTGTGGAGGATGAATAGAAATAGGGGGAACCAGTGAGAAAATAGATGTAGCGGTTTCAATGGGCACATGTCACTCTAATTTCACATCAGGAAGAAGAATTAACCAAAGGCCGAGCAAGGCGTCCCAGAAGAAGAATAGGGCCTGAAGAAATTCTGTGGATATGAGGCAAGATCACAAAAATAAGAGCTGAAAAATAGAGCTAAGGGCCACTGCAATTCAAAAACCTGCAGAGTTATAAAGGCCAACTATTTTCCAAAAGTATATTGAGGTAAGGCTATGAAGAGGCACTGACAGCAAGGAAGAATTGCAGGAAACCGATTTCAGGAGGTAGACTGGAACTGCATTGAAAACATATGAAAAGACTCAGAATGTCAACAATGATGCACTTGGCCAAAAGGGGCGTATGCGTTTTTTCCTGAATATATTCAGGAAAAAACGCATACGCCCTTTTTGGCCAACCAAGCAAGCTTGCAAAGGAAATCCGCACTACAATGAAGTCTCACTGTCCCCCAGTCAAAAGGGCCATCTGAAAAAAGTGTAAAATCCAGAAAGGCAGGACAGGCCATGAAGAACTGGGAGCCTTGTTATGCTGATGGGCGGGATGTAAATTGCAAACACCATTCTGGAGAACTGTATGGTGTTTCCTGAAATATCCAAAAAACAAAGCAACAGAGCTTAGGGCACTTCCACTTATGGTCCTATAGCTTAGGGAAATTAAAATAAAAAGACACAGCCAGCCCAAATTTTGGGACAGCTCTGTTTACAAGAACCTCGTTTACGGTACAAGTTCAATATCGCAGAAAGTGAACAATGTATAAAGAAGTTGTGGTACTTACATACAATGCAATATCACTCAGCAATGAAAAATATGTCATCAGGCCTGTAGCAGCATAATGAGTGGATTCAGATACGCTGATTCTAAGTGAAATAAGTCACACAGAAAAAGAAACATCATAAGATATCACTACTACACGGAATGTAAACTTGGCTACACAGGAACTGAATTACAAAACAGAACAGGGTCTCAAAGGTAGAAAACCAAATTATGCTTGCTTAAGGGGAATGCTGAGTTGGGGTGCTGCATGAAACCAGAGATTGAAATGGGCACAGATACCGTTCCATAAGGCAAATATGTAATAGTGCAGAGCTACCCCTTGCTCAACGAAGTGGACTCAAGACGCCATATTAAACGCCTAAGAATATACCTGACTAGTAAGAATCTTAAAACCTATGGATTTACATGTCTCCGAAAGGGAATCAAGCGTGTGTACAATGGCATAAGCGCAGCAGTGATAGGATTGGTGAGGTTCGGTGAGCAAATGCAGACCCTTTGAAGTCATATTGCATGGTACCCATTCCATGGGTCTCAACTCTCCAGGTTTAAGGGATTCTTCCTTCAGCTAAAACATGCATGTGGAACCCAGAGTATGATCCACCGTGTGATCGGGAAACGTTTTCAAATGTGTCTCAGTTTTCGTCCCCTGGTACTCGGGTGCAACATTCCAGACGCTTTACTAACACTCTCCCCACTTGGAGAGTCAGTGCCTTTAACCTCCTGATTGGCCCAGTTTGCAATTTCTTCGGAAGATGAACAGGAATAAGGAGAACCAATGAGAGACTAGCTGGAGGTGTCTGGACGGGCAAATTTAACTCTCATTTCCCACCAGGAAGAGGAATTAACCAAAGGCTCAGCTTGCCGTGCCGGAACCACACTAGGGCCTGAAGCAATCTTGCGGTGTTGCGGCCAGCTCACAAGAAAGCGAGTTGAAGAAAGGAGCTCAGGGCCACTGTAATTCACAAACCTGCGGAGTTATAAATGACAGCTATCATCCAAAATTATACTGAAGTAAGGCTGCGAAGAGGACTTGAATGCGGGGCAGATTGCTGGAAACCGATTTCAGAAGGTACACGGGAGTCGCTCTTAAAGCATAGGAAAAGAGACAGAACTTGGAAAATAATGCACTTGGCAAAAAAGGGCATATGTGTTTTATCCAGAGCTCTCATAACTGAGGGGCGGAGATTCCCAGCAGGCTCCAACTGCCACCTGAGGGCTCACATTGCCAAGGCAACGTGAGCAAGCCAGGCAGGAGTTACCCAACAGCAGAGGTCCCACCTCACAGAAGGGTGAGAAACCCAGCCAACATCAGACTCTCACCAGAGGGCCCACATCACCAAGGGGATGGGAACCAGGCAGGAGTGTCTTCACACCAGTGGGGCCACATCATCGAAAGGTGAGGTACTCAGCACATGTGTCCTCCAACCAGAGGACCCACATCACCAAAGGCCTCGGAGTGAGGCAGGCAGGAGTAGCCTCACAACACTGGGCCCATAGAATAAAAAAGTGAGGAATCCAGCATTTGGAACCTCCCAGCAGGTGGCCCAGAGCGCTGAGGCTATGGGATCCAGGCCACAGTGAACTCACAGAAGAGGGCCCATGTCATGAAACTGAGCAACCCAGCCATTGGGACCTCAGAGCAGGAGGCCCACAACCCCATGGGGATGGAAATCTGGTAGGAGTGTCCTCGCACCACTGAGAACATATCAGAAAATTTTGGGCGACCAGCAGTTAGGGCCTGATGCCAGAGGACCCTCATCACCAAGGGAAGGAGGCTCCCAGCAGGCTCCAACTGCCACCAGAGGGCTGACGTCGCCAAGGCGCTGTGTGCCAACCAGGCACGAATGACCTCACAGCAGAGGGCCCACCTCAGAGAAGTGTGACGAACCCAGTCAGGATCAGACTCACACCAGAGGGCCCACATCACCAAATTGAATTGAACCAGGCAGGAGTGTCCTCACATGAGTAGGGCCACATCATCTAAAGGTGAGGAACCCAGAACATGTGGCTTCAAACCATAGGACACACATCACCAAGGGGCTGGGAGTGAGGCAGGCAGGAGGAGCCTCATAACAGAGGGCCCAAAAATAAGAAAGGTGAGGAATCCAGCAGTTGGAACCTCCCAGCAGGCGGCCCAGAGCACAGAGGCTAGGGGATCCAGGCCAGAGTGAACTAACACCAGACAGCCCACATCATGAACCCAGACATTGGGACCTCAGAGCAGAAGGCCCACATCCCCATGGTGATGGGAACATGACAGAAGTGTCCTGGCATCACTGGGCTCACATCAGAAAACGTGGGGTGCTCAGAAGTTAGGGCCTGACGCTAGAGGGCACGCATCACCAAGAGGAGGAGGCTCCCAGCAGGCTCCAGCTGCCACCAGAGGGCCAACGTCGCCAAGGCGATGTGTGCCAGCCTGGCAGGAGTGACCTCACAGCAGAGGGCCCACCTCACAGAAGGGTGAGGAACACAGCCAGGATCAGACTCTCACCAGAGGGCCCACATCAACAAGGGGATGGGAACCAGGCAGGAGTGTCCCCACACCAGTGGGACAACATCATTGAAAGGTGAGGATCCCAGCACATGTGTCCTCAAATAGAGGAACCACATCACCAAGGGGTCGGAATGAGGCTGGCAGAACCGGCCTCACAACACAGGGTCCATAGAATATAAAAGTTGAGGAATCGAGCAGTTGGAACCTCCCAGCAAGTGGCCCAGAGCACCGAGGCTATGGGATCCAGGCCGCAGTGAACTCACAGCAGAGGGCCCACATCATGAACCTGTGAGCAGCCCAGACGTTGGGACCTCAGAACAGAAGGCCCACATCCCCATTGGGATGGGAACCTGGCAGGTGTGGCTTCGCACCACTTAGCACATATCAGAAAATGTTAGGAGCCCAGCAGTTAGGGCCTGACGCCAGGGGGCCCTCATAACTGAGGGGAGGAGACTCCCAGCAGGTTCCAACTGCCAACAGAGGGCCCACGTCTACAAGGTGGCATGCGCCAGCCAGGCAGTAGTGACCTCACAGCAGAGGGCCTATCTCACAGAAGGGTGAGGAACCGAGGCAGGATGAGACTCTCACCAGAGGGCCCACAACAACAAGGGGATGGGAACCAGTCAGGACTGTCCTCCCACCAGTGGGGCCACATCATCGAAAGGTGAGGAACCCAGCACATGTGGCCTCATATCAGAGGACATACATCACAAAGGGGATGGGAGTGAGGCAGGTAGGAGTAGCCTAAAAACAGAGGGCCCAAAGAATAAAAAAGGTGAGGAATCCAGCATTTGGAACCTCCCAGCAGGCGGCCGAGAGCACAGAAGCTATGGGATGCAGGCAGGAGTGAACTAACACCAGAGAGCCCACATCATGAAACTGTGAGCAACCCAGGCGTTGGGACCTCAGAGCAGAAAGCCCACATCCCCATGGGGATGGGAACCTGACAGGAGTGTCCTGGCATCACTGGGCTCACATCAGAAAACGTGGGGAGCCCAGCAGTTAGAGCCTGATGCTAGAGGGCCGTCATCACCGAGGACAGGAGGCTCCCAGCAGGTTCCATGTGCCAACAGAGGGCCCACGTCGCCAAGGTGATGTGTGCAAGTCAGGCAGGATTGACCTCACAGCAGAGGGCCTACCTCACAGAAGAGTGAGGAGCCCAGCCATGATAAGACTTCACCAGAAGGCCCACATCACCAAGGGGATGGGAACCAGGCAGGAGTGTCCTCACACCAGTGGGGCCACATCATTGAAAGTTGCGGAACCCAGCACATGTAGCCTCAAACCAGAAGACCCACATCACGAAGGGGTTGCGAGTGAGGCAGGCAGGAGGAGCATCACAACACAGGACCCATAGAATACAAAAGTTGAGGAATCGAGCAGTTGGAACCTCCCAGCAGGCGGCCCAGAGCACAGAGGCTATGGGATCCAGGCCACAGTCAACTAACACCAGAGAGCCCACATCATGAAATTGTGATCAACCCAGCCGTTGGAACCTCAGAGCAGAAGGCCCACATCCCCATGGAGATGGGAACCTAAGAGGAGTGCCTGAGCATCACTGGGCTCACTAAGAAAAGTTGGGGAGCCCAGCAGTTAGGGCCTGACGTCAGAGGGCCCTCATCACAGAGGTGAGGAGGCTCCCAGCAGGGTCCAAGTGCCACCAGAGGGCTCATGTCAACAAGGCGAGGTGAGCAAGCCAGGCAAGAGTTACCTGATAGTAGAGGGCCCACCTCACAGATGGGTGAGGAACCCAGCCAGGATCAGACTCTCACCAGAGGGCCCACATCACAAAGGGGATGGGAACCAGTCAGGATTATCCTCACACCAGTGGGGTCTCATCATCTTAAGGTGAGGAACCCAGCACATGTGTCCTCAAACCAGAGGACCCACATCACCAAGGGCCTTGGAGTGAGGCAGGCAGGAGTAGCCTCACAACACAGGGCACATAATATAAAAAACGTGAGGATTCCAGCATTTAGACCTTCCAGCAGGCGGGCCAGAACACCGAGGCTATGGGATTCAGGCCACAGTGAACTCACATCAGAGGGCCCACATCATATAACTGTGAGCAACCCAGGCGTTGGGACCTCAGCGCAGAAGGCCAACATCCCCATGGGAATGGGAACCTGGCTGGAGTGTCCTCGCACCACTGGGAGCACATGAGAAAATGTGGGGAGCCCACCATTTAGGGCCTGATGCCAGAGGGCCATCATCACCGAGAGGAGGAGGCACCCTGCATGCTCCAACTGCCACCAGAGGGCTCACGTCTCCAAGGTGATGTGTGCCAGCCAGGCAGGAGTGACCTCACAGCAGAGGGCCTACCTCACAGAACGTTGAGGAACCCAGCCAGCATTAGACTCTTGCCAGAGGGCCCACCTCACCAAGGGGATGGGAACCAGGCAGGAGTGTCCTCACACGAATGGGGCCACATCATCGAAAGGTGAGGAACGCAGCACATGTGGCCTCAAGCCATAGGACAGTCATCACCAAGGGGCTGGCAGTGAGGCAGGCAGGAGGAGCCTCACAACAGAGGGCACATAGAATAAAAAAGTTGAGGAATCCAGCAGTTGGAACCTCCCAGCAGGCGGCTCAGAGCACCGATGATAAGGGATCCTTGCCAGAGTGAACTCATAGTAGAGGGCCCACATCATGGTACTGTGAGCAAGCGAGCCGTTTTGACCTCAGAGCAGAAGGCCCATATCCCCATGGGGATGGGAACCTGGCAAGAGTGTCCTCACTCACTTGGCGCACATCAGAAAATGTGGGGAGCCCAGCAGTTATGGCCTAAGGCAAGAGGGCCCTCATCACCGAGGGGAGGAGGATCCCAGCACACTCCAACTGCCACCAGAGGGCCCACGTCACCAAGGTGACGTGCGCCAGACAGGCATTATTGACCTCACAGCAGAGGGCCCACCTCACAGAAGGGTGAGGAACCCAGCCAGGATCAGACTCTCACCTGAGGGCCCACATCAGCAAGGGGATGGGAACCAGTCAGGACTGTCTTCCCTCCAGTGGGGTCACATCATCGAAAGGTGCGGAACCCAGCACATGTGGCCTCAAATCAGAGGACACATATCACAAAGGGAATGGGAGTGAGGCAGGCAGGAGTAGCCTAAAAACAGAGGGCCCAAAGAATAAGAAAGGTGAGGAATCCAGCAGTTGGAACCTCCCAGCAGGCGGCCGAGAGCACAGAAGCTATGGGATGCAGGCAGGAGTGAACTAACAGCAGAGAGCCCACATCATGAAACTGTGAGCAACCCAGGCGTTGGGACCTCAGAGCAGAAGGCCCACATCCCAATGGGGATGTGAACCTGGCTGGAGTGTCCTCGCACCACTGGGCGCACATCACAAAATGTGGGAAGCCCAGCAGTTAGGGCCTGACGCCAGAGGGCCCTCATCACTGAGGGGAGGAGGCTCCCAGCAGGCTCCAAGTGCCACCAGAGGGCTCATGTCCACAAGGCGAGGTGAGCAAGCCAGGCGGGAGTGACCTCACAGCAGAAGGCCCACCTCACAGATGGGTGAGGAACCCAGCCAGGATCAGACTCTCAACAGAGGGCCCACATCACCAAGGGGATGGGAACCAGGCAGGAGTCTCCTAAGACCATTGGTCCCACATCATCGAAAGGTGAGGAACCCAGCACATGTGGCCTCAAACCAGACGACACACATCACGAAGGGGCTGGGAGTGAGGCAGGCAGGAGGATCCTCACAACAGAGGGCCCAAAAAATTAAAAAAGTGAGGAATCCAGCAGTTGGAACCTCCCAGCAGGCGGCCAAGAGCACAGAGGCTATGGGATCCAGGCCTCTGTGAACTAACACCAGAGAGCCCACATGATGAAAATGTGAACAACGCAGCCGTTGGGACCTCAGAGCAGAAGGCCCACATCCCCATGGAGATGGGATCCTAAGAGGAGTGCCAAAGCATCACTGGGCTCACTAAGAAAAGTTGGTGAGCCCAGCAGTTAGGGCCTGACGCAAGAGGGCCCTCATCACCGGGGGGAGGTGATTCCCTGCACGCTCCAACTGCCACCACAAGGCTGACTTCACCAAGGCAATGTGTGCCAGCCATGCAGGAGTGACCTATCAGCAGAGGGTCTTCCTCACAGAAGGGTGAGGAACACAGCCAGGAACAGACTCTCACCAGGGGTTCCACATAACCACGTGGATGAGAACCAGGCAGGAGTGTCCTCACACTAGTGGGGCCACATCATCGAAAGGTGAGGAACCCAGCAAAGGTGGCCACAAACCAGAGGACCCACATCACCAAGGGGTTGAGAGTGAGGTAGGTGTCTGGACGGGCATATTTAACACTCATTTCCCACCAGGAAGAGGAATTAAACAAAGGCTCAGCGTGCCCTGCCAGAAGCAGATTAGGGCCTGAAGCAGTCTTGCCGGTTTGCGGCCAGCTCACAAGAAAGCGAGTTGAAGAAAGGAGCTCAGTGGCCCTGTAATTCACAAGCCTGCAGAGTTATAAATGTCAGATAACTTCCAAAAATATATTGAAGTAAGGCTGCGAAGAGGACTTGAAAGCGGGGCAGAATTGCAGGAAACCGATTTCAGGAGGTAGACTGGATTTGCATTTAAAGCATAGGAAAAGAGGCAGAACATCGACAATGATGCACTTGGCAAAAAACGGCATATGAGTTTTTTCCTGAATATATTCAGGAAGAAACACATACACCCTTTTTGGCAAACCAAGCAAGCTTGCAATGGAAATCCGAACTACTATGAAGTGTCACTTCCCCCCGGTCTAAAGGGCCATCTGTGAAAAGTGTAAAATCCAGAAAGGCAAGACAGGCCATGGGGAAAAAGGAGCCTTGTTATGCTGATGGGCGGGATGTAAATTGCCAACAGCCACTCTGGAGAAGTGTATGGTGTTTCCTGATACATCTCAAAAACAAAGCAACAGAGTCTAGGGCATTTCCACTTATGGTCCTATAGCTTAGGGAAATTAAAATCAAAAAGACACAGCCACCCCAAAATTTGGGACGGCTCTGTTTACAGGAACCTCTTCTATGGTACAAGTTAAATATCCCAGAGAACAAATAATTGATAAAGAAGTTGCGGTACTTACGTACAACAGAATACCACTCAGCAATGAAATCTGTGTCACCAGGCCTGTACCAGCATAATGAGTGGATTGAGGCACGATGATTCTAAGTGAAATAAGTCACACAGAAAAAGAAACATCATAAGGTATCACTAATGCACGGAATGTAAACTTGGCTACACATGAACTGAATTACAAAACAGAACAGGGTCTCAAGTTTAGAAAACCAACTTATGCTTGCTTAAGGGGAAAGGTGAGTTGGGGTGCTGCATAAAACCAGAGTTTGAAATTAGCACAGATACCGTTCCATAAGCCAAATATGTAATAGACAAGACCTACCCCTTGCTCAACGAAATGGACTCAACAATGAGGTATCACCTCACACCTGTTAGAATGGGCATCATCTGAAAATCTACAAACAACAAATGCTGGAAAGGGTGTGGAGAAAAGGAAGCCTCTTCCACTATTGTTGGGAATATAAATTGATACAGTCACTATGGAGAACAATATGGAGTTTCTTAAGAAACTAATAATAGAATTACCATATGATACAGCAATCCCAGTACTGGACATATACCCAGACAAAACCATAAATCAAAAAGAGACATTCACCGCAATGTTCATTGCATCACTATTTACAATATCGAGGTAATGGAAGCAACCTAAATGCCCACAGACAGACGAATGCATAAAGATGTGGTACATATATAAAATGGAATATTACTAAGCCATGAAAGGAATGAAATTGGGTCATTTGTAGAGACGTCGATGGATCTAGAGACTGTCATACAGAGTGAAGTAAGTCAGAAAGAGAAAAACAAATCTTGTATATTCATGCATCTATGTGGAAAGAAAAACTGTACAGATTAACCATTTTGCAAGGCATAAATAGAGCAACAGATGTAGACAACAATCGTATGGACAACAAGGGGGGAAAGCTCTTGGAGGGGTGGTGGTGGGAGGAGTTGAGCGATTGGGATTGGCATGTAAACATTTATATGTATAAAATAGATAACCAATAAGAACCTGCTGTATAAAAATATAAAATAAAATTCAAAATTAAAAAGAAATAAAATTTAAAAAATAAAACAGAAAAAACAATTATTCCCTTCACATACATGTATTTATATGAATAAATTATTTCCATGCTTATATCTGTAAATACAAAAAAGAGGAATAAAATCTACCTTGAACCAAAAACGAAAAAGAGAAAAAAAAAACAGAACCCACCAGTTACTCAGAGGAAAACCGTAGCAGGGCACTTGCTCCAGTTGTAAACAATTCTGAAGTTGGTCAGTGGTGGGGAATCGTCTCCCATTCAGCCAGCAGCCCCCACACAACAAGCTTCCTCATTACAAAGCTGGGGCACCGTGCCGAGGCATCTGTGAGTAAACGTGAGCTGAGCCCCAGGCCAGTTGCTGCTGAACTGTTCCCACCCTTCCCAGGTAAAACACCTGAATATATACAAGGACTTGAAAGCCTAGAGGAAGGGCCATGGAGCCACACGAGTGACAGCATGCCAGCTGACTTGGTGCCTGCAGGCCAGCCAGGATGGTCCTGGCCCTGGGTGCTCTTCTGGAAGATTTCCATTTCCCTGCCTGAGATACCCGTCCTGTCCCTGCCCCCACTGCTTTTTTCCTTCCTCACCTCTGCCCAGGGAGAAATTCCAGCAGCAGGCATGGGTGACACATCCTCTTCTTTAGCAGGTGGCAGCCTGGCAACTGCTGCAGAAAGTCCAGCAGAGCCACACTCACACTGGGCCACCCACAAAGCCATGGCCTCTCACTCCCTCCCACCAGCCCAGCCCCGAGACTGCTGACAGGGCAGAGAAAATGGCGTCAGGCACAGCTGCAGGGGCTTTTGCTGCCTGGAGTGGTATTTATATTGATCTCAACCCAGGCACACCTGGGGAGGGCTGGCCGGCACGGTAAGGCTGCCCAGGTCAGCCAATCATCACCTCTCAGGGACTCACAGTTGCAGAAAATGGAACTTGCTGAACCGGCCTGGTCCAAGGAACAGGTGTGGGCTCCTGAGAGTCAGGATAGACAAGGGGCTGCAGCTTTGGCTTGTTTTCTAATCATTTTATCTGGCCCATGAGTGGGAGACAACTTCAAGAAAACCCTCTCCTAATGAGAGGAACCCAGGAGTCAGGGAGAGGAGGAGTGGGTGGTGGTTGGAGACAGAGGCCTGGTGCCCTGGGTGCAGTGGAAGTCTCTGGAAGACCAGGTGGAGGGAGGCCACACAGATTGATGCCCAGGGTCACAGACCTGTCAGAGCTGCTGTCTGTTAGTTCAAGTCCTGCTCTGAGGTGCTCTGTGTCAGCTCTGAGCGACAGGTGAGCTGGGGGTGCTCTTCAATGAGGGCTATGTGCACGGTTCCTGTGTGCCCAGCCCTGCCACGGTACCTGCAAGGGTAGCTCTGTATCCTGGGAGGGGCCTGACCCTGAGAGCCCCGTGGGCTGGGTTGGGGGTGGGATACCTGCCCAGGAGAGCTCCATATCCTGGGATTGGCCTGACCACGAGAGCCCCATGGGCTGCTGGGGACCTGGTAAACGATGTCAGGACAGTCAGTGAAGCCACCGAGGATATACCTCCAGTTGCTCCTGATTCCTACACCCTGCTGGTCATTCTACCAACCACCAGGACATGGTATTCTGTATTAGTCTTCAATGATGCCTTCTTTTGTATTCCATTAGTCCCAGAGTCACAAGAAATTTTGGCTTGTGAGTGGCAGGACTCAACATACAACTAAAACAATACTTCCGGGCCGTCTTGCCCCAAGGGTTCAAAAATTCCCACACCATCTTTGGGGAAAGCTTAGCTAAAGACCGAAAAGTTCTACCTCTGGAAAAGGAAACCCTCCTTCAATATGCAGATGACATTCTGATCGCCAGCCCTACTAAGGAGGCCTCTGAACTACCAAGCCAATAAAGGATAGAAGTTGTCCAAGAAAAAGCTCAAATATCACAGACTGCGGTGACCTGCCTGGGCTTCATTCTCACACAAGGTCAGAGAATCCCATCCCAGGAAAAGGAAGAAACCATTTGCAGCCTTACCCCTTTCTAAAACGAGAAGACAGCTTAGGTGTTCCTGGGGAGGCCAGGGTTTGCTGCTTCTGGATCCCTAACTACAGTCTACTAGCTGGGCCTCTATATGAAACACTGAAAGGAAAAGATGATGATCCTTTTGAACAGAATCCAGAAGTGGCCTTTCAAGAATGGAAAGAGCAGTCAATTCAGACCCTTGCCCTGGAACTCCCTAATTGAGCTAAACCCTTTGACCTTTACATTCCCGGTGAAAGGTGAATCGCCATTGCAGAATTAGTGCAAAAACTGGGACCACTTGAAATGGAACAATGCAAGAATGCCATCCAAGTAGGATAAACTACAGTCACCAAGGGGCTTGGCCCACTGCCACCAAGGGGCTTGGCCCACTGCCACATCTGGCCAAGATACTGGCGGTATCTAAAAACCTGGAAATCAGCAGCCCAAAAGGCCACCTCCCTCCTAAGGGAAAAGGACCCCACGTGGTGATCCTAATCACCAACCATGCCCTGAAGTTGCAGGGTTCGC
The DNA here is from genome assembly GCF_949774975.1 of Lagenorhynchus albirostris. Classification (NCBI taxonomy): domain Eukaryota; kingdom Metazoa; phylum Chordata; class Mammalia; order Artiodactyla; family Delphinidae; genus Lagenorhynchus; species Lagenorhynchus albirostris. The sequence continues at coordinate 103,406,370 of NC_083095.1, read as the reverse complement.
TCCGTGGGCACACCGACCTCGAGTGAGGAGGCCCTCCAACTCCAACATCCAGAGAGATAACCGGGGGCAACAGGGCACCATGACGACTCGTGTGAACATCACTTGACCTGGAGTTTCTCTCATAAATCAACAATAGTGTGTCCCGAAGGAGTAGACTACTGCTTGCAGGACTTACTGCACCCGGAGGGGAGCTAATAATCTTGACGGGGGAACCGTATATCACACTGTCACCATAGAAAAGCCTACAGACACCGTGATGATGGTGGCCAATAAGACCGGCTGGACTCCTGTTTACTTCAAAAGGCTGTTGACTCAGTGGCCATCATGGTCCTTGATCACCACTGACCCTGGACTGTCTGGGAGTCCAGCGGGCAGGGCTCTGACACCTGGTGCTGTTTTTACGTTAATTCAGGGGCCTAATTGAAGAAAGAGCAGACTACTGGTCAGAGCATCTAGGCTGGCAGAAACGGTCAGCCTAAGGTGGCCGAACAAATGTGGGGCGGGGTGAAACCGGCCCCCACAGCGTCTCTGCACATCTCTTTCCTGGACCCTTAAAGGTCATTAGAATCTATAACACTTCCAATGCTGGTGCTCAGGCGGACGAGCAGGGAGGCAGGGGTCCTGGGGCCAATCAACGTCACCTGGAGGCTGCTGGGGAGAAGTTCTGACCCTCGTCCCCTGGTATGAGGGCTCCCAACTCAGCACTCAGCAGTTACAGAAGAAGGGTCTGCACCCTCAGCACTCCAAGAATGAGGAACGGGACAAAAGGCAGAGGAGGGGTTTGTCCCCAGCAAAGCCCATTAAAAATCCCTGGGAGATAAAAATAGAATCTGGGCAATAAAGTCAAGTCTGACCTTTTTGATCCTTTGTGCTTTGTCTAATTTCACGTGCTCCTAGGGTCCCGCATGCAGAGGTTCCACACCCGGCACTTCAGACCAGATTTCCTAGTGCAGAATGGCTGGGTCGACACCTCAGCTCCTGGGGCCCAGTGCAGACTCCGAGATATAGAGCCTGAGCTGCAGCCAACCCGGCCCTCGAGAGCTCCGCCCCCTCCCTCCCACTGACTCTGACAGGATCTCTACACAGCAGCCCAGCCCACAGCCCACGGGGTAGTGCATGCTCTCACCTCTCCATTCTCTGATCAAAATATAAAGTTTCCTTTGCTTGTGAACCAAACTCAGTCTCGATCTGTTGGCCCCAATGACACTGGGCAGGGGGACACTTGTTGGGGTCCACTCTGGAGGATCAGTAACAGAAATTGAGACTATTGTAACTTCAATGAACAGATGTGTGAGCCAAACTGTCGTTAACATAGAACAGTTTATAAGGCTCGGGTAAAATAAGATGTTTCTAACACTTCCATTTGATATTTCCATCACTTTATTATAAGCAAGTTCAGTGAAAAGGTTTGTCTTATTTGTCAGGTCAATATTAGAGAAATGAAGTGATTTCTTTCCAAGGATGTACATCTAATAATCTTGGTTAAAGCTTCAATCTTGTTTTAAATGCTTTTCCATTGAAAATGATACCTCTCTTTCAGCTCCCCCATTTCTGGGAAGTATAAAATCTTATAATTTATTATTACCAAAGGGGAAAGGTGGGAGGAGGGATAAATTAACAGTTTGGAATTAACACATACACACTGCTATGTATAAAATAGATCATCAACAAGGAACTACTGTATAGCACAGGGAACTACACTCAATATTTTGCAATAACCTATAAGGGGAAATAATCGGAAAAAGAATAGATATTTTTATTGACATCATCTATCAATGACAGTTAAAGTGTAACCTAAGGGAAGCCGGTGGTGAGTGCTTCTGACCCTGAAGACTTCAATCATCTAAAGTTTGGACTCTGCCTACTTCCCAAGGCCCTTAATGAACATATGTGTAGCCGTAGCTTAAAAAATTCCCCAGTTTGGGTTTCGGGGAGACACTGATTTTGAAAAAGCCCTGGTGTTCTCCTTACATGAATG